>NC_056732.1:554906558-555033718 GCF_019279795.1 Protopterus annectens
CCCCCTTTGGGGTGGAAAAACCAAAAAAGGAAGACCTGCCCCTAGATACCACATCTAACTTTTAATGAGTAACAAAGGTGTGAGGAGATGCCCAAGTAGCCGCAGCACAGATATCATCCGTAGACAATCTGGCCTGAAAAGCTGTAGATGTAGATGCAGACCGAGTAGAGTGAGCCTTCACCCGGAATGGTTTTCCCCCTGAGGAATAAATGAAAGAAATACAACTGGAAATCCACCTGGACAATGTGACTTTGGAAACAGGAGACCCAATTCTGTTTACCAAACATGAAACAAACAACTAGTCAGATTTTCTGAGGTCTTTTGTTCTGTGCAAATAAAAACATAATTGTCTGTGCACATCCAATTGATGAAATTTGAATTCTGCCTTGTTTGAAAACTGGGGAAAAAACACTGAAAATTCAATAGATTGGTTAAGGTTACTGACTGTCACTACTTTAGGAAGAAAGGAGGGGTTCGGTCTGAGAGAAACCCTGTCCTTATGAAAAATCAAATAAGGGGGTTTTATTGATAAAGCTTGAAGCTCCGAAACGGGTCTGGCTGACGTGATGGCTACCAAAAAGACAGTCTTCCAAGTTAAGAATTTTAAATCACAAGTGGCTGCAGCCTCAAAGGGGGGTGAAGTAAGACCCTGTAGAAAAAAGTTTAAGTCCCAAGGCATAACAGGTTCCGATACTGGAGGACGAAGTAACAAAGTGCCCTTCAGGAAAGCCTTACAGAGTCTCTATGTGCCTTCAGACTAGGCTTGTCTGCAACATGAAAGGTAGAAATCTCCGCCAATTGGACTTTAATGGTTGCAGCCGCTGAACCCTGGTTAAAGAGCATAGACAAGAACTCCAATACAGACGAAATTGGAGCTGTGTAAGGGTCAATCTTTTTGGCATGCACCCAGACTGAAAACCTCTTCCATTTGCTGTAATAAATCTTCCTAGTCGAGGGCTTATGAGAGGAAGATAAAATATGAACCACCTCCGGTGAAAATTGATGAAGCCTAACTAATGACGGAAGTGGAGTAGCCAGGCTGTCAACCGGAGGGCCCAAACAGAGGGATGGTGCTGCCCTGACATGTGCGTCAGTAAGTCTGGTTTTGGGTCCAGAATCCAAGGAGCATCCATGAGATAGGGATGGAGAAAGGTGAACCAAATTTGACGAGGCCAGTGTGGGGCAATCAGAATCATTTTGCTTCCCAAGGATTGTGCTTTCTGAATAACCTTTGACAGCAAGGGGACTGGAGGGAAGGCATATAGTAGACCGGAGGGCCAATCGTGGACTAGAGCAACCCTGGGTGACTCCCCCTGAGGGGGGATCAGTGTGAAGTAGCTGCTGCATTTGGCATTGAGGGGGGCTGAAAAAAAGGTTGCAGCAAGGCTGACCCCACCTGTGGAAGATCTGCTCTGCAACTTGACAGTTCAGGGACCACTCGTAAGGCATCAGAATAGCTCTGCTTAGCCTGTCTGCAATCACATTGGACTTCCCCAGAATGTGCATTGCCACCAGAAAATGTTGGGAAGAAGCAGCCCATTGTCACACTCGCATGACCTCCCTGCAAAGGGGGTAAGACTTGGTTCCTCCCTGCATGTTCAGATACCACACCACTGACATATTGTCTGAGTGGATTGCAATAGTCCCGAGAGGAAGAAAACTCTGAAGTGCTTGCAACACTAGTAGCACAGCTCTCATCTCCAGGACATTGATATGCAGATGCATCTCGTGCTCTTGCCACTTGGACTGTCCTGTCTAGATAATGCCCCCCACCCCATCTGGGAGGCATCCATGGTCACCGTGGCAACCGGGGGCACAGGAACGAAGGGCTTTCCTGCATTCAGGTTGTCGGTGTGAAGCCACCAACTGAGATCCTGCTTGCACCTGTCTGTGAGTAGAATAGGGTAAGAAAGTGGAAGACGTTGAAGAGATCACTGGGCAAAGAGTAGCCACTGAAGGAGCCTCATATGTAACCTTGCCAGAGGGACTAACAATCGTAGCAGCCATTGTCCCCAACAGTTGGAGGACCCGTCTTGCCATTGCTCTTCTCAGAGGGAGCAAGGCGTAAACCTGTTATTGTAGGACTCTGATTTTTTCCTGTGGTAGAAATGCCCGCATGAGGACGGTGTCTAATTCGGCACCTATAAAAGTGACACGCTGTGAGGGCAACAAGGCAAATTTTCCCCCATTCAATGTGATGCCCAACTGTTGACATAGGTTGATAGTAGCGTCCCTAGTCTGAAGTAGTAGATGCCTGGTGGTTGGCAGTAAGGAGCCAGTCATCCAGATATGGAAACACTTGGAATCCCTGATGTCTCAAGTGAGCAGTCACCACTGCCATGCATTTGGTAAACACCCTGGGGGCTGTGGTGAGACCAAAGGGCAGGGCTCAAAACTGAAAATGACTGGCTCCCAGCCGGAAGAGTAGGTGACTTCTGGATGCCCTGTCCATCTTTATGTGGTAGTAAGCATCCTCGAGGTCGATGGAGCACATCCACACTTCCTTTCCCAACAATGGGAGAATAGACTGCAATGTGACCATTCGGACCTTGGACTTTTGCACATGGGTGTTCAATTGGCTGAGATCCAATACGGGTCTCTCAGGTCCCCTGTCTTTTTCGGCACCAAAAAGAATCTGGAGTAAGTCCCTAATCCGATCTGGTCTGAGGGGACATGTTGGATGGCTCCTTTTTCTAGCAGCTTTGAAACTTCTGAAGCTGTGTAATCCCTTTGACTGGGTGGAACATCCGGGATTTTCTTGACTGGAGGGGGATTTGACGAGAAGGGGAGGACATATCCTCTGGAAATTATTCGTAGAGCCCATTGGTCCTGGGTGATATCTTGCCAGGCCTCCGGGTATAAAGAGATTCGACCCCTGACTGGCTCCGGAAACGCACAGTCGGGCCTCCCATCAGGAGCGGCGGTAGGGAGAACCATGAAAGGAATCACGGTCTCCTGAGTTGCAGGGGCCTCCTCTTCCCCTAGGGTGGCATCTCTCTGAATAACCACCCCCTCCCCTGCCTCTGGAGGGGGGCTCATCTTGTGCACCGGGAAAAAACCTCTGATTTCTTGAACCACATTTTGCCACCCCTCTGGGTCTTGGGATACGGCCTAGAGGGAAGGGAAAAATGGACTCCTATGGCAGACAGAGTTTTTCCCTCCTGCTCGCACCTAGTGAGTGTGTCTTTCACCTTGGTTCCGAACAAAGAGGAACCATCAAAAGGGGCGTCGGTGAATGAAAACTTGAAGGCCTCCGTGAAATGACAAAGGCGCATCCAGGCCTGCCTCCTAAGAGCAACACCTGAACTTGCTGCCCTACTCGCCCCCTCTGCTTTGTAGGAGATTAGCCTCATGGAGGAGTTTGCAATGGAATTGAGGGTAGACATCTGAGCTTTGACCGTCTGGGCCACCGCCTCAGAAACACTACCCATGAGAGTATCTCCAAGCTCCTTGAGGAGATCTCTCTGGAGCCGTGTAAAGTGTGATAAGTAATTCAGTGACCATAAGGTAAAGGTCGCTGAAGAAAACGTATGCTTCCCATACCGGTCCATAGTCCTAGACTCCTTGTAAGGGGATGGATGGTGGAAGAAGTCTCAGCTAATTCCTTCTGGGTGGCAGCTGCCACCACCATGGCATCCACAGGGACTCCCTTGGACAGAAATTCCTTATCAGGAGGAGCAGTCAAAAATTTATTGGGTCTCCTGGGGACTAGTTCCACAGCGTCAGGGGTTTCCCACACCCTTCGACAAACCAAATCCAGAAGCTCGTCGAAGGGTGGAGATACCCAGGAGGCAGAGGGCTGAGCACCAAAGGCCTTCAAGAAGACAGACTCCTCGGAGGGGGCTTTGGATGGCCAGTCACCTCTTTGTTTCAAAATCTCTAAGATGTCAGAGAAAGAAACATCCTCAGAGGATGACTTAAGGGACCCCTCCGTGTTCCTCGAGGTCGGTGTCTGATGTGAGAGACTCTTCCTGGGAATCTATGTGCTTCCTCTTGCACGTTTTCTTTCTGGGTGGCTCCACAGGCAAAAAATCTGATGGGCCCTCAGAAATATGGGGACCACTCATGGGGGTACCCTGGGGCTCTGCTGTCCAGAGATAGATGACGATCAGAGACCTAGTAGGCGACGGAATGACCAACCTGTCTGATGCCGCTGATGACCCGGCCAGCGAGCTCCGCATGGCCTCGAAGGCTGGTCCTCCTGGGTCTGAAGAACGACCAGCCTCCAAAGCCAAGACAGGAGTCAGATTTCCCCGCGCCAAAGCACCGAGAGGGAAACTAGGAGCCGAGAGGTGTCCTGAAGCCTCTCCCTTGGGTCTGACCAAAGAATCCAGAGTCCTGAACCCTGTAGATAGCGCCGACGGGGTCGGAGATGACATCAGAACCGATAAGCCAGGAGGGGCTGCCGGAACCGACCTAGGGACATCACACGGAGCCGAGCACTCCGGCTCCGAAAGCTGAGATGTGCTTGGAGGAGGAAGTATCTAAGCAGGTTGAGGGACTGGCTCCGGAGCCGACTGGGTCAGAGCCGAGAACAATTTTGCCAGTACCGGTGACTGAAGAAGTCTCTGCACCACTTTTTCGACGTCCACATCTGATAAGGTCCTGGAAGATTTGGAGGATAGAGAAGGAGATTGAGACCTCTTCTCTGAAGGGGACCTGCGAGGAAGTGATACTGGCCTAATGCTAGGCGATCAGCTCCGAACAGGTTCCAAGAAGATTGGAGCCGAAGCAGGTTCCATAACAACTGACACTTCCTGCGGCCCCGAGGACAATGGAGCCGTGGATGTCGAAGCAGACTTTGCTATTTTCTGTGGTGGCTCCAAGGAGACTGATGGAGCCGGAGATAGCTTTTTTTGCTTTTGAGGATTTTGCCTTAGAGCTGGAAGCACTCTCCAGACCCTCCTCGAAGGAGGGTTTCAGAAGTCCCTGCAAAATCAATTTATTCTTCCTTTCCTGAAGAACTCGTGGACTGAAGGCATGACAGAAACTGCATGATTCCTGGAGATGAATCGCTCCCAGACAGTACACACAGAGTGTCCATCGGTAATGGACATTTTATAACTGCACCTAGAGCATTTCTTGAAGCCCGAGGGCTTATGATCCTTAGTATCTTTGGACATAGTTAACCAACAACAATTAACCACTGAAAAACAGACCAACGGTCAAACAGTCACAAGGCGGGAAAAAGCCTACAACAGACAGAACACCACAACATCTCTAAGTTAAATGATCCTCAGACACAAACACAAGGGGGGAGAACTAATTCCTCTAATTTAAACGGCTTTAGTCCCGGGAAACTTTTAGCACACTAGGAAAGAAAGGGGAACTGAAATGGGCCTAGCCCGTTGGAAACAGCTAGTGGGATACCACAGAATAAACTATAAAAAAACACAACTTTTCCACAATACAGACAAGAACACACACAATAGCTATTAAAACAGCTTTTTTGCAAAAAACTTCTCTGATAAAGAAGAAAAAAGGGTACTTAGCCACAGCCAAGAGTGAGACCACGTTCGAGCTACACGAGCGGCAAATGAAATCTGGGAATAGAGAGTACTGCAGCATGGGATACCATCTTAGCCCAGCCAATAGAAAAACATTGAGCTAAAAAAGTACGGCCGAGTCAATGTAGGTGAGATTGGACTACATAACATCATCTAGTTTTCTATTAACTTTCTTAATGGTTTGTGCTATATGGATATCAAATTTGAGGTTATTGTCTGTTTCTACACCTAAGAGTTTAGTGTGTGCAGTTGGAGTGATTTGAATGTTATCTTTGGAGTGAATTGTGAAAGTGTTGCTGAAGGGGTAGCATGACCTGGGCCGAAAATAATTAATTTAGTTTTTTTGGGGTTAAGAATAAGTTTGATGTTTGTGAACCATGTTTCGGCTAGAGTAAAAGTGTTTTGGGTGAGGATTTACAGTTCCTTTAAGGTGGGGGCAGCACTTATAAGGGTGGTGTCATCTGCATATTGTACTACTAATGCTGTGAGTGAGAAGAAATTGATTTGGTTGGTGAATAGTGAGAACAATAGTGGGCCAAGGATGGATCCTTGAGGGACACCTATGGATACTGGTAGCAGGGAGGATAAAGTACAGTTTTGTACCTACCATAAATGTAGATGTTCGAGTGCTAATACAGCTGTAGTCATAACAGATGGGTTCTCCTGCTGTCAGGCGTGTCCTCGGTCGGCCGAATTCCAAAGTCTAGGTCCGGCGTCGGTTGTCGTCGCTTCTTCCCTGACGTCAGTGCGACAGGGGTATAAAGGAACCAGCTGACGCCATTTTCTTCAGTTTTTCTTGCCCCAGATGTCAGGTGCCCCCAGAAGGAAGGCAATACATAAATTTGTGTAATAAAGCAGTGCAATATAATCAAAATACAGTAGTTGCAAGCAAATACACCATAAATGAATACCCCAATCAGGTTGTATGAGGATGTGTTAGCCTATAGGCCTGTCCCAAGAGGGGAAAGAGGGAGGGAAACCTGGACTGCAGCTGTATTAGCACTCGAACATCTACATTTATGGTAGGTACAAAACTGTACTATGTTCATCGTGCATACAGCTGCAGTCATAACAGATGGGTAGAATCCCAAAGCTAAGAAAGGGGTGGTAGGCACTAGGAGGAACCAGGATGCCCTGCAAGACTGCAGTGGCAAAGCCTGCTCTAGTTTTGGAGTATAATGGTAGGTGGTAGTGCTTGGAGAAGGTATGCACAGAACTCCAAGTGGCTGCTTCCAAAATATCTTTGGTAGGAACTCCTCTGAGGAAAGCTGCAGAGGTAGCTGTGGCCCTTGTGGAGTGAGATCTGATGCCTGTAGGTACAGTTTTGCCATGAAAAGAATAGCAAAAGCGCATGCAGTGGGCTATCCATTTTGAGACTGTCTGTTTCGAAATTGGCTTTCCTTGAGCTCCTACAGCATAGGAGACAAAGAGCTGTTCTGATTTTCTGAAAGGCTTTGTTCTGTCCAGATAATAACGGAGTTGTCTGTGGATGTCCAAGGAATGTAGTAATCTCTCCCCTTTATTTTGAGGATTAGGATAAAAGGTAGGTAAGTGTATGGCCTGATTCAAAGCTACCCTGGATACCACTTTAGGCATAAAGGACGGGTTGGTTCGTAAGGAAACTCTGTCCTGATGGAAGATGATAAAAGGCTGCACAGCCATGAGAGCTTGTAATTCTGAAACTCTACGAGCTGAGGTAATAGCCAGAAGGAAAGCTGTTTTCCAGGACAAATATTGCAAATCTGATGAGGCAGCTGGCTCAAAGGGAGGCAAGGTCAGTTTTTTCAGAATGAAACTGAGATCCCAAGCAGGTATTGGTTGTTTCCTTGGGGGTCTTAGATTCTTAGCCCCTCTGAGGAACTGTCTTAAGAGAGGGTGAGAGAATAAGGGTGGATCAGTGTTGTATTCTGCAGAAATGGCCGAGGCATGGATTTTGATGGAGGAGAATAAAAGTCCACTGCTTAGCAGCTCAGCTAGATACTGTAGTATTTGAGGTAAATTCAGTTTTTCAGGATCCTGGCCCTTTTTCTCATTCCAGACACAAAACCGTTTCCATTTTGCGGAGTAAGCTTTTCTAGTTGACGGCCTTCTGGCCTCCAGGCCTCCAAAATGACATCCTGCACCTCCTCGGAGAGTAGGGTCTGTTGTGATGCTAAGGAATCTTCCATGCAGCTAGACTGAGTGTTTTTAGCTGGCTGTGAAGAGTTTTGAAGCTGTGCTGAGTCAGAAGAAGAGGCATTAGAGGCAGGGTCCATGGTGGGGAATGCGTCAGGCTCCTCAGGAGTGGATACCAGTGTTGTCTTGGCCAGTCCGGAGCAATGAGAATCATCTTTGGTCTGTCTGCTCTGGTTTTCAATAGAACTTTGGGCTGCAGAGGAAGAGGTGGGAAGGCATAAACTGTCATTGATGTCCAACTGAAAGAGAGAGCGTCCACTCTCCAGGCCTTTGGATGGAAAATCCTTGAGCAGAATTTTGTCAATTGGTGATTTTTGTGGGAGGCAAAGAGATCTATGTCTGGCCTTCCCCATGCTTGGATTATTTTTGTAAAAACTTTTGGATGCAACTTCCATTCATGTGGATCTGTCATATTTCTGCTTAGGTTCTCTGCCAGCATGTTTTCCTTGCCTGGCAAGTACCGTGCTTGTAGTTCGATTTGTAAGTCCATGGCCATGTTCCAAAGTGACATGGCCAGTCTGCATAGGGGGTATGAATGTGTTCCTCCCTGTTTTATGTACCACATAACTGTGGTGTTGTCCATTCTTATCAATAGTTGACCTGGTTGCAGAAGGTCCTTGAAAGCTATAATAGCATTTATTACTGCTAGCATTTCCTTTTGATTGATGTGAAGGTGCTTTTCTTTTTGGGACCATTTGCCCTGAATGCACCGATCTGTCATGTGCGTCCCCCAGGCGTAGTCCGAGGCGTCTGTTGTGATGACTTGATTTGCTTGAGGCTTGCTGAATGGAAGGCCTGTGTTTGTTTGGCATGCTTGAGCCCACCACAGAAATTCCTTTTGTAGACATGGAATTAGTGGTATTATTGTTTCCAAACTGTGGCTGTGTTGAGACCATATGTTTTTCAGGTACCATTGAAGTTTCCTCATATGCAGCTTTGCACATGGGATTAGTAAGATGCAAGATGCCATGAATCCCAGAGCCTGCAGGATTTTCCTTGCAGTCAGCCTGGTGCAATTTGCTAGTGCTCTGAAGTATTGAGTTAGTTGCCCCTGCTTCTCTGGCGTGAGGTAGGCCATCTGGGTGTTTGTGTCCAAGTTGGCACCCAGGAATATTATCTTCCGAGAGCGTATTAGCCTTGATTTCTTTTTGTTGACTGTGTATCCCAGAGTTCAACAACATTATTACATAAGCCAGATGTTTCAGAAGAATGTGCTTGCTGTCCGCTTGGATCAGGCAGTCGTCCAAATAGGGGTATATTTGTATCCCTTGAAGTCTGCAGTAGGCAATTACTGATGCCAGGCATTTCGTGAATACTCTGGGCGCAGTAGATAAGCCAAAGGGCAATGCAGAGAATTGATAATGGGTTGAACCTGCAAGAAATCGGAGGTATCTTCTGCAATTTTGTCTGATTGGGACATGCAGGTATGCCTCCTTGAGGTCCAATGTTACCAGCCAAGACTCCTTGCCCAGCATGGGAAGAAGTTGCTGTAGAGTGAGCATCTTGAATTTTGGTACGCGTAGAAGTGTGTTTAGGATGGATAGGTCCAAAATAGGTCTCCAATCTTTTCCCTTCCTTGGTACCAGGAATAGCCTGGAATAAAAACCTTGACCTTGTTTGTGCGTAGGTACCTCTTGAATCGCTTTCATGTCTATGAGATCTGTAATTTGCCTTTGTGCCTCTGCCCTTTGATTGTGTGGCAGGTTTGGCATGCCTCTCATTTTTGGAAGGGTGTGAAAATGGAATCTGTAGCCTCTGTTTATAATGTCCAGGATCCATTTGTCTTTTGTGACAATATGCCAATTGTTTGAAAATAATGCCAGCTTTCCTCCTAAGGGGGCTGCCATTTGAATCTTGCTTGGCATGCAAAGGGAAAGTCATTGGGCTTGCTTTCTGAATGATTGAGTTATCCTCACCACCTCTTTGTGTAGGAACTTGCCATTGTCTGCCTCTAAACGATCCTTGGGATTGTCCTCTGCCCCTCGGTGCCTGTATCTGCCTCTTTGGGGTCTGTCCGTGGCTGGAAAGGACCAATTATTAGAAGGCCAATTTCTACTGAAACGTGGGGATTGTACCTGTAGAAAATCTTTCACAGTTTGCATTGATTTAGCCTTTTCCTCCATTTTCCTTAATACCTCCTCAGCATTAGCACCAAATAATACATCCTTTTGAAGAGGGGCATCTAGTAATTTAGCTTTGACATGATCAGGCAAGGTTTGTTCCTTGAGCCAGGCATGTCTACGTATGACTGATCCTGTAACAGCAGCTCTACATGAGGCCTCTAGAGCATCAAAACCACATTGTAAGGTATGCTTACCCACTTGTTCTGCACTATGCATCCAATCCTGCAACTCCTTCAAGTCTGGTTATTCAGGTTGTGACATTTTACTTTTCAATTGTGATAACAAAAACTGTTGGTATTTTAGCATATGGAACTGACAGTTTAAGGCCCTCATGGTTAAGGTAGCCGAGGTATATACCTTTTTTCCCCACCTTTCTAAGGATCTGGAATCTCTCTCGGAAGGTAATGGATTTTTAGCAGTGGAGGCCTTAATTCCCTTGGGGCCCTGTGAGATGGTTTCTGGGTCAGCAGCATGGCTTTTGTATAGAAATTGGTGTGAGTCAGGAACCCTGTAGTACCTGTCTGGCTTAACTGGGGCTGGAGGCAATGAGTCCGGGTTAAGGCAGGCCTCCGAGTAAACATCATCTAGAATGTCCAAGACAGGAGGTATAGCCAGAGGCCTATGCTGAGGTAGTAAGAGAAATTCCCTAAGCCTTTTCTTGGAATCTGAATAATCTTGGCCCTCCCAGTGGAAGTGTTCCCTTAAGGTATGCAAAGTTTCCCCAAATGAGTAATCCTCTGGGGGGGATACAGAAGGAATGGACTCCTCCACATCAGAGTCTTCAAAAGGGGAGTAAGAATGTTCCTGATCATCAGAGTGCTCTGAAATAATGGAGCCCTGATCAGAGGAGGGGGATTCTTCCACCACTCTGGGCCTTTGTCCGGGGGTTGAGAACCCTTGATAAGAGTAATTAAATCCTCAGCCATTTTAAGCATCTGTTTTTTAGGCATGGGGCCTGGAGATGGGCCCTGTGTAGCTTGTCTCTTAGAGTGCAAGGCTGCTTTAGACTTAGTGAAAGCCTTGATGGAGAAAGAAGAGGAAGGTCTGAAGACACCTTGAGTGGAGGAAGACCTGTCCACATTTTGAGGTTCAACGCCAAGAGTGGCTTATCTGTAGTCGGGGTGTGGGCCGAGGAGCCTGCGACCTCGGGCACAGGAGACACCGCCAGAGAAGTGTCGTCGGTAGTCAGGGGCTGCGTAGGCGCCTCGCTGAGAACCGGACCATGTGTAGTCGGCTTTGGCATGGTGTCGGTGGAGGCCGCGGACCTCGTGTGTCGGTCCTTGTCTTTGCGTTTTTTAGACAAAACTGGAGTCAGAGTACCCGACGACATAGTATAGTTAAATGCTTTCCCAAAATAATGCTGGGCTTAACTCACCACGCTTAATAGTGCGTTTGTTGAATGTAGCACAAAAGCAACAGACCGAGACGTCGTGGTCTGGACCTAAACAAGGTATACAGAGGGAATGGAAATCCTTATGCGGTATTTGCTTCCCACAAGAAATACAATTATTAACTTTGTCTGACATCGGTCTGAGGCAAGAAAAGTTTCCCCAACGGGTACTTAGCTTTAAGAAGACTTGGTTTCCAAATTTTCATAATCTCAGGAGCTGGCTGACCGGCACTTGCGAACTGCTTCTGCTTCGGGCATGCGGCAAGAAAGACTGGAGAAAATGGCCGGCTGGTTCCTTTATACCCCTGTCGCACTGGCGTCAGGAAGAAGCGATGACATCACGCCGGACCTAGACTTTGGAATTCGGCCGACCGAGGACCCGCCTGACGGCAGGAGAAAGTACAGTTTTGTACCTACCATAAATGTAGATGTTCGAGGGCTATTACAGCTGCAGTAGTTACATATGGGTTTTCAGCCGCAGGCGGTCCTCGATCGGCAATTCCAAAGTCTTGGTCCGGGCCGGTTGTCGCGTACTCTTCTGACGTCAGGAAGGCTAGAGTATAAAAGACACAGCCGACGCCATCTTCTTCAGTCTTTCTTGCCCCAGATGTCAGGTGCCCCCAAAAGGAAGGCAATACATAAGTTAGTCTAAAACACAAAGTAAGCAAATAAAACATAGTAGGATAACCCAGTCAGCAGGTATGAATAGGTATTCAAACCCCAAGGTCTTATCAAGAGGGGAAGGAGGGTGGGAAACCTGTACTGCAGCTGTAATAGCCCTCGAACATCTACATTTATGGTAGGTACAAAACTGTACTATGTTCATCGTGCATTACAGCTGCAGTAGTTACATATGGGTAGAATCCCAAAGCTATGTATAGGGTGGTAGGTACTATCTGAACTGGGTTGAGCTAGAATGCCCTGCAAAACTGCAGTGGCAAAGCCTGCTCTAGTTCTGGAGTATAAAGGCAGATGGTAATGCTTTGTGAAGGTATGCACAGAACTCCAAGTGGCTGCCTCCAAGATATCTTTAGTAGGCACTCCTCTGAGGAAGGCTGTAGAGGTGGCTGTGGCCCTAGTGGAGTGTGATCTGATACCAGTAGGTACGAGCTTTCCATGATGGGAATAACAAAAGCGTATGCAGTGACCAATCCACTTGGAAATGGTCTGTTTAGTTACAGGTTTCCCTTGACCCCCCACAGCATAGGAAACTAGGAGTTGATCTGAATTTCTGAATGACTTGGTTCTGTCCAAGTAGTAACGTAGCTGCCTATGGATATCTAGAGAATGAAGCAGCCTCTCCCCTTTGTTTTGAGGATTAGAGTAGAAGGTAGGAAGGTGGATGGCCTGGTTTAGGGCTACCCTAGATACTACTTTAGGCATAAAGGAGGGGTTAGTACGCAAGGAAACCCTGTCCTGATGGAATATGAGGAATGGCTGCACTGTCATGAGGGCCTGTAACTCAGATACCCTACGAGCTGAAGTGATGGCCAGGAGGAAAGCTGTTTTCCAGGATAAATATTGTAATTCTGCTGAAGCAGCTGGTTCAAAAGGAGGCAATGTCAATTTTTCCAGTACATAGTTAAGGTCCCAAGCTGGCACTGGTTGTTTCCTTGGAGGCCTTATGTTCTTAGCCCCTCTGAGGAACTGTCGCAGTAGAGGGTGTGAGAATAAAGGAGGGTCCATATTGAATTCTGCAGATATTGCTGAGGCATGTATCTTGATTGAGGAAAAGGAAAGTCCCTTGCTCAAAAGTTCAGTTAGGTACTGTAAAATCTGAGGCAGGTTTAATTTTCTAGGATCCTGTCCTCTTTCTTCATTCCAACAGCAAAACCGTTTCCATTTTGGAGTAAGCCTTTCTTGTAGATGGTCTTCTAGCCTCCAAAATGACATCCTGCACTTCTTTGGAGAGTAGTGCCTGATGTGAAGTTAAGGGATTTTCCATGCAGCTAGACTGAGAGTTTTCAGCTGACTGTGAAGCGTTTTGAAATTGTTCTGTGTCAGCAGTAGAGGTGTTAGAGGCAGGGGCCACGGAGGAGTGTGTGTTAGGCTCCTCAAAGTGGATACCAATGTTGTCTCGGCCAATCTGGAGCAATCAGTATCATCCTTGGCTTGTCTGTTCTTGCTTTCAGAAGCACCTTGGGCAGCAGAGGTAGTGGTGGGAATGCATAAACTGACCAAGTTGTCCATGTGAATGAAAGGGCCCACTTTCCAAGCCTTTGGGTGGAAGGTCCTTGAGCAAAACTTTTAATTGATGATTTTGTGGGAGGCAAAAGGTCTATGTCTGGCCTTCCCCATGCTTGAACAATCTCTGTGAATACGTGTGGATGTAGCTTCCATTCGTGAGGATCTGTCATATGCCTGCTCAGAGTGTCTGCCAGTGTGTTTTCCATTCCTGGTAGGTACTGAGCCTGGAGTCCTATTTGTCTTTCCAGAGCTATGTTCCAAAGAGTCATGGTTAATCTGCACAAGGGGTATGAATGAGTCCCTCCTTGTTTGTTTATGTACCACATTACTGTGGTGTTGTCTGTTCTTATGAGCAGTTGTCCTGGATGCAGGAATTCTCTGAAAGCTGAAATTGCATTTATTACTGCCAGCATTTCTTTTTGATTGATGTGAAGGTGCTTTTCTGTTTTGTGCCATCTGCCTTGAATGCACCTGTCCTGCATGTGCGCCCCCCAGGCGTAATCTGAAGCGTCTGTGGTTATGACTTGTGTATCTTGCGGCTTGCAGAATGGGAGGCCTTTGTTTACTTTGCATGCTTGAGACCACCATATGAATTCCTTTTGTAGGCAGGGAATTATTGGGATCTCCACTTCTAAGCTGTGACTGTGTTGAGACCATAGATTTTTTAGGTACCATTGAAGTTTCCTCATGTGCAGCTTTGCACATGGGATTAGAAGAATGCAAGATGCCATGAATCCCAGAGCCTGCAGGATTTTCCTTGCAGTAAGCCTGGTACTTTTTGCAAGCATTTTGAAGTAATGAGATAGTTGCCCTTGTTTTTCTGTTGTTAGGTAAGCCATCTGGGTGTTTGTGTCCAAGTTGGCACCCAGGAAGGTAATTTTCTGAGAGGGTGTTAGTTTTGATTTCTCCTTGTTGATGGTGTATCCCAGAGAAAGCAGTAAGCGTGTCACATATGCCAGATGTTTGAGAAGTACGAGTTTGCTGTCCGCTTGGATCAGGCAGTCGTCCAGATAAGGGTAAATTTGTATCCCTTGAAGTCTGCAGTATGCAATCACTGATGCCAGGCACTTGGTGAATACTCTGGGCAGTAGATAAGCCAAAGGGCAATGCAGAGAATTGATAGTGACTTGAACCTGCAAGAAATCTGAGGTATCTTCTGCAACTTTGTCTGATTGGGACATGCAGGTATGCCTCCTTGAGGTCCAATGTTACCAGCCAAAACCCCTTGCCCAGCATGGGAAGGAGTTGCTGTAATGTGAGCATCTTGAATTTTGGCACTAGGAGAAACGTGTTGAGAATGGATAAGTCCAGAATGGGTCTCCAGTCGCTTTCTTTTCTTGGCACCAGAAAAAGCCTTGAATAAAAACCTTGTGCTTGTTGGTGCGTAGGTACCTTTTGTATAGCCCTCATGTTTAGGAGCTTTGCAATTTGTAGTTGTGCCTCTACCCTTTGATTTTGTGGTAGGTGTGGCATGCCTCTCATTTTTGGAAGAGTGTGGAAATGAAATTTGTAGCCTCTGTTTATTATGTCCAGAATCCATTTGTCTGTTGTGACAATATGCCAATTGTTTGCAAATAGTGCCAGTTTCCCTCCCAAAGGTGCTGCCAGTTGAATTGTGCTTGGCATGGAAATGAGGGAGTCATTGAGTTTGCTTTCTGTACTGCTGTGCACTGTCGTCACCACTTCTTGGTGTAGGTGATTGCCATTGTCTGCCTCTGTAGGATCCTTGTGTTTGTCCTCTGCCCCTTCCGTCTGTATCTGCCCCTTTGGGCTTTGTCAGTGGTTGGAAAGGACCAGTTTTTTGACGGCCAATTCCTGCTGAACCTTGGTGGCTGAACCTGTAAGAAAGCTTTGACAGTTTGCATAGATTTTGCCTTTTCTTCCATTTTACGTAAAATATCCTCAGCATTACCACCAAAAGAACATCCTTATGTAACGGTGCATCTAGAATTTTGCTTTCACCTGATCTGGAAGATTTTGTTCCCTTAGCCATGCATGTCTGCGAATGACTGCTCCAGTGGCGGCTGATCTGCTGGAGGCCTCTAGTGCATCATAACCACATTGTAAGGTGTGCTTGCCCACTTGCTCAGCACTATGCATCATATCCTGCAACTCTTTTAAATCTGGTTGTTCAGGTTGTGACATTTTTGTTTTTAATTGTGATAACAGAAATTGTTGATATTTAATCATATGAAACTGGCAGTTTAAGGCCCTCATGGTAAGGGTGGCCGAGGTGTAAACCTTCTTTCCCCACCTTTCTAGTGATCTAGATTCCCTTTCCGAAGGTAGTGGATTCTTGGCCGTGGAAGCCTTAATTCCCTTGGGGCCTTGAGAAATAGTTTCAGGATCTGCATTATGGCCTTTATAGAGGAACTGATGAGAATTAGGAACTCTGTAATACCTATCCGGCTTGACTGGTGCAGGAGGCAGAGAATCAGGATTTAAACAGGCCTCGAGTATACATCATCCAAAACCTCCAAAACAGGAGGAATAGCCAGAGGTCTATGCTGAGGTAACCAGAGGAACTCCCTCAGCCTTTTCTTGGAGTCTGAAAAATCTTGGCCTTCCCAGTGGAAGTGCTCTCTCAAGGAGTGCAAAGTTTCCCAAAGGAAAAATCCTCAGGGGGGGATACAGAAGGAATGGACTGCTCTGCATCCGAATCCTCAAAAGGAGAATAAGACTGTTCTTCAGCATCAGAATGCTCTGATAAAATGGATTCTTGGTCAGAAGGAGGAGAATCCTCCTCTACTCTGGGTCTCTTGTCCGGAGGGGCCTGTGAGCCTCTGATAAGGGAGATCAGGTCTTCAGCCATTTTAAGCATGTGCTTCTTAGGTGTGGGCCCAGGTCTTGGGCCTTGTGAGGCAGGCCTAGAAGGATGCTTGGCTGATTTGGCTTTTGTAAAAGCCTTGATGGAGAAGGAAGATGCAGGCCTAAATACACCATGAGTGGATGTAGATCTATCCACATTGGTGGGTTCGACAAGAACAGGGGCTTCGGTAGTAGTCTGGGAAAGGGCCGAAGAACCAGCGGTCTCAGGTACAGAAGACCCGCCCGAGTGTCGTCGGTAGTCAGGGACTGCAAAGGCGTCTCACTAAGAACCGGCCCACGTGGAGCTTGTTTCGGCGTGGTGTCGGTGGAGACCGCAGTTCTCGACTGACGGTCCTTTTCTTTGCGTTTTCTGGACATAGCGGTAGTCGGAGTATCCGACGACATTTTATAGTTAAACGCTTTTCCAAAATAGTGTTGGGCGAACTCCGCCCGACGCTTAATAGTGCGTTTATTGAAGGTAGCACAAAAGCGGCAGCCCGAGACGTCGTGGTCTGGGCCCAAACAAGGTATGCAAAGGGAATGGAAATCCTTATGCGGTATTTGCTTCCCACAAGAAATACAATTATTAACTTTTTCTGACATCGGTCTGAGGCAAGAAAAGGTTCCCAACGGGTACTTAGCTTTAATGAAGACTTCGGTTCGAAATTCTTTTCGTAATTCAGGAGCTGGCCGACCGGCACTTGCGAACTGCTTCTGCCGGGCACCGGCAAAAAGACTGAAGAAGATGGCGCCGGCTGTGTCTTTTATACTCTAGCCTTCCTGACGCCAGAAGAGTACGACAACAACCGCCGGACCAAGACTTTGGAATTCGGCCGACCGAGGGACCGCCTGCCGGCTGAAAACCCATATGTAATTACTGCAGCTGTAATGCACGATGAACATCCCATCTGTTATGACTGCAGCTGTATGCACGATGAACATCAGATCTACCCGAGGTGTTCTCCACACCGGGATCAACTCCTGGAAGACCTCTTGGTTGATTTCTACTTGTGAAGTTCTGGCCAGGACATACTTAAGCTTGTTTGTCACTTTGTTTTGCTCATGGAATGTAAGAAGCCTGCAGAGTTATGAACTGCTGCAGGTCTAACTCCACAAGCTATCACTGCCAGCAGATAAAGATGGTACAGCCCCTGGTGCCCTGTTTATGCACCATATTACTGTGTTTTCTGCAATGTTCTGTGGGGGACTTGGGTCCTAGGGATGATGCACAGACATTATGACATGAATCACAGCCAACATTTCTTTGATAATGATGCACTTAATCTGTCTGAAGTGTGCAACAGTCCTTGTATTTTTATCCCCCTTTGAAACTGCTCCCCACTGGCAAGAAAATTTCACAAATCCATTTTCTCTCCTTTTGTAAAAAAGTGTTCATTAGGCAACTTACAAACATAATCCTATGTGATGAAGACTGGATTTTTGAATATTTATCTGGAATCCCAGATGTTCTAGGAGGGAATATACCTTTGATAAGGAGTTCTGACAACTGGAGAAAAATTCTGCACAAATAAGCAAGTTTAAATAAGGAAAAATGTGGACACCCTATATTCTGCAGTGGGCCGCTACTGGGGCTAGCACTTTGCAAACACACTTTTTTCCTCCTTATGGTGAATGGCACTTTAACATCTTTAGTTGATGTTGTTGAAAAACTTAACTCATATTTTGCCTAATAAGCTACAACAGTTACATTTTCATCATTTTTCTGTTCTTAATGAGCTAACAGCAGACCGTCCTGTCAATGCACACAAACATGTAGTGTGTGCCCTAAGTAAAGTAAAAATAACATGCTTAAGTGGTCCATATAATAGTTCACAGAGTTTTTAAAGATTGTGTGCATGCCCATCTTAAATTTCAAAGCATCCCTCCAACGACTAACCTTGTATGACCATAACAGCAGTTTTGGAATTCTAAAATGTAATGCAAAATGTTGACTTTGAAATGTTGGAGGACAGCAGTAAAAAATGGTGCTTTATTACTACAAAGCTCCCACTTCTCCTGTGATTAGCAGTGTGATGATGCAATGTTAGAGGAAGATGTATTCAATGTCTCAGGAAAATTTTTATGTCTAGTTAAAAAAAAAAAGTCACAGAATCAACACTTTGAAGCATCCAATATTTAATAAATATATGAACTTATTCATTAAATGTTGAGTGCTAGTTCTGTTACTGTTTTAGCTTTTTTTAAGTATTCTGATTTGGTCTTACAATTCGCAGTCAAACCAGGTCAGCACTAGATAGGGATTAAAAAGACATACCCATTTTCCTGTGACAGCAAGGTACAGCAACATTAATGTTGTTGTTGGTCTTTCGGCTTTTCCTGGTAAGGGGTCGCCACAGTAGAACTCCGGTCCGCTAATGATTGGCAGTAGATTTTTATGAAACGCCAAGGTGGCAGCTCGACACCCAACCTTCAACGAAGGCACGCCCATTTACGCACGCATGTCTTTCGAATGCTACCCAACCGCGTGGAGGACATGCAGACTCCACACAGAAGGCACTCCCAAGCCAAGCCAAGCCGAGAATTGAATGGGAGAACCTCTTGCTGTGAGGTAACAACACTACCGCCATACCACCACGGCTTGCAAGGTACAGCAACATTAATAATTTTTAAAAAGGGAAACGTGTAAGCCAGTTTAAATATTGTCTCACCTTTTCAAATTTGAAAAATACACTGTCAATCTTGCCTGTTACTTTGTAAGTTGAAAGAGGAAATATTCTGGCAGCCACTTTACATCATGAAGATGTTCATCGTGCATACAGCTGCAGTAATCACAGATGGGTTTTCTGCCGTCAGGCGGTCCCTCGGTCGGCCGAATTCCAAAGTCTTGGTCCGGCGTCGGTTGTCGTCGCTTTCTCTTCTGACGTCAGTGAGGCCAGAGTATATAAAACACAGCCGACGCCATGTTCTTCAGTCTTTTTTGCCGCGCGGTGCCCGAAGCAGAAGCAGAAGCAGTTCGCAAGTGCCGGTCGGCCAGCTCCTGAATTACGAATATTTTGGAAACCGAAGTCTTCATTAAAGCTAAGTACCCCGTTGGGGAAACTTTTCTTGCCTCAGACCGATGTCAGCCAAAGTTAATAATTGTATTTCTTGTGGGAAGCAAATACCGCATAAGGATTTCCATTCCCTCTGCATACCTTGTTTGGGCCCAGACCACAACGTCTCGGGCTGTCGTTTTTGCACTACCTTCAATAAACGCACTATTAAGCGTCGGGCGGAGTTCGCCCAGCACTACTTTGGTAAAGCTTTTGATTATAAAATGTCGTCTGACACTCCGACTACCGTCTTGTCCAAAAAATGCAAGGAAAAGGACCGACACGCGAGGCCCGCGGTCCCCGCCGACACCATGCCAAAACAGGCTACACGTGGTCCGGTTCTCAGCGAGACGCCTTTGCAGTCCCTGACTACAGACGACACTCCTTTGGCGGTGCCCTCTGTACCCGAGACCGCTGGGACCTCGGCCCTTTCCCAGACTACAACCGAAGCCTCTGCTAATGTTGAGCCTACTAATGTGGACAGGTCCACCTCCACCCATGGTGTATTTAGGCCCTCATCTTCTTTTTCAATTAAGGCCTTTACTAAATCCAAAGCAGCCAGGCATCCCACGAGGCCTGTTGCACAGGGCCCATCTCCAGGTCCCATGCCTAAAAAACAGATGCTTAAAATGGCTGAGGATTTAATTACTCTTATCAGAGGTTCTCAACCCCCTCCAGACAAGAGACCCAGAGTGGAGGAAGATTCACCTTCTTCTGATCAGGGATCCATTTTATCAGAACATTCTGATGCAGAGGAACACTCTTACTCTCCTTTTGAGGATTCGGATGCAGAACAGTCCATTCCTTCTGTATCCCTCCTGAGGATTTTTCATTTGGGGAAACCTTGCACACCTTGAGGGAACACTTCCATTGGGAAGGCCAAGACTTTTCAGATTCCAAGAAAAGACTTAGGGAATTTCTTTTGTTACCTCAACATAGACCTCTGGCTATACCCCCTGTTTTGGACATACTGGATGATGTCTATTCGGAGGCTTGTCTTAACCCGGATTCTCTGCCTCCTGCACCAGTCAAACCTGATAGGTATTACAGAGTACCCAGCTCTCACCAATTTCTCTTCAAAAGCCATAATGCTGACCCTGAAACCATTTCACAAGGCCCCAAGGGATTGAAGGCCTCCACTGCCAAGAATCCACTTCCTGCAGAAAGGGAATCAAGATCTTTAGAAAGGTGGGGTAAAAAGGTATATACCTCGGCCACCCTGGCCATGAGGGCCTTAAATTGTCAGTTTCATATGCTTAAATATCAGCAGTTCCTGTTATCACAATTAAGGAACAAAATGTCTCAACCTGAACAACTGATTTAAAGGAGTTACAGGATATGATGCATAGTGCAGAGCAAGTGGGTAAACACACCTTACAATGTGGTTATGATGCCCTAGAGGCCTCAAGTAGAGCGGCTGCTACAGGTTAAATCATTCGTAGACATGCCTGGCTTAGGGAACAAAATTTGCCTGATCATGTGAAAGCTAAACTTCTAGATGCGCCTTTACAAAAGGATGTGCTGTTTGGTACTAATGCTGAGGAGATACTACGGAAAATGGAAGAAAAAGCCAAATCTATGCAAACTGTCAAAGCTTTCTTACAGGTCCAGCCACCACGTTTCAGCAGAAATTAGCCTTCAAAAAACTGGTCCTTTCCAGCCACTGACAAGCCCCAAAGAGGTAGATACAGACGCACAAGGGGCAGAGGGCAATCACAAGGATCATATAGAGGCCGACAATGGCAAACTCCAGCACCAAGAGGTGGCGAAGACAGTGCACAACAATACAGGAAGCAAACCCAATGACTCCCTCATTTCCATGCCAAGCATGTCTCAGCTGGCAGCACCTTTGGGAGGGAAACTAGCATTATTTGCAAGCAATTGGCATATTGTCACAACAGACAAATGGATACTGGACATTATAAACAGAGGCTACAAATTTCAATTTCACACTCTTCCAAAAATGAGAGGCATGCCAAACCTGCCACAAAATCAAAGGGCAGAGGCACAACTGCAAATTTCAAAGCTCATAAGCATGAGAGCTATTCAAGAGGTACCTACTCACCAACAAGGTCAAGGTTTTTATTCAAGACTTTTTCTGGTACCAAGGAAAGGAACCGACTGGAGACCCATTTTGGACTTATCCATCCTAAACACATTTCTACTCGTACCACAATTCAAGATGCTCACATTACAGCAGCTTCTTCCCATGCTGGGCAAGAAGTTTTGGCTGGTAACATTGGACCTCAAGGAGGCATACCTGCATGTCCCAATCAGACAAAGCTGCAGAAGATACCTCAGATTTCTTGCAGGTTCAATCCACTATCAATTCTCTGCATTGCCCTTTGGCTTATCTACTGCGCCCAGAGTATTCACAAAGTGCCTCTCAGTACTTCAAAATACTAGCAAAAAGTACCAGGCTTACTGCAAGGAAAATCCTGCAGGCTCTGGGATTCATGGCATCTTGCATTCTTTTAATCCCATGTGCAAAGCTGCATATGAGGAAATTTCAATGGTACCTAAAAAACCTATGGTCTCAACACAGTCACAGTTTGGAAACAATAATACCAATAATTCCATGTTTGCAAAAGGAATTTCTATGGTGGGCCCAAGCATGTCAAGCAAACACAGGCCTCCCATTCTGCAAGCCTCAAGCAAAGCAAGTCATCACCACAGATGCCTCAGATTACGCCTGGGGGGCACACATGACGGACAGGTGCATTCAGGGCAAATGGTCCCAAAAGGAAAAGCACCTTCACATCAATCAAAAAGAAATGCTAGCAGTATTAAATGCAATTACAGCTTTCAAGGACTTCCTGCATCCAGGACAATTACTGATAAGAACAGACAACACCACAGTAATGTGGTACATAAACAAACAAGGAGGAACACATTCATACCCCTTGTGCAGACTAGCCATGACTCTTTGGAATTTGGCTCTGGAAAGGCAAATCGAACTTCAAGCACAGTACTTGCCAGGATTGGAAAACACACTGGCAGACAACCTAAGCAGAAATATGACAGATCCACACGAATGGAAGTTACATCCTCAGGTGTTTACAGAAATAATCAAGCGTGGGGGAGGCCAGACACAGATCTTTTTGCCTCCCACAGGAATCATCAATTGGAAAAGTTTTGTTCGAGGACCTTTCATCCAAAGGCCTGGAGAGTGGACGCCCTTTCATTCAGTTGGACAGCATGGACAGTTTACGCATTCCCACCTCTGCCTCTTCTGCCCAAGGTGCTTTTGAAAGCAAGAACAGACAAACCCGAAGATGATACTGATTGCTCCAGATTGGCCAAGGCAACACTGGTACCCACTCCTGAGGAGCCTAACACATACTCCTCCCTGGTCCCTGCCTCTAATGCCTCTTCTGCTGACTCAGCACAGCTACAAAACTCTTCACAGTCAGCTGAAAACACTCAATCTCGCTGCATGGAAAATTCCTTAACACCACAACAGACCCTACTCTCCAAGGAGGTGCAGGATGTCATTTTGGAGGCCAGAAGGCCATCTACTAGAAAAGCTTACTCCATAAAATGGAAGCGGTTTTGCTCTTGGAATGAGAAAAGAGGCCAGGACCCTAGAAAACTGAACTTGCCTCAGGTATTACAGTATCTAGCTGAGCTGCTGAACAGTGGACTTTCATTTTCTTCCATAAAATCCATGCCTCAGCCATTTCTGCAGAATTCAACACGGATCCTCCTTTATTTTCTCACCCACTCTTACGACAGTTCCTCAGAGGGCTAAGAATATAAGACCACCAAGGAAGCAACCAATACCAGCCTGGGATCTTAATTACATACTAGAAAAATTAACATTGCCTCCTTTTGAACCAGCTGCCTCAATAGATTTGCAATATTTGTCCTGGAAAACAGCCTTCCTTCTGGCTATCACTTCAGCTCGTAGGGTTTCTGAACTACAGGCCCTCATGGCAGTGCAGCCCTTTCTCATTTTCCATCAGGACAGGGTTTCCCTTCGTACCAACCCATCATTTATGCCTAAAGTGGTATCCAGGGTAGCTTTAAATCAAGCCATACACCTACCTACCTTTTACCCCAATCCTCAAAACAAAGGGGAAAGGCTGCTACACTCGTTAGACAACCATAGGCAGCTACGTTATTATTTGGACAGAACAAAGTCCTTCAGGAAATCAGAACAACTCTTTGTGTCCTATGCTGTAGGGGCTCAAGGGAATCCAGTTACAAAACAGACTATTTCAAAGTGGATAGGCCACTGCATACGGTTTTGTTATTCCTATCATGGGAAATCTGTTCCTACAGGTATCAGACCACACTCCACCAGGGCCACAGCTACCTCTACAGCCTTCCTCAGAGGAGTTCCAACCAAAGATATTTTGGAGGCAGCCACTTGGAGTGCTGTACATACCTTCACAAAACACTACCACCTGCCTTTATATTCCAGAACAAGAGCAGGCTTTGCCACTGCTGTTTTGCAGGGCATTCTGGCTCAACCCAGTTCCTCCTAGTACCTACCACCCTGTGCATAGCTTTGGGACTCTACCCATCTGTGATTACTGCAGCTGTATGCACGATGAACATAGTACAGTTTTGTACCTACCATAAATGTAGATGTTTGAGTGCTAATACAGCTGCAGTACAGGTTTCCCTCCCTCCTTCCCACTTGGTAAAGGCATGGGGCCTAACAACCTCTTCATACTACCTGACTGGGTTATCCTGCTATGTTTTATTTGCTTGCAACCACTGATTTTGGATTATATTGCATTGCTTGCATATGCATATAAGCATTATTTATGTATTGCCTTCCTTCTGGGGGCACCTGACATCTGGGGCAAGAAAGACTGAAGAACATGGCATCGGCTGTGTCTTATATACTCTGGCCTCACTGACATCAGAAGAGAAAGCGACGACAACCGACGCCGGACCAAGACTTTGGAATTCAGCCGACCGAGGGACCGCCTGACGGCAGAAAACCCATCTGTGATTACTGCAGCTGTATTAGCACTCGAACATCTACATTTATGGTAGGTACAAAACTGTACTTTATGCCCTTTACAACCTCTGTACACACTCTTGGTGTAGGAAGGCAGCCCAAAGGGTAATGAAGAGAAAGTACAGTTGTGTACACTTACCATAAATGTAGATGTTCGAGTGTATTCACTGTTACAGTCATTACATTTGGGTAATCTGCTGGCAGGTTGCCCTCAGTCGGCCTAAATTCCAAAGTCTTGGGTCCTGCGTCGGTTGCTGTCTCCTCTTCCATGACGTCAGGTCATCAGGGGTATAAAACATGCAGCCGACGCCATTTTCTTTAGTTTTTCTTGCCCCAGATGTCAGGTGCCTCCAAAAAGGTAGCAAAAAAAAAAAAATATATATATATATACAAGCATCAATATAAACTTTACCTTCATCTACAAGCAAATACACCACATAGGTTGTAGAAGATAGAGAAGGAAAGATAAACTCCAGAATGAAAGGGGGGTGGCAGGAGGGTAACTTGGACTGCAGCAGTGAATACACTCAAACATCTACATTTATAGTAAGTGTACACAACTGTACTATGTTCTTCGTGTTTCAATGTTGCGGTCATTACATTTGGGTAGAATCCCAAAGCTATGGTTGGGAGGCTGGAGCTAAACAGCATTAGGTACGGCTATAAGGCCCTGCAGAACTGCAGTGGCAGAGCCTGCCCTGGAATTAAGAATAGAGAGGCAAATGATAATGCTTTGTAAAGGTGTGAACAGAACTCCAAGTAGCAGCCTCTAGAATGTCTTTGGTTGGTACTCCTCTGAGAAAGGCTGCTGAAGTAGCTGCAGCTCTGGTGGAATGAGACCTAATGCCCTTGGGCACAGACTTACCATGGTGTAAGTAGCAGAAACAAATGCAGTGGCTTATCCACTTTGGAATAGTCCGCTTTGAAGTAGCCTTTCCTTCTGATCCTGCAGCATATGTCACTAGTAATTGCTCAGTATTTCTTAGAGCTTTAGTCCTGCTCAAGTAGAATCTTAGCTGTCTGTGTACGGCCAAGGAAGGCAGGTTTCTCTCCCCCTTGCTCTTAGGATTTGGATAAAAGGTTGGCAGAGGAATAGTTTGGTTAAGAGCCACACTGGAAACCACCTTAGGCATAAAAGTAGGATTTGTCCACAGAAACACCCTGTCTGGGTAAAATATAATAAAAGGCTCCACAGCCATGAGGGCCTGTAGCTCTGAAACTCTTCTTGGTGAAGTAATTGCTAGTAGCAGAGCTGTTTTCCATGATAAGAACTTTATATCAGTGGTAGCAACTGGTTCAAATGGAGGCAGGGTGAGCTTTTCCAACACATAATTGAGGTCCCATGCAGGTATTGGTGATCTTCTAGGAGTCCTTAAATGTTTGGCTCCTCTAAGATACTGCTTTAGTAAAGTATGATAAAAGATTGGTGGCTCTGTATTGTAATGAGCCGAAATGGCAGAGGCATGGATTTTAACTGATGAGAAAGATAGGCCTTTGTCAAGCATCCCAGTCAAGTATTGTAATATCTGAGGAATATTTGGTTCTGCTGTATCAAGTTCCTTGTGCTTGATTCCAAGCACAGAATCTCTTCCATTTATCAGCATAAGATTTTCTAGTACTACGCCTTCTGGCTTCTAAAATGACATTCATCACAGCTTTACTAAGAGGTGTTGTTTGTATAACTACATGATCAGCCATGCTGCCAGGTTCAGTGTCTGGAGTCGATTGTGCAGGATCAGATTTGTTTTGCTGGGACAGTAGTTGAGGTCTTTGAGGTAAGGTCCAAGCCAGGTATTGAGACAAGTTCCTTAGGATTGGCTACCAGTATTGGCGGGGCCAGTCCGGAGCAATTAGTATCATTTTTGGTTTCTCTTGTCTGACTTTTAGGAGGACCTTGGGAAGAAGAGGCAGAGGAGGACGGGCATAAACTGATAGGTTTTTGCAACTGAAGGATAGGGCGTCCACTTTCCATGCTTGTCTGTGATAAGTCCTTGTGCAGAATCTTTTCAATTGATAATTTTGAGGAGAGGCAAATAGCTCTATGTCTGGGCTCCCCCATTTCTTTGTTATCATGCTGAAGACTTGTGGATCTAGTTTCCACTCGTGAGGATCCATAAGGTTTCTGCTTAAATCATCTGCCAAAGTGTTTTGCTTTCCTGGCAGGAATTGAGCTTGAAGATGTATTTGGTAAGTCAAAGCTGTGTCCCACAGTGCCATGGCTAATCTGCAATGGGGGTATGAGTGTGTGCCCCCCTGCTTGTTTATATACCACATGACCATGGTGTTGTCCGTCTTTATCAGTAGTTGTCCTGGATGAAGTAAGTCCTTGAAGGCTGTTAGGGCATTTTGAACAGCTAGTATCTCTTTCTGGTTGATATGTAGATGCATTTGCTTTTGGGTCCATATGCCCTGAATGCATCTTCCCGCCATGTAGGCCCCCAGGTATAATCTGATGCGTCTGTTGTTAAGGTTTGGTTGGCAGGAGATAGAGTAAAGGCCCGTCCCATGTTTTGGTGACATGCCTTTGCCCTCCATAGAAACTCCTGTTGTAGGCAGGGAATGAGAGGAATCATGGCTTCCAGACTGTGACAATGTTGACTCCATAAACTTTTTAGGTACCACTGAAGTTTCCTCATATGCAGTCTTGCAATCAGTAGGATGCAGGATGCCATGAAGCCCAAAAAGTACAGTTTTGTACCTACCATAAATGTAGATGTTCGAGTGCTAATACAGCTGCAGTCATAACAGATGGGTTCTCCTGCCGTCAGGCGGGTCCTCGGTCAGCCGAATTCCAAAGTCTAGGTCCGGCGTCGGTTGTCTTCGCTTCTTCCCTGACGTCAGTGCGACAGGGGTATAAAGGAACCAGCCGACGCCATTTTCTTCAGTTTTTCTTGCCCCAGATGTCAGGTGCCCCCAGAAGGAAGGCAATACATAAATTTGTGTGATAATGCAGTGCAATATAATCAAAATACAGTAGTTGCAAGCAAATACATCATAAATGAAAACCCCAATCAGGTTGCATGAGGATGTGTTAGCCTATAGGCCTGTTCCAAGAGGGGAAGGAGGGAGGGAAACCTGGACTGCAGCTGTATTAGCACTCGAATATCTACATTTATGGTAGGTACAAAACTGTACTATGTTCATCGTGCATACAGCTGCAGTCATAACAGATGGGTAGAATCCCAAAGCTAAGAAAGGGGTGGTAGGCACTAGGTGGAACTAGGAGGAGCCAAAATGCCCTGCAAGACTGCAGTGGCAAAGCCTGCTCTAGATTTGGAGTATAATGGTAGGTTGTAGTGCTTGGAGAAGGTATGCACAGAACTCCAAGTGGCTGCTTCCAAAATATCCTTGGTAGGAACTCCTCTGAGGAAGGCTGCAGAGGTGGCTGTGGCCCTGGTGGAATGAGTTCTAATGCCTGTAGGAACAGTTTTGCCATGAAAGGAATAGCAAAAGCATATGCAGTGGGCTATCCATTTTGAGATTGTCTGTTTGGAAATTGGCTTCCTTGAGCTCCTACATAGGCCACAAAGAGCTGTTCTGATTTTCTGAAAGGCTTTGTTCTGTCCAAATAATAACGCAGTTGTCTGTGGATGTCCAAGGAATGTAGTAATCTCTCCCCTTTGTTTTGAGGATTAGGATAAAAAGTAGGTAAATGTATGGCCTGATTTAAAGCTACCCTGGATACCTTTTTAGGCATAAAGGACGGGTTGGTTCGTAAAGGAAACTCTGTCCTGATGGAAGATGATAAAAGGCTGGACAGCCATGAGAGCCTGTAGTTCTGAAACTCTACGAGCTGAGGTGATAGAAGGAAAGCTGTTTTTCAGGACAAATATTGCAAATCTGATGAGGCAGCTGGCTCAAAGGGAGGCAAGGTCAGTTTTTCCAGAATGAAATTAAGATCCCAAGCAGGTATTGGTTGTTTCCTTGGAGGCCTTAAATTCTTAGCCCCTCTGAGGAACTGTCTTAAGAGAGGGTGAGAGAATAAAGGTGGATCAGTGTTGTATTCTGCAGAAATGGCTGAGGCATGGATTTTGATGGAGGAGAAAGAAAGTCCACTGCTTAGCAGTTCAGCCAAATATTGTAGTATGTGAGGTAAATTCAGTTTTCCAGGATCCTGGCCCTTTTTCTCATTCCAGACACAAAACGTTTCCATTTTTGGAGTAAGCTTTTCTAGCTGATGGCCTTCTGGCCTCCAAAATGACATCCTGCACCTCCTTGGAGTAGGGCCTGTTGTGATGCTAAGGAATCTTCCATGCGGCTAGATTGAGTGTTTTTAGCTGGCTGTGAAGAGTTTTGAAACTGTGCTTAGTCAGAAGAAGAGGCATTAGAGGCAGGGTCCATGGTGGGGAATGCATCAGGCTCCTCAGGAGTGGGTACCAGTGTTGCCTTGGCCAGTCCGGAGCAATGAGGATCATCTTTGGTCTGTCTGCTTTGGTCTTTAATAGAACTTTGGGCAGCAGAGGAAGAGGAGGGAAGGCATAAACTGTCATTGATGCCCAACTGAAAGAAAGAGCGTCCACTCTCCAGGCCTTTGGATGGAAGATCCTTGAGCAGAATTTTGTCAATTGATGATTCTTGTGGGAGGCAAAGAGATCTATGTCTGGCCTTCCCCATTCTTGGATTATTTCTGTAAAAACGTTTGGATGCAATTTCCATTTGTGTGGATCTGTCATATTCCTGCTTAGGTTGTCTGCCAGCGTGTTTTCCTTGCCTGGCAAGTACTGTGCTTGTAGTTCCATTTGTAAGTCCATGGCCATGTTCCAAAGTGACATGGCCAGTCTGCATAGGGGGTAAGAATGTGTTCCTCCCTGTTTGTTTATGTACCACATAACTGTGGTGTTGTCCGTTCTTATCAATAGTTGACCTGGTTGTAGAAAGTCCTTGAAAGCTATAATGGCATTTATTACTGCTAGCATTTCTTTTTGATTGATGTGAAGGTGCTTTTCTTTTTGGGACCATTTGCCCTGAGTGCACCGGTCTGTCATGTGCGTCCCCCCAGGCGTAGTCCGAGGCGTCTGTTGTGATGACTTGATTTGCTTGAGGCTTGCTGAATGGAAGACCTGTGTTTGTTTGACATGCTTGAGCCCACCACAGAAATTCCTTTTGCAGACATGGAATTAGTGGTATTATTGTTTCCAAACTGTGGCTATGTTGAGACCATATGTTTTTCAGGTACCATTGTAGTTTCCTCATATGCAGCTTTGCACATGGGATTCGTAAGATGCAAGATGCCATGAATCCCAGAGCCTGCAGGATTTTCCTTGCAGTTAGCCTTGTGCAATTTGCTAGTGTTCTGAAGTATTGAATTAGTTGCCCCTGCTTCTCTGGCGTGAGGTAGGCCATCTGGATGTTTGTGTCCAAATTGGCACCCAGGAAAATTATCTTCCGAGAGGGTATTAGCCTTGATTTTTTTTTGTTGACTGTGTATCCCAGAGAGTTCAATAACATTATTACATAAGCCAGATGTTTCAGAAGAATGTGCTTGCTGTCCGCTTGGATCAGGCAGTCGTCCAAACAGGGGTATATTTGTATCCCTTGAAGTCTGCAGTAGGCAATTACTGATCCCAGGCATTTCGTGAATACTCTGGGCGTAGTAGATAAGCCAAAGGGCAATGCAGAGAATTGATAATGGGTTGAACCTGCAAGAAATCTGAGGTACCTTCTGCAATTTTGTCTGATTGGGACATGCAGGTATGCCTCCTTTAGGTCCAATGTTAGCAGCCAAGACTCCTTGCCCAGCATAGGAAGAAGCTGCTGTAGAGTGAGCATCTTGAATTTTGGTACGAGTAGGAATGTGTTTAGGATGGATAGATCCAAAATAGGTCTCCAATCTTTTCCCTTCCTTGGCACCAGAAATAGCCTGGAATAAAAACCTTGACCTTGTTCATGCGTAGGTACCTCTTGAATTGCTTTCATGTTTATGAGGTCTGAAATTTGCCTTTGTGCCTCTGCCCTTTGATTGTGTGGCAGGTTTGGCATACCTCTCATTTTTGGAAGGGTGTGAAAATGGAACTTGTAGCCTCTATTTATAATGTCCAGGATCCATTTGTCCTTTGTGACAACATGCCAATTTTTTGAGAATAATGCCAGCTTTCCTCCTAAGGGGGCTGCCATTTGAGACCTGGTTGACATGCAAAGGGGAAAGTCTTTGGGTTTGCTTTCTGAAAGATTGCGAGTTGTCCTCACCACCTCTTTGTGTAGGAGCTTGCCATTGTCTGCCTCTATACGATCCTTGGGATTGTCCTCTGCCCCTCGGGAGCCTGTATCTGCCTCTTTGGGGTCTGTCTGTGGCAGGAAATGACCAGTTTTTGGAAGGCCAATTTCTACTAAAACGTGGGGGTTGAACCTGTAGAAATTCTTTCACAGTTTGCATTGATTTAGCCTTTTCCTCCATTTTCCTTAATACTTCCTCAGCATTAGCACCAAATAGTACATCCTTTTGAAGAGGGGCGTCTAGTAATTTAGCTTTGACATGATCAGGCAAGGCTTGTTCCTTGAGCCAGGCATGCCTACGTATGACTGATCCTGTAACAGCAGCTCTACATGAGGTCTCTAGAGCATCAAAACACATTGTAAGGTATGCTTACCCACTTGTTCTGCACTATGCATCAAATCCTGCAACTCCTTCAAGTCTGGTTGTTCAGGTTGTGACATTTTAGTTTTCAATTGTGATAACAAAAACTGTTGATATTTTAGCATATGAAACTGACAGTTTAAGGCCCTCATGGATAAGGTAGCTGAGGTATATACCTTTTTTCCCCACCTTTCTAAGGATCTGGAATCTCTCGGAAGGCAATGGATTTTTGGCAATGGAGGCCTTAACTCCCTTGGGGCCCTGTGAGATGGTTTCTGGGTCAGCAGCATGGCTTTTGTATAGAAATTGGTGCGAGTCAGGAACCCTGTAGTACCTGTCAGGCTTAACTGGAGCTGGAGGTAGAGAGTCCGGGTTAAGGCAGGCCTCGAGTAAACATCATCTAGGATGTCCAAGACAGGAGGTATAGCCAGAGGCCTGTGCTGGGGTAACAAGAGAAATTCCCTGAGCCTTTTCTTGGAATCTGAATAATCCTGGCCTTCCCAGTGGAAGTGTTCCCTTAAGGTATGCAAAGTTTCCCCAAATGAGTAATCCTCACCTGGGGATACACAAGTGATGGACTCCTCCATCAGAGTCTTCAAAAGGGGAGTAAGAATGTTCCTGATCATCAGAGTGCTCTGAAATAATGGAGCCCTGATCAGAGGAGGGAATCTTCCTCCACTCTGGGCCTTTGTCCGGTGGGGCTGAGAACCTCTGATTAGAGTAATTAAATCCTCAGCCATTTTAAGCATCTGTTTCTTAGGCATGGGGCCTGGAGATGGGCCCTGTGTAGCTGGTCTCTTAGAGTGCATGGTTGCTTTAGACTTTGTGAAAGCCTTGATGGAGAAAGAAGAGGAAGGTCTGAAGACACCTTGAGTGGAGGAGGACCTGTCCACATTCTGAGTTTCAACGCCAAGAGTGGCTTCGGTATCTGTAGTCGGGGTGTGGGCCGAGGAGCCTGCGACCTTGGGCACAGGAGACACCGTCAAAGATGTGTCGTCGGTAATCAGGGGCTGCGTAGGCGCCTCGCTGAGAACCGGACCACGTGTAGTTGGCTTTGGCGTGGTGTCGGTGGAGGCCGCGGACCTCGTGTGTCGGTCCTTGTCTTTGCGTTTTTTAGACAAAACTGGAGTCGGAGTATCCGACGACATAGTATAGTTAAATGCTTTCCCAAAATAATGCTGGGCGAACTCCGCCCGACGCTTAATAGTGCGTTTGTTGAATGTAGCACAAAAGCGACAGACCGAGACGTCGTGGTCTGGACCTAAACAAGGTATACAGAGGGAATGGAAATCCTTATGCGGTATTTGCTTCCCACAAGAAATACAATTATTAACTTTGGCTGACATCGGTCTGAGGCAAGAAAAGTTTCCCCAACGGGGTACTTAGCTTTTAAGAAGACTTCGGTTTCCAAATTTTCGTAATCTCAGGAGCTGGCCGACCGGCACTTGCGAACTGCTTCTGCTTCGGGCACCGCGCGGCAAGAAAGACTGAAGAAAATGGCGTCGGCTGGTTCCTTTATACCCCTGTCGCACTGACGTCAGGGAAGAAGCGACGACAACCGACGCCGGACCTAGACTTTGGAATTCGGCTGACCGAGGACCCGCCTGACGGCAGGAGAACCCATCTGTTATGACTGCAGCTGTATGCACGATGAACATCATGCAGAATTTGTCTTTCAGATAACTGTTTTTTTGTTGCCATCAGTTTGAAGTAAACAGTCAGTTGCCTTTGCTTGTCTGGTGTGAGGTAAGCCATCTGGGCAGTTGCATTCAAGCTTGCACCCAGGAATGTTATCTTTTGAGAGGGTACCAGTTGTGATTTATTTTCGTTTATTGTGTACCCTAGGCATGTTAGAAGCCTTTTCACAAATGCCAGGTGTTGAAGAAGAATGTCCTTGTTCTCTGCTTGTATGAGACAGTCGTCCAAGTAAGGATATATTTGTATACTTCTTTGTCTGCAAAATGCAATTACTGGTGCCAGGCACTTTGTAAAGACTCTGGGCGCAGTAGATAAGCCAAAGGGCAGTGCAGAAAACTGGTAATGCATTAAGCCAGCCTTGAGTCTGAGGTATCTTCTGCACGATTGTATTATTGGGACATGCAGGTATGCCTCTTTTAGGTCTAATGTCACCAGCCAAGCATTTTTGCCCAGCATGGGCAGAAGCTGCTGCAAAGTCAGCATTTTGAGTTTTGGAATGTCCAGGTATGTATTCAAAATCGATAAATCCAGTATTGGCCGCCAGGCCTTGTCCTTTCTGGGTACCAAGAACAGTCTTGAGTAAAAACCTTGTCCTTTTTCCTGTTCTGGTACTGGCTGAATGTTCCCCATATCCATGAGGGACATAACCTGTTTCTGTGCCTCTGCCCATTGATTTTATGGCAGATCTGGCCAACCATTTGCCATTGGCAGAGTATGGAAATGGAATCTGTATCCCTGTGATACTATGTTTAGCACCCGCTTGTCCTGGGTTATTAACTGCCAATTTTGAGCAAAAAGTGCTAATTTTCCCCCTAAGGGTGCTGCCAAAAGATAAGTGCTTGGTGTAGGCAGAGGGAAGTCATTGGGACTGTTTTCTGTAGGTTTGCATTTTATCTCCTCTAGATTTGGAGGTAGAAATGCCCCATTGCTTTGACCTGTATGAATCTTGTGCCTGGTATCTGGAACACTTAGGGCATCTGGATTTGCCCCTTTGAGCTCTGTCCGACACAGGAAAGGACCGATTTTTTGTAGGCCAGTGTCTACTTAATCTTGGTGGCTGCACTTGTAAGAAGTCTTTTACAGTTTGCATAGGCTTAACTTTGTCTTCCACTTTCTTTAAAACCTCTTCTACCTTAATACCAAGCAGAGCATCATGCTCTAAAGGTGCATCTAGCAATTTAGCTTTAACATGAAAAGGCACATTTTGTTCCTTTAGCCAGGCATGCCTCCTAATCACAGATCCAGTAACTGCGGCCCTGCAGGAGGTCTCTAAGGAATCAAAACCACATTGCAAAGTATGCTTTCCAACCTGTTCAGCTGCATGCAATAATTCCTGCAATTCTTTATTTTCTGCACATTCAGAAATCAACATTTTCTGTTTCAGCAATCCCATAACATATTGTTGATACTTGAGCATATGAAATTGACAGTTTAAGGCCCTAATTGCCAAGATTGCAGATGTATAAACCCCTTTGCCCCATCTGTCCAGTGCCCTTGAATCTCTGTCAGAGGGGGTAGGATTTTTTGCTGTTGAGGCCTTAACCCCCTTTGGACACTGTGAAATAGTTTCAGGATCAGCAGCAGGGATTCTAAATAAAAACCTATGAGAGTCAGGGACCCTGTAATATCGGTCAGGCTTGCTGGGAGCTAGAGGTAAGGAGTCAGGGGTCAAGCTTGACTCTGAAAACACATCATCCACAATGTCTAAAACAGGAGGTATGGCTAAAGGCATGTGCTGAGGGAGAAGAAGGAAATCCCTCAGCCTCTTTCTTGATTCTGAGAAATCTTGACTCTCCCAGTAAAAATGCTCCCTCAAAGTATGCAATGTTTCTCCAAATGAATAATCCTCAGGAGGTGATGCAGATGGTATAGACTCCTCTGCATCAGAATTTTCATAGGGAGATATAGATAATTCTTGATCAGAAGAGGAATCAGAAGAAATAGAAACCTGATCTGAAGATTCATAATCAGTGTCTTGCCTAGGCCTCTTATCTGGAGGGGGATGGGAAACCCTGATGAAGGTAATAAGGTCTTCAGCCATTTTGATCATCTATTTTTTAGGCATAGAGGCCTGTGCATGTGGCTCATGCATCTGTTTTTTTAGTTTTAGAAGTTGCTTTTGTCTTTGGTTTTGCAGCTGTCGTCAGTTTGATATACAAATGTTGAGGCCTGAATACACCCTCAGAAGCCGGTGCCTGCTCAGCGGCTCCAGACCCATCCGAGGGAGATACATCCGTGGATCCAATACTTTGAGTATCTCGCGGCATGCTGGACTCCACATGGGTGTCGGTAGGGGCCTGCGACTCGAAAGTAGCGGGTATCAGGGGCTGCAAAAGCACCTCACTGAGTACCGTCTGGCTTAGGAGAAGCTTCATCATCGGTTTTGGACCTCAACTGTCTCTCTGTCCTTTTCTTTGCATTTTTTATGTACTCCGGTAGTCGGATTGCTATCCAACGACATTTCTATGTAGTTAAATCTGTTTCCAAAATACTTTGAGGCAAAAATTTTCCGACACTTAATAGTGCGTTGGTTAAATCTAGCACAAAAGTGACAGCCAGGCACGTTGTGATCAGGGCCTAGGCAAGGAATACAGTATAAATGAAAATCCTTATGAGGTATTTGCTTCCCACAAGTAATACAATTATTAACTTTTTCTGACATCGGTATGGAGCAAGAAAAAAGTTTCCCCAATGGGGTACTTAGCTTTAGTGAAGACTTCGGCTCTGAAACTCAAACTCGAATATTTCAGGAGTCGGCCGACTGGCACTTGCGAAATGCTTCTGCTTCGGGCACCGTGCGGCAAGAAAGACTAAAGAAAATGGCATCAGCTGCATGTTATATACCCCTGACGACCTGACATCATGGAAGAGTAGACAGAAACTGATGCAGGACCCAAGACTTTGGAATTCAGGCCAACTGACGGCAACCTGCCAGCAGATTACCCAAATGTAATGACTGCAACAGTGAAACACGAAGAACATTTGATAATGTGGCCCAGACACACAAAAATTTTAGAAATCTCTTGAAGTTGCTAGCTGCTGGAATGTGATGGTATCAGAGATAACATTGTTGGGTCTACATTTTTAACTTTGGAATCTTTGCAAAAAGACTTACTGTAGAAAGATCCAAAACTGTCCTCCTCCTTTGAAACCAGAAACATTCTGGAATAAAAGCCCTTTCATATTTGATCTGCATCAATATGCTATATCTATTGCCAGCCATGTCCCCCCCCCCCCGAATTATCTTAAAAAAACATTTTTTGGAACAATCTGTTGCCAAAAAGGGAGCATCCAGAGTCAGATTTTGTTAAAGAGGAAGAGATGCTGAAGAAGGAGGATGAAAAGGGAGGTTGACCTGGTTTTTAGCATAGTCATTCTGAGGAGGGCACCTTACACCTTTTTGGAAAAAAGGTCCCCTCTTTTTGGAATTATTAGTCCCCTCCTGCTCTCTCTTTTTAGGTGACTGCCTGTTTGCAAGAAGCTACTCATTTGTTTCATCTTTTAAAGGGAGCACAGGATGTGGAAGGAAAGAACCCCGGGACCTGAAAAATCCTAGAACCCCCCCCCCCCCGCATTAATTTACCTCTCGCACATCCCATTGTTTGAGGACCTGCATGGCTGAAGGCCATAAACAACCTCCCTATCCAGAAGGGAATTTATTTGATTTATATATTTATTGATTTGTCTCTCAGGGTAGTACAATCATATCAAAGGACCATCTGCAGGCATAGCATCGGTGAACAGGATCACATAAGAAATTAACAAAATATACTTACAGATATAAGGATATGCTAAAAAAACTATTTACATATTTACAGGTGCAAGAATATGCTACATTTAGTTCACAAATCATTTAATGTCAAAACACGAATGGAAAATGGGATTATGCCTAGCAGAGCTTTAAGGACAAGATGTAGCCATAATGACCAAGATGGCTCGTGTTAAGCGAAAGCAGCATATCATTATATAAAGAAGTATGAAGACATTAGATACTAGTGAGAACAGATGCAAGAAAGGATACCATGGGGAGAAGACAAAAGTTGTGAGGCATGCAGAGGGAAGCAGAGTAGAAAGGAGAAGTGTGAGAGACGTACAGAGAAAAGAGAAGTAGGATGAATAACAGGCAGTAAGTAAAATGGATGACAAGATGAGATAAGAAAGGAGGTAAATTGGGATAAAGGGGTGTGTGACAGAGCTGCAGGGTTCATGTTATGTGAACTGAGTGCAGCTGCACTTTCAGAATTCAACATTTCTGACTACAAAACCTCTGAAAACTTTTCATTCGGTGCCACACAAATCTCTTCAAGAGCATGGCTGAAGCAGAAGCCCTGGTAAACATAATCAGCACAACCTTGCACACCTTTTAAAGCACATTTAAAAATTTGGGGCGAGTTAGCATCAATCTGATTAAAGTAAGACCTACCTTTAGTTGGCTGGGAAACAGAAAATTCCCTCAAACTACTGTCACATTTCAACATAAATGTCCACATAAAGCCCAAGTAGTTAAGAATTCTAAATGCTATAGTACAGGAATAAAAGAATATCTTACCTACTCTATCAGCTTACCCACTATTTCCAGGAACTGGGTTGTGGTGGTAAGGAGCCTGTTCATATTAGAAGTAGTAGCTAATCTAAAAGGAGAAAAAGATACATCTATTAGGCTGAGAGTCTTTATACAATTTATCTGCCTTTTTTGGTACTGATGGCCAAGAATCAAGAGCACTGCTGGAAGCACTAGAAACATCATCCAACACTGGCAGAATGGGTGCAGTATGTGGGGGCTTCTTGCTCCAATACATAATACCTGCCCAATTCTGGAGCAACATCCTCCTGTTCCCATGCAAACACATCCTTTAGTCTAGAGAGTCTCAGAAAAGGAAAAAAAAAAACTACATTTGTACATACTCCAGCTCACTATCTAAAAAGTCGGAATCTTGTGATATGGAACTCTCGGGTGACAATCCTGTCTCTGTTCATGTCAAAATCATCTGAAATAATATCCTCATCCTTTGGAGGAGAGGAATAAGAAATGAGAGGAGGCATCTGGCACCCAGTATTGACAGTTTGCAACAATCTAATGGCTATGGTAAGATCATTTTTTATAAACAGAAACCATCTCTCTACCATCTGAATGATTAACTTTGTTTCATTTCTCTAGAAAAGTCCCAGTAGAAAGACTGGGAAGGGGAAGGCATAAAATCTCGAGCAAGGGGTCTGTTTCCCTGGTCACCCCTCATGGGGTATCTCCAGCACCTAAAATGGATGTCTCCTCCACGCCCACATAGGACACTGGAGCAGTCTGGATGTGTCTGACTCATGGTCTACAGATGCCAGCAAAACTTCACCGCAGGGATTCAAGAAAAACAGTAAGTGGTCTGAGGAATCAATAGTGGCCACTGCGGAATCACCTACTACTGGCTAAGGCATTGACTGAGCTCGCCCTGAAGGCTCAAGGGCTTGTGCTTAAATGTTTTTTTCTTTTAGGTACATTGGGAGGAAGGGATAGCAGGGCCTAAGTACCCACGTTGCAGCTGGGGAAGAGGTCTGATTACCAATAAGCAATACTAGAAGGTCGGTCAGAAGATAAGTTGCCACTTAATTCATCTATGCAGCACAAAACCCTTCTAAAAATTAATTCCACAAAACAAAGTTATACAAGCAGAACACAACAAACTCCTGCCAAGAAAAGTATAGTTTTGTACCTATCATAAATGTAGATGTTCGAGTGTTCACCCTGCTGCAGTCATCACACTTGCGTTATCCTGTCATCAGGCGGTCCCGCAGTCGGCCGGATTTCCAAAGTCTTGGTCCGACGTCGGTTGCTGTTGCCTCATCCCTGACGTCAGTGCGCCAGGGGTACATATATTGCAACCAACGCCATTTTCGTCAGTTTTTCTTGTCCCAGATGTCAGGTGCCCCCAAAAAGGTGATCCAAATTAGTACCAAACGGTGTGAACGCTGTACAAACACAAAATCCCTTCAGCTATAAGCAAATACATCAGTAAGGCATAGCAGAGATTTAGCCAGTAGATCAGAGGGGTTGGAGGGAGGGTAACCTGGACTGCAGAAGGGTGAACACTCGAACATCTACATTTATGGTAGGTACAAAACTGTACTATGTTCATCGTGTTACCCTGCTGCAGTCATCACACTTGGGTCGAGTCCCAAAGCTAAGGTAGGGTGGAGGCATCATAGAGGGTTAGTGGAGGCAATGAGGCCCTGCAGAACTGCAGTGGTGAAGCCTGCCCTGGACTTAGAGTAAAGAGGTAAGTGATAGTGTTTGGTGAAGGTGTGTACAGAACTCCAAGTTGTAGCTTCTAAAATTTCCTTGGTAGGAACCCCCCTGAGAAAGGCTGTAGAGGTAGCTGTTGCCCTGGTAGAGTGGGATCTAATGGTAGGAGGAACTGGTTTCCCATGATGGGTATAACAGAATCGTATGCAATGGCCTATCCATTTAGAAATGGTTTGCTTGGATATGGCCCACCCTTGAGAAGCTGTAGCATAGGATACAAAGAGCTGGTCAGTTTTTCTGAAAGCCTTAGTTTTATCCAAGTAGTAATGAAGCTGCCTGTGAATGTCCAAGGAATGCAGGAGTCTCTCACCTTTGTTCTGTGGATTGGGGAAGAAAGTGGGTAGGTGGATGGTTTGATTTAAGGCTACACTGGAAACCACCTTAGACATGAAGGAAGGATTAGTTCGTAGAGAAACTCTGTCTTGATGAAAAATGAGGAAAGGTTCCACAGCCATAAGTGCCTGCAATTCTGAGACTCTCCTAGCAGAAGTTATTGCCAGGAGCAGGGCAGTCTTCCAAGATAGGAACTGAAGGTCTGCAGAAAAAGCTGGTTCAAAGGGAGGTAGCGTTAGCTTTTCCAGAACAAAGTTGAGGTCCCATGTTGGTGTAGGAGCTCTTCTAGGTGGTCTAATGTTTTTTGCCCCTCTGAGGAACTGCCTTAGAAGAGGATTTGAAAATAAAGGTGGATTCATGTCGTAGTGAGCTGAAATAGCTGAAACATGGATTTTAATTGAGGAGAAGGAAAGTCCTTTATGCAACATCTCAGCTAAATACTGCAGAAAGTACAGTTTTGTACCTACCATAAATGTAGATGTTCGAGGGCTATTACAGCTGCAGTAATTACATATGGGTTTTCTGCCGGCAGGCGGTCCCTCGGTCGGCCGAATTCCAAAGTCTTGGTCCGGCGTCGGTTGTTGTCGCGTACTCTTCTGACGTCAGGAAGGCTAGAGTATAAAAGACACAGCCGACGCCATCTTCTTCAGTCTTTCTTGCCCCAGATGTCAGGTGCCCCCAAAAGGAAGGCAATACATAAATTAGTGTAATACACAAAAGTAAGCAAATAAAACATAGTAGGATAACCCAGCCAGCAGGTATGAATAGATATTCAAACCCCAAGGTCTTACCAAGAGGGGAAGGAGGGTGGGAAACCTGTACTGCAGCTGTAATAGCCCTCGAACATCTACATTTATGGTAGGTACAAAACTGTACTATGTTCATCGTGCATTACAGCTGCAGTAATTACATATGGGTAGAATCCCAAAGCTATGTATAGGGTGGTAGGTACTATACGGAACTGGGTTGAGCTAGAATGCCCTGCAAAACTGCAGTGGCAAAGCCTGCTCTAGTTCTGGAGTATAAAGGCAGATGGTAATGCTTTGTGAAGGTATGTACAGAACTCCAAGTGGCTGCCTCCAAGATATCTTTAGTAGGCACTCCTCTGAGGAAGGCTGTAGAGGTGGCTGTGGCCCTAGTGGAGTGTGATCTGATACCAGTAGGCACGAGCTTTCCATGATAGGAATAACAAAAGCGTATGCAGTGACCAATCCACTTGGAAATGGTTTGTTTAGTTACAGGTTTCCCTTGACCCCCCACAGCATAGGAAACTAGGAGTTGATCTGATTTTCTGAATGGCTTGGTTCTGTCCAAGTAGTAACGTAGCTGCCTATGGATATCTAAAGAATGAAGCAGCCTCTCCCCTTTGTTTTGAGGATTAGAGTAGAAGGTAGGAAGGTGTATGGCCTGGTTTAGGGCTACCCTAGATACTACTTTAGGCATAAAGGAAGGGTTAGTACGCAGGGAAACCCTGTCCTGATGGAATATTAGGAATGGCTGCACCGCCATGAGTGCCTGTAACTCGGATACCCTACGAGCTGAAGTGATGGCCAGGAGAAAAGCTGTTTTCCAGGACAAATATTGTAATTCTGCTGAAGCAGCTGGTTCAAAGGGAGGCAATGTCAATTTTTCCAGCACATAGTTAAGGTCCCAAGCTGGTACTGGTTGTTTCCTTGGAGGCCTTATGTTCTTAGCCCCTCTGAGGAACTGTCGTAGTAGTGGGTGTGAGAATAAAGGAGGATCCATATTGAATTCTGCAGATATTGCTGAGGCATGTATCTTGATTGAGGAAAAGGAAAGTCCCTTGCTCAAAAGTTCAGTTAGGTACTGTAAAATCTGAGGCAGGTTTAATTTTCTAGGATCCTGTCCTCGTTCTTCATTCCAACAGCAAAACCGCTTCCATTTTGCGGAGTAAGCTTTTCTTGTAGATGGTCTTCTAGCCTCCAAAATGACTTCCTGCACTTCTTTGGAGAGTAGTGCCTGATGTGAAGTTAAGGAATTTTCCATGCAGCTAGACTGAGAGTTTTCAGCTGACTATGAAGAGTTTTGAAATTGTTCTGCGTCAGCAGTAGAGGTGTTACAGGCAGGGGCCACGGAGGAGTGTGTGTTAGGCTCCTCAATAGTGGATACCAATGTTGTCTCGGCCAATCTGGAGCAATCAGTATCATCCTTGGCTTGTCTGTTCTTGCTTTCAAAAGCACCTTGGGCAGCAGAGGTAGTGGTGGGAATGCATAAACTGACCAAGTTGTCCATGTGAATGAGAGGGCGTCCACTTTCCAAGCCTTTGGGTGTGAGGTCCTTGAGCAAAACTTTTTTAATTGATGATTTTTGTGGGAGGCAAATAGGTCTATGTCTGGCCTTCCCCACGCTTGAACAATCTGCATGAATACCTGTGGATGTAGCTTCCATTCGTGAGGATCTGTCATATGCCTGCTCAGAGTGTCTGCCAGTGTGTTTTCCATTCCTGGTAGGTACTGAGCCTGGAGTTCTATTTGTCTTTCCAGAGCTAGATTCCAAAGGGTCATGGTTAATCTGCACAAGGGGTATGAATGAGTCCCTCCTTGTTTGTTTATGTACCACATTACTGTAGTGTTGTCTGTTCTTATGAGCAGCTGTCCTGGATGCAGGAATTCTCTGAACGCTGAAATTGCATTTATTACTGCCAGCATTTCTTTTTGATTGATGTGAAGGTGCTTTTCTGTTTTGTGCCATCTGCCCTGAATGCACCTGTCCTTCATGTGCGCCCCCCAGGCGTAATCTGAGGCGTCTGTGGTTATGACTTGTGTAGCTTGAGGCTTGCAGAATGGGAGGCCTTTGTTTACTTGGCATGCTTGGGCCCACCATATGAATTCCTTTTGTAGACATGGAATTATTGGAATCTCCACTTCTAAGCTGTGACTGTGTTGAGACCATAGATTTTTTAGGTACCATTGAAGTTTCCTCATGTGCAGCTTTGCACATGGGATTAGAAGAATGCAAGATGCCATGAATCCCAGAGCCTGCAGGATTTTCCTTGCAGTAAGCCTGGTACTTTTGCAAGCATTTTGAAGTAATGAGATAGTTGCCCTTGTTTTTCTGTTGTTAGGTAAGCCATCTGGGTGTTTGTGTCCAAGTTGGCACCCAGGAAGGTAATTTTTTTGAGAGGGTGTTAGTTTTGATTTCTCCTTGTTGATGGTGTATCCCAGAGAAAGCAGTAAGCGTGTCACATATGCCAGATGTTTGAGAAGTACGAGTTTGCTGTCCGCTTGGATCAGGCAGTCATCCAGATAAGGGTAAATTTGTATCCCTTGAAGTCTGCAGTATGCAATCACTGATGCCAGGCACTTGGTGAATACTCTGGGCGCAGTAGATAAGCCAAAGGGCAATGCAGAGAATTGATAGTGATTTGAACCTGCAAGAAATCTGAGGTATCTTCTGCAACTTTGTCTGATTGGGACATGCAGGTATGCCTCCTTGAGGTCCAATGTTACCAGCCAAAACCCCTTGCCCAGCATGGGAAGGAGTTGCTGTAATGTGAGCATCTTGAATTTTGGCACTAGAAGAAATGTGTTGAGAATGGATAAGTCCAGAATGGGTCTCCAGTCGCTTCCTTTCTTGGCACCAGAAAAGCCTTGAATAAAAACCTTGTGCTTGTTGGTGCGTAGGTACCTTGTGTATAGCCCTCATGTTTAGGAGCTTTGCGATTTGTAGTTGTGCCTCTACCCTTTGATTTTGTGCTAGCTTTGGCCTGCCTCTCATTTTGGAAGAGTGTGGAAATGAAATTTGTAGCCTCTGTTTATTATGTCCAGAATCCATTTGTCTGTTGTGACAATATTCCAATTGTTTGCAAATAGTGCCAGTTTTCCTCCCAAAGGTGCTGCCAGTTGAATTCTGCTTGGCATGGAAATGAGGGAGTCATTGAGTCTGCTTTCTGTACTGCTGTGCACTGTCGTCACCACTTCTTGGTGTTGGTGATTGCCATTGTCTGTCTCTGTAGGATCCTTGGGGTTGTCCTCTGCCCCTTCCGCGTCTGTATCTGCCCCTTTGGGCTTTGTCAGTGGTTGGAAAGGACCAGTTTTTTGACGGCCTATTCCTGCTGAACCTTGGTGGCTGAACCTGTAAGAAAGCTTTGACAGTTTGCATAGATTTTGCCTTTTCTTCCATTTTACGTAAAATATCCTCTGCATTACCACCAAAAATAACATCCTTATGTAACTGTGCATCCAGAATTTTTGCTTTCACCTGATCTGGAAGATTTTGTTCCCTTAGCCATGCATGTCTGCGAATGACTGCTCCAGTGGCGGCTGATCTGCTGGAGGCCTCTAGTGCATCATAACCACATTGTAAGGTGTGCTTGCCCACTTGCTCAGCACTATGCATCATATCCTGCAACTCTTTTAAATCTGGTTGTTCAGGTTGTGACATTTTTAATTGTGATAACAGAAATTGCTGATATTTAATCATATGAAACTGGCAGTTTAAGGCCCTCATGGCAAGGGTGGCCAAGGTGTAAACCTTCTTACCCCACCTTTCTAGTGATCTAGATTCCCTTTCCGTAGGTAGTGGATTCTTGGCCGTGGAAGCCTTAATTCCTTTAGGGCCTTGAGAAATAGTTTCAGGGTCTGCATTATGGCCTTTATAGAGGAACTGATGAGAATTAGGAACTCTGTAATACCTATCCAGCTTAACTGGTGCAGGAGGCAGAGAATCAGATTTAAACAGGCCTCCGAGTATACATCATCCAAAACCTCCAAAACAGGAGGAATAGCCAGAGGTCTATGCTGAGGTAACCAGAGGAATTCCCTAAGTCTTTTCTTGGAGTCTGAAAAGTCTTGGCCTTCCCAATGGAAGTGCTCTCTCAAGGAGTGTAAAGTTTCCCCAAAGGAAAAATCCTCAGGGGGGGATACAGAAGGAATGGACTGCTCTGCATCCGAATCCTCAAAAGGTGAATAAGATTGTTCTTCAGCATCAGAATGTTCTGATAAAATGGATTCTTGGTCAGAAGGAGGAGAATCCTCCTCTACTCTGGGTCTCTTGTCCGGAGGGGCCTGTGAGCCTCTGATAAGAGTGATCAGGTCTTCAGCCATTTTAAGCATGTGCTTCTTAGGCGTGGGCCCAGGTCTTGGGCCTTGTGAAGCAGGCCTAGAAAGATGCTTGGCTGATTTGGCTTTTGTAAAGGCCTTGATGGAGAATGAAGATGAAGGCCTAAATACACCATGGGTGGATGTAGATCTATCCACATTGGTGGGTTCGACATGAACAGGGGCTTCGGTTGTAGTTTGGGAAAGGACCGAAGAACCAGCGGTCTCAGGTACAGAAGACCCCGCCGAGGGAGTGTCGTCGGTAGTCAGGGACTGCAAAGGCGTCTCACTGAGAACCGGCCCACGTGGAGCTTGTTTCGGCGTGGTGTCGGTGGAGACCGCAGTTCTCGACTGACGGTCCTTTTCTTTGCGTTTTCTGGACATAGCGGTAGTCGGAGTATCCGACGACATTTTATAATTAAACGCTTTGCCAAAATAGTGTTGGGCGAATTCCGCCCGACAGCCCGAGACGTCGTGGTCTGGGCCCAAACAAGGTATGCAAAGGGAATGGAAATCCTTATGTGGTATTTGCTTCCCACAAGAAATACAATTATTAACTTTTTCTGACATCGGTCTGAGGCAAGAAAAGATTCTAACGGGTACTTAGCTTTAATGAAGACTTCGGTTCGAAATTCTTTGTAATTCAGGAGCTGGCCGACCGGCACTTGCGAACTGCTTCTGCTTCGGCACCGCAGCAAAAAGACTGAAGAAGATGGCGTCGGCTGTGTCTTTTATACTCTAGCCTTCCTGACGTCAGAAGAGTACGCGACAACAACCGACGCCGGACCAAGACTTTGGAATTCGGCCGACCGAGGGACCGCCTGCCGGCAGAAAACCCATATGTAATTACTGCAGCTGTAATGCACGATGAACATTGTGAGGCATATGAGGCTGAGTTGTGTCTTGGCCTTTAGCTTGGTTCCAAGCAGAAAACCTTTTCCATTTGTCCGAGTAAGCCTTCCTGGTGCTTGGCCTCCTGGCTTCTAGAATAACATCCAGTACTGCTCGTGAAAGAGGGGCTAGTTGGATGCTTAATTGATTTGCCATGCAGCCAGGTTTAAGGTTTTGATCTGGCTGTGTAGAATCTGCTCGTCTTGCTGCGTGAGCAAATGAGGTATTTGAGGCAATATCCATGGTGGGCTGTGAGCCATATTCTTCAATAGCGGGTACTAGTGCTGGCGTGGCCAGTCTGGGGCTATAAGAATCAGTCGAGGTTTCTCCTTTTTGACCTTCAAAAGAACCTTTGTGAGAAGAAATAATGGAGGAAAGGCATATACTGTCAGGTTTTTCCAACTGAAGGAGAGAGCATCCACTTTCCAAGCTTGATGGTGGAATGTCCTTGTACAAAATTTTGTCAGTTGGTAGTTTTGAGGACTGGCAAACAGGTCTATATTTGGTAGGCCCCATCTTTGAGTTATCATTGTAAATATTTGTGGGTCTAGTTTCCACTCGTGGGGATCTTTGATGTTTCTGCTTAGGTCGTCTGCCAATGTTTTTCTGTCCTGGCAGGAATTGAGCTTGTAACTGGACTTGGTAGGCCAGAGCTGTGTTCCATAAGATTATTGCTTACCTGCAAAGAGGGTAGGAATGTGTGCCCCCTTGTTTGTTTATGTACCACATTACTGTGGTGTTGTCCGTCTTTATTGCAAGTTGTCCTGGCTGTAGTAGATCCTTGAAGGCTGTCAGAGCTTTCTGTACAGCTAGCATTTCTTTTTGGTTTATGTGCAGTTTTCTTTGTTCTGCAGTCCATAGGCCTTGAATGCATTGCCCTGCCATGTGTGCCCCCCAGGCATAGTCTGAAGCATCTGTTGTGATAGTTTGCCTGAGTGGGGGCAAGGTGAAAGGCTGACCCTTGTTGAGGTGACATGCCTGTGTCCACCACAGAAATTCCTGTTGAAGGGCAGGGAATGAGAGATATCACTGTGTCCAAGCTGTGGCTGTGTTGAGACCATACGCTTTTTAGGTACCACTGTAATTTCCTCATATGCAGTTTTGCAAATGGTATTATCAGAATGCAAGATGCCATGAAGCCCAAAGCCTGCAGAATTTTTCTTGCAGTTAATTGGGTCTTTGTTGCCATTGTCTTGAAATAGAGTCAGTTGTAATTGCTTGTCTGGTGTAAGATAAGCCTTCTGGGCCGTTGTGTCCAAGCTGGCACCCAGGAATGTCATTTTTTCTGAGGGTACTAGTTTTGACTTCTTTTCGTTTACTGTGTACCCCAGACAATTTAGTAGATGCTTCACAAAAGCCAGATGTTGTAAGAGAATGTCTTTTCTTTCTGCTTGGATGAGGCAGTCATCCAGGTATGGATATATTTGCATTCCTCTTTGCCTGCAGTATGCAATTACTGGTGCCAGGCATTTTGTGAAAACTCTGGGCGCAGTAGATAAGCCAAAGGGCAGTGCAGAGAATTGATAATGGGTTGAACCTGCAATGAAACGGAGGTATCTTCTGCAACTTTGTCTGATAGGGACATGCAGTTATGCCTCCTTGAGGTCCAACGTTACCAGCCATGCTTCCGTGCCCAACATGGGAAGTAGCTGCTGTAGTGTTAGCATCTTGAATTTGGGAACTTGTAAGTAAGTGTTTAGAATTGAAAGGTCCAGAATTGGTCTCCAAGCATTTTCTTTTCTGGGTACTAGAAAGAGTCTTGAGTAAAATCCTTGGCCTTGCTCTTGAGTTGGTACCCTTTGAATGGCTCTCATGGCCATGAGAGCTGTAATTTGTTTTTGAGCCTCGGCCCTTTGATTTTGTGGTAGGTTTGGCATTCCTCTTTTTATTGGCAAGGTGTGAAAGTGGAATCTGTATCCTCGTAAAATTATGTCTAGGACCCATTTGTCCTTTGTGACCATGTGCCAGTTGTCTGCAAATAGTGCTAGTTTTCCCACAAGGGGGCTGACAAAAGAGCTTTGTTTGGCCAGCTGAGGTGCAAGTCATTGAGTTTGCCTTCTGGTGGGTTGAGACCTGTCTTCTCCTCCCTTCTGGGTTGGAGTGCCCCATTGGCGAGGCTTATACTGAGCTTGTGGTTGTCCTCTGCCCCTTGGGCGCCTGTATTTACCCCTCTGAGGTCTGTCAGTGGCTGGAAAGGACAAATTTTTTGTTGGCCAGTTTCTGCTGAAGCGAGGGGGTTGTACTTGTAGGAAATCTTTGACTGTCTGCATTGATTTCGCCTTATCTTCCATTTTCTTTAAACCTTCTTCTGCTTTAACACCAAAAAGAACATCCTGCTGTAAGGGAGCATCTAGTAGTTTTGCTTTAACATGATCAGGCAGACTTTGTTCCTTTAACCAGGCATGCCTACGTATAACTGATCCAGTGACAGCTGCTCTGCAGGAGGCCTCTAAAGAATCAAACCCACATTGTAAGGTATGTTTGCCCACCTGCTCGGTGGCGTGCAACAAATCCTGTACTTCTTTCAATTTAGATTGTTGACGGAGGGAGGTTATCTTTTGTTTTAACTGAGAGATCAGAAATTGCTAATACTTAAGCATATGAAATTGACAATTTAGTGCTCTCATAGCTAAAGTGGCTGAAGTGTAAACCTTTTTCCCCCCATCTGTCTAGTGCTCTTGAATCCCTTTCAGAAGGTACTGGATTTTTAGCCATGAAAGTCTTAGTCCCCTTGGGACCCTGGGAGATAGTCTCTGGGTCAGCTACTGGGCTTTTGTAAAGGAATTTGTGGGAATCAGGTACTCTGTAGTATCTGTCAGGCTTGGCCGGGGCAGGAGGTAGAGAGTCAGGGTTGAAACTGGATTCTAAATAGACATCATCCACAATGTCCAAAACAGGAGGGATGGCTAGAGGTCTGTGTTGGGGAGTAAAATAAACTCTCTGAGCCTTTTCTTGGAATCAGAGTAATCCTGACCTTCCCAGTGAAAATGTTCCCTCATAGTGTGTAAAGTTTCCCCAAAAGAGTAATCTTCTGGAGAGAAAACTGAGGGAATAGAGTCCTCAGCATCAGAATCTTCATAAGGAGAGAAGGAATAGTCTTGGTCCTCAGAGGAATCCGAAGAAATAGACAGTTGTTCAGAGGATGCAGAATCTTCCTCTTGTCTAGGCCTTTTGTCAGGAGGAGGCTGAGAACCCCTGATAAGAGAAATCAAATCTTCAGCCATTTTGAGCATCTGTTTCTTAGGCATAGGGCCTTGAACAGGAGACTGAAGTGAAGCCTTTTTCGATTTAGAAGGAGTCTTCGACTTGGAAAACGTTTTGACTGTAAGAGTCCGTCTGAAAACGCCTTCAGAAACTGATGGCGTTTCAGAAGCACCGACGTCCTTGGAAGGTAAGTCGTCGGAAGGGCCTGAAGTAAAAGGCTGCGTCGGCCTAGTGCATTCTGTCAAAATATCTGTAGCGGTCTCGGGTTCCAGAACTGCGGTAGTCAGAGGCTGAGTCGGAGCCTCACTGAAAACCGGAGAACCGGAGCCCGGATTAACCGAGGCCTCGGAATCGGGCTTAGGCCTGGGCTGTCGGTCCTTGTCCCTGCGCTTTTTGTGCACGCCGGAAGCTCCGACGGCATGTTATAGTTTTCTACCAAAAAAGTGTTGTGCGAAATCAAATAGTCTTTTAATAGTACGTTTATTAAATCTAGCACAAAAACGACAAGAAGTGACGTCGTGATCAGGGCCTAGGCAAGGTATGCAATAAGAATGAAAATCCTTATGAGGTATTTGCTTCCCACAAGAAATACAAGTGTTAACTTTTTCTGACATCGGTCTGAGGCAAGAAAAGTTTCTAGGGTACTTAGCTTTATAGAAGACTTCGGTCTGAAATTCGAATTCGACAATCTCAGGAGTCGGCCGACCGGCACTTGCGAACTGCTTCTGCTTCGGGCACCGCGCGGCAAGAAAGACTGGAGAAAATGTTGTCAGTTGCAATATATGTACCCCTGGCGCACTGACGTCAGGGATGAGGCGACAGCAACCAACGTCGGACCAAGACTTTGGAAATCCGTCCGACTGCGGGACCGCCTGATGACAAGATAACCCAAGTGTGATGACTGCAGCAGGGTAACACGATGAACATCAGGATAGTTTCCCTGCAATAAACCACCACTAAAGTACAGTTTTGTACCTACCATAAATGTAGATGTTCGAGGGCTATTACAGCTGCAGTAGTTACATATGGGTTTTCAGCCGGCAGGCGGTCCCTCGGTCGGCCGAATTCCAAAGTCTTGGTCCGGCGTCGGTTGTTGTCGCGTACTCTTCTGACGTCAGGAAGGCTAGAGTATAAAAGACACAGCCGACGCCATCTTCTTCAGTCTTTCTTGCCCCAGATGTCAGGTGCCCCCAAAAGGAAGGCAATACATAAATTAGTGTAATACACAAATGTAAGCAAATAAAACATAGTAGGATAACCCAGTCAGCAGGTATGAATAGGTATTCAAACCCCAAGGTCTTACCAAGAGGGAAGGAGGGTGGAAACCTGTACTGCAGCTGTAATAGCCCTCGAACATCTACATTTATGGTAGGTACAAAACTGTACTATGTTCATCGTGCATTACAGCTGCAGTAGTTACATATGGGTAGAATCCCAAAGCTATGTATAGGGTGGTAGGTACTATACGGCACTGGGTTGAGCTAGAATGCCCTGCAAAACTGCAGTGGCAAAGCCTGCTCTAGTTCTGGAGTATAAAGGCAGATGGTAATGCTTTGTGAAAGTATGTACAGAACTCCAAGTGGCTGCCTCCAGGATCTCTTTAGTAGGCACTCCTCTGAGGAAGGCTGTAGAGGTGGCTGTGGCCCTAGTGGAGTGTGATCTGATACCAGTAGGTACGAGCTTTCCATGATGGGAATAACAAAAGCGTATGCAGTGACCAATCCACTTGGAAATGGTCTGTTTAGTTACAGGTTTCCCTTGAGCCCCCACAGCATAGGAAACTAGGAGTTGATCTGATTTTCTGAATGACTTGGTTCTGTCCAAGTAGTAACGTAGCTGCCTATGGATATCTAAAGAATGCAGCAGCCTTTCCCCTTTGTTTTGAGGATTAGAGTAGAAGGTAGGAAGGTGGATGGCCTGGTTTAGGGCTACCCTAGATACTACTTTAGGCATAAAGGAGGGTTAGTATGCAGGAAACCCTGTCCTGATGGAATATTAGGAATGGCTGCACCGCCATGAGGGCCTGTAACTCAGAAACCCTCTGAGCTGAAGTGATGGCCAGTAGAAAAGCTGTTTTCCAGGACAAATATTGTAATTCTGCTGAAGCAGCTGGTTCAAAAGGAGGCAATGTCAATTTTTCCAGTACATAGTTAAGGTCCCAAGCTGGTACTGGTTGTTTCCTTGGAGGCCTTATGTTCTTAGCCCCTCTGAGGAACTGTCGCAGTAGAGGGTGTGAGAATAAAGGAGGATCCATGTTGAATTCTGCAGATATTGCTGAGGCATGTATCTTGATTGAGGAAAAGGAAAGTCCCTTGTGCAAAAGTTCAGTTAGGTACTGTAACATCTGAGGCAGGTTTAATTTTCTAGGATCCTGTCCTCTTTCTTCATTCCAACAGCAAAACCGCTTCCATTTTGGAGTAAGCTTTTCTTGTAGATGGTCTTCTAGCCTCCAAAATGACATCCTGCACTTCTTTGGAGAGTAGTGCCTGATGTGAAGTTAAGGGATTTTCCATGCAGCTAGACTGAGAGTTTTCAGCTGACTGTGAAGAGTTTTGAAATTGTTCTCGGTCAGCAGTAGAGGTGTTAGAGGCAGGGGCCACGGAGGAGTGTGTGTTAGGTTCCTCAATAGTGGATACCAATGTTGTCTCGGCCAATCTGGAGCAATCAGTATCATCCTTGGCTTGTCTGTTCTTGCTTTCAGAAGCACCTTGGGCAGCAGAGGTAGTGGTGGGAATGCATAAACTGACCAAGTTGTCCATGTGAATGAAAGGGCGTCCACTTTCCAAGCCTTTGGGTGGAAGGTCCTTGAGCAAAACTTTTTTAATTGATGATTTTGTGGGAGGCAAAAGGTCTATGTCTGGCCTTCCCCATGCTTGAACAATCTCTGTGAATACGTCTGGATGTAGCCTCCATTCGTGAGGGTCTGTCATATGCCTGCTCAGAGTGTCTGCCAGTGTGTTTTCCATTCCTGGTAGGTACTGAGCCTGGAGTTCTATTTGTCTTTCCAGAGCTAGATTCCAAAGAGTCATGGTTAATCTGCACAAGGGGTATGAATGAGTCCCTCCTTGTTTGTTTATGTACCACATTACTGTGGTGTTGTCTGTTCTTATGAGCAGCTGTCCTGGATGCAGGAATTCTCTGAAAGCTGAAAATGCCTTTATTACTGCCAGCATTTCTTTTTGATTGATGTGAAGGTGCTTTTCTGTTTTGTGCCATCTGCCCTGAATGCACCTGTCCTTCATGTGCCCCAGGTAATCTGAGGCGTCTGTGGTTATGACTTGTGTAGTTTGAGGCTTGCAGAACGGGAGGCCTTTGTTTACTTTGCATGCTTGAGCCCACCATATGAATTCCTTTTGTAGGCAGGGAATTATTGGAATCTCCACTTCTAAGCTGTGACTGTGTTGAGACCATAGATTTTTTAGGTACCATTGAAGTTTCCTCATGTGCAGCTTTGCACATGGGATTAGAAGAATGCAAGATGCCATGAATCCCAGAGCCTGCAGAATTTTCCTTGCAGTAAGCCTGGTACTTTTGCAAGCATTTTGAAGTAGTGAGATAGTTGCCCTTGTTTGTCTGTTGTTAGGTAAGCCATCTGAGTGTTTGTGTCCAAGTTGGCACCCAGGAAGGTAATTTTCTGAGAGGGTGTTAGTTTTGATTTCTCCTTGTTGATGGTGTATCCCAGAGAAAGCAGTAAGCGTGTCACATATGCTAGATGTTTGAGAAGTACGAGTTTGCTGTCCGCTTGGATCAGGCAGTCGTCCAGATAAGGGTAAATTTGTATCCCTTGAAGTCTGCAGTATGCAATCACTGATGCCAGGCACTTGGTGAATACTCTGGGCGCAGTAGATAAGCCAAAGGGCAATGCAGAGAATTGATAGTGACTTGAACCTGCAAGAAATCTGAGGTATCTTCTGCAACTTTGTCTGATTGGGACATGCAGGTATGCCTCCTTGAGGTCCAATGTTACCAGCCAAAACCCCTTGCCCAGCATGGGAAGGAGTTGCTGTAGTGTGAGCATCTTGAATTTTGGCACTAGAAGAAATGTGTTGAGAATGGATAAGTCCAGAATGGGTCTCCAGTCGCTTCCTTTCTTGGCACCAGAAAAAGCCTTGAATAAAAACCTTGTGCTTGTTGGTGCGTAGGTACCTTTTGTATAGCCCCCATGTTTAGGAGCTTTGCAATTTGTATTTGTGCCTCTACCCTTTGATTTTGTGGTAGGTTTGGCATGCCTCTCATTTTTGGAAGAGTGTGGAAATGAAATTTGTAGCCTCTGTTTATTATGTCCAGAATCCATTTGTCTGTTGTGACAATATGCCAATTGTTTGCAAATAGTGCCAGTTTCCCTCCCAAAGGTGCTGCCAGTTGAATTCTGCTTGGCATGGAAATGAGGGAGTCATTGAGTTTGCTTTCTGTACTGCTGTGCACTGTCGTCACCACTTCTTGGTGTAGGTGATTGCCATTGTCTGCCTCTGTAGGATCCTTGGGTTTGTCCTCTGCCCCTTCCGTCTGTATCTGCCCCTTTGGGCTTTGTCAGTCGTTGGAAAGGACCAGTTTTGATGGCCAATTCCTGCTGAACCTTGGTGGCTGAACCTGTAAGAAAGCTTTGACAGTTTGCATAGATTTTGCCTTTTCTTCCATTTTCGTAAAATATCCTCAGCATTACCACGAAAAGAACATCCTTATGTAATGGTGCATCTAGAATTTTGCTTTCACTTGATCTGGAAGATTTTGTTCCTTAGCCATGCATGTCTGCGAATGACTGCTCCAGTGGCGGCTGATCTGCTGGAGGCCTCTAGTGCATCATAACCACATTGTAAGGTGTGCTTGCCCACTTGCTCAGCACTATGCATCATATCCTGCAACTCTTTTAAATCTGGTTGTTCAGGTTGTGACATTTTTAATTGTGATAACAGAAATTGCTGATATTTAATCATATGAAACTGGCAGTTTAAGGCCCTCATGGCAAGGGTGGCAGAGGTGTAAACTTTCTTTCCCCACCTTTCTAGAGATCTAGATTCCCTTTCCGAAGGCAGTGGGTTCTTGGCCGTGGAAGCCTTAATTCCTTTAGGGCCTTGAGAAATAGTTTCAGGATCTGCATTATGGCCTTTATAGAGGAACTGATGAGAATTAGGAACTCTGTAATACCTATCCGGCTTAACTGGTGCAGGAGGCAGAGAATCAGGATTTAAACAGGCCTCCGAATATACATCATCTAAAACCTCCAAAACAGGAGGAATAGCCAGAGGCCTATGCTGAGGTAACCAGAGGAATTCCCTGAGCCTTTTCTTGGAGTCAGAAAAATCTTGGCCTTCCCAATGGAAGTGCTCTCTCAAGGAGTGTAAAGTTTCCCCAAAGGAAAAATCCTCAGGGGGGGATACAGAAGGAATGGACTGCTCTGCATCCGAATCCTCAAAGGGAGAATAAGACTGTTCTTCAGCATCAGAATGTTCTGATAAAATGGAATCTTGGTCAGAAGGAGGAGAATCCTCCTCTACTCTGGGTCTCTTGTCAGGAGGGGCCTGTGAGCCTCTAATAAGAGTGATCAGGTCTTCAGCCATTTTAAGCATGTGCTTCTTAGGCGTGGGCCCAGGTCTTGGGCCTTGTGAGGCAGGCCTAGAAAGTTGCTTGGCTGATTTAGCTTTTGTAAAGGCCTTGATGGAGAAGGAAGATGAAGGCCTAAATACACCATGAGTGGATGTAGATCTATCCACATTGGTGGGTTCGACATGAACAGGTGCTTCGGTAGTAGTTTGGGAAAGGACGAAGAACCAGCGGTCTCAGGTACAGAAGACCCGCCGAGGAGTGTCGTCGGTAGTCAGGGACTGCAAAGGCGTCTCACTGAGAACCGCCCACGTGGAGCTTGTTTGGCGTGGTGTCGGTGGAGACCGCAGTTCTCGACTGACAGTCCTTTTCTTTGCGTTTTCTGGACATAGCGGTAGTCGGAGTATCCGACGACATTTTATAGTTAAACGCTTTGCCAAATTAGTGTTGGGCGTACTCCGCCCGACGCTTGATAGTGCGTTTATTGAAGGTAGCACAAAGCGGCAGCCGAGACGTCGTGGTCTGGGCCCAAACAAGGTATGCAAAGGGAATGGAAATCCTTATGCGGTATTTGCTTCCCACAAGAAATACAATTATTAACTTTTTCTGACATCGGTCTGAGGCAAGAAAAGGTTCCCCAACGGGGTACTTAGCTTTAATGAAGACTTCGTTCCGAAATTCTTTCGTAATTCAGGAGCTGGCCGACCGGCACTTGCGAACTGCTTCTGCTTAGGGCACCGCGCGGCAAAAAAGACTGAAGAAGATGGCGTCGGCTGTGTCTTTTATACTCTAGCCTTCCTGACGTCAGAAGAGTACGCGACAACAACCGACGCCGGACCAAGACTTTGGAATTCGGCCGACCGAGGGACCGCCTGCCGGCTGAAAACCCATATGTAACTACTGCAGCTGTAATGCACGATGAACATCAGGTTTGTTGTCATGAAGTGTACAAAAGCATACCTTTAAAACATAACAGTTTCTTTTCAAGAAATACCCGAATACATAAAATATTAGATAAAAAGGTGAAAAGTAAGCCTCTACATCTTAAATTGTCACCTAATACCTAGAAGGTAATTCTTAGACAGAAAAAAGAAATATCTTACCATAATGTTCCATCTCTGCCGTCGATCTTCATTAATCCTTGAGTATGGGTTCGGTTCCAAGCCTCGGAACCGAATCGGCCATTTACTACAGCTCGCTCCTTCCAAACTCTCGAGCCAGGCTCTAACCATAATGCTCCTGTCAAAATTACCTCAGCTCCAGTTTTCCCAACATAGTGGCAGATAGAAATTATACTAATATTAATAGACATAATAGTCAGAGACCAGATGTGTCCATAATATGAAGCCAGCCATGGAAAACTCAGTCCACTAAGAGTCTCAGGATGGGGGACGGGAGGGTGTCAAGGATTAGTGAAGATCGACAAAAGAGATGGAACATTATGGTAAGACATAACTTCTTAATCTGATGTGAATCTTCACTCAGTCCTTGACTGTGGGACAGAGCCACCAGCTACTTTAGTCTTGGGTGGTCTTATGGAATAATATTTTCTAAGCACCATCGAACCAAATGATGCCCATCCCCTCGAGACCCGATCCAATTTGTAATGATCAAAGGATGTGGAGAAGACCAAGTAACCTCTGCAGAAATAGCATCCAAGGATGTTCTGGCATGAAAAACTGCTGAAGTTGCCACTGCTCTGGTTGAATGGGCTTTAACTGAGCGTGGAAGTTTGAGCCCTTTCGACTGACAAAAGTAATACAGTCTCTAAGCCATTTTGCCAAGGTAACCTTTGAAACTGGACTACCTATAGATAGAGAAGAAAATGCAACAAATAATTGGTTAGATTTTCTGAAATTCTTTGTTTTGTGAATGTAAAAATGTACTTGTCTGTGTACAACTACCAAATGAAGGGAATACTCCCCTTTACTGGTAAAATTAGGGAAGAAGACTGCAAATTGAAGTGTCTGATTTATATTAGCTTCTGAAACCACCTTTGGTAAAAAAGGATGGACGGGTCCTACGTGCAAACCCTATCCTTGTGGAATATTAAGTATGGAGGTTTGCAGTTTAAGGCCTGAAGTTCAGATACTCTTCTGGCAGATGTAATAGCCACTAAAAATAAAGTTTTCCAAGATAAAAACTTTAAGTCACAAGTCGCTGATGTTTCAAAAGGAGAAGTAAGGGGCTGCAGGACTAATGTTAGATCACAAAGAGGAATCTGTTCTTTAAATGGGGGTCTTAACATCAGAGTCCCTTTTAGAATGCTTTGCAAAGTTTGTCTGACATTAAAGATGAGCCAACAAATGCCATATGAAAGTTCAAGATTGCCACTAGATGAACTTTGTTGATGCGGAGGACCAGACTGAGGTTGGCTAAGAAATCCAAAACCTTATGAACTGGGCTCGAATAAGGATAAAGTTTGTTGTTAAGGGCCCAGTTCACAAATTTTCCCATTTACTTTGGTAAAGTTTCCTAGTTCAAGTTTTATGATGAAACACAATTATCTGTCAGAGAGAGGAGGATAGGTAAGGATGCCTGGCAAAAATGGGAATTGGAGAAGCCACTTAGTGAGCTTGAATGAATGAAATAGCAGGTCTAGATCTGGGTCTAGAATCCATGGTTTCCGAAGAAGGTGAGGCCAGAGGAAGGGAATCCAAACTTGTCTAGGCCAGAAAGAAGCAATGAAGATTATTGAGTTCTCAGTCCTCTTGGCTTTCTTTAGAAGTTGCGATACCAAGGGAGTTGTGGGAAAGGCATAGAGAAGTCTGGGGGGCCTATTGTGAAGGACAGCGTCTATGGGTGACTCCCCCGGTGGGGGAATTAGGGCAAAGTAACTTCTGCACTTGTTGTTCAAGGGTGAGGCAAAGAGATCGCAGCAAAATTGGCCCCAGTGATAAAAAATCTTGTTTACCACTACAGGATTGAGACCACTCGTGATGCATGAGAATAGTTCTGCTCAGCTTGTCCACTACTACATTGTAGCTACCCGGAATGTGCACTGCTACAAGAAAGCGGTTAGAAGAAATCGCCCACTGCCAAACTCTGAGGGCTTCTCAACACAATGGGTAATATTTGGTTCCCTCTTGCTTGTTGATGCACCAAACTACTGACATATTGTCCATTTAAATTGCTACTGTTCCCACGGAAAGGATATCCTGGAATGCTTGCAATGCTAACAGCACTGCCCTCATCTCCAGAACACTGATGAGTAAGTTGGCCTCTAGTTAGGACCACGTGCCTTGGACTGTCTTTCCCAGATAATGACCCCCCACCCTATCTGGGAAGCATCCCTGGTCACTATGGCTTGGGGTGGCAGAAGAATGAAAGGTCACCCAAAGAGAATTTAACTGGAATGGAGCCACCATGAAAGATCCTGTTTACAGTGATAGGTAATCACAATTAGGTAAGACACTGACTGATGAATCAGAGACCACTGGGAGGCAAATAACCACTGCAAGATTTGCATGTGATATATCTTGCTAAGGGGAAAAGAGTTATTGCTGCTGCCCTTGAGCCTAGCGCTTTTAGGACTAATTTCGCTGGCACTGTGTTTCTTAGAATTTGAAAGACTTGGAATCTGATGTATTGCAGTCTTTCTGGACGAAGAGAAGTGATTCCTGTGACAGTGTCTAAGTGGGCTCCAATGAAGTCTAACTGTTGATAAGGTTGTAGGCTTGACTTTTCAAAATTTACTGTTATGCCTAGAGAGGTACAGGGGTGTAGAGTGTAATTTCTTGTCCGTTCTGATGCCTGGTGGTAGCAATAAGGAGCCAGTCACTGAGGTATGGAAAAACTCGAAAGCCCTGCAGTCTGAGATGAGCTGCAACCACTGCCATGCATTTGGTGAACACCCTGGGGGCTGTGGTGAGTCCAAAGGGCAGTGCTCTGAATTGGAAATGACCGGCTCCCAGCCAGAAGCGCAGAAACTTCCTGGAGCATTTGTCCATTTTTATATGGTAACAGGCGTTCTGGACGTCTACTAAGCACATCCAATCTCCTTTTTCCAAGAATGAAAGTATTCACTGTACAGAGATTATCCGAAATTTGGTTTTCTGAACTACCTTCGAACTGGCTGAGATCCAAGATGGATCTCCATTCCTGTTTTTTTGGGCATTAAAAAGAACCTTGAATAAAAAACAGATCCTGTTTGGTCTGGTGGGACTTCTGGATGACTCTTGTCTAGCAATTTTTGAATTTCTATGACTCCTGCTTCCCTTTGACTGGGTGGAACGTCCGGGAGTTTTTTCAGGGTTATTCGGGGTAATAGTGGAATTTTGTAACCTCTGGATATTATTCCCTGCACTCATTTGTCCATAGTTAATATTTGCCGGGCAGATTGGTGCAGAGAAAGTAGTCTCCTGACTGCCTTCAAAGCACAGCAATTGGACCCCATTCAGGTTTGCTGATTGGAAGTACCAGTGAAAAATTCTCTGGACCCCTGGTTTTGCATTCCATTTCTGCCTCTGGGGGAGCATCTTCCATTACTTTCCCTTCTGCCCTGGGGAAAGCCTTTGCCACGTGATTCCTGGAAAGGCCCTTTGGATGTTTTAAACCACAGTCTCCCACTTCTCCGGTTCCTAGAGTAAGGCCACTAAGGAATGGAGAAATGTACTCCAATGGCAGAAAGGGTCTTGTCACCTCTCTCACATCTGGCTAAAGTGTCTTTTACTTTGGGACCAAAAAGGGTAGATCCGTCAATTAGAGCATTGACGAATGACACTGTAAATGGCTCCGCAGTCACACAAGCGCATCCAGGAGTGCCTTCTAATGGCTATGCCCGAACCCGCTGCTCTAGTCGTCCCTTCAGCTACATGAGCAATCAGCCTCATGAATGAGATAGAAATCGCATCAAGGGTTGCTAGCTGAGAGCTAACTTTGTCTTAGCCCTTCAGTCACTGCACCTGAGAGGGTATTCGAGAGCTCCTTAATCAGATCCCTCTGTAATCTTGTAAAGTGTGCCACATAATTCAAGGACCTAAGGGCGAAGGTCGTTGAAGCATAAAAGTACAGTTGTGTACACTTACCATAAATGTAGATGTTCAAGTGTATTCACTGTTGCAGTCATTACATTTGGGTAATCTGCTGGCAGGTTGCCCTCAGTCGGCCTGATTAACAAAGTCTTGGGTCCTGCGTCGGTTGCTGTCCCTTCTTCCATGACGTCAGGGGTATAAAATATGCAGCCGACGCCATTACATCAGTTTTTCCTGCCCGAAATGACAGGAGCCCCCCAAATGGGGAGCAAAATATATGTGTGTGTATATATGTATATATATATATATATATATATATATATATATATATATGTGTGTGTGTGTGTGTGTATATATATATATATATATAAATATATAATTTAAAACACAAAAATATACCTCCAAACAAAAGCAAATACACCCAAAAAGGCTTTTAAGCATAGTAAAAGAAAGGAGAGGTATAGTAAGAGAAAAACAGGGGGCTGGAGGGTGGGTAACCAGGACTGCAACAGTGAATACACTCGAACATCTACATTTATGGTAAGTGTACACAACTGTACTATGTTCATGTTTCACTGTTGCAGTCATTACATTTGGGTAGAATCCCAAAGCTATGGTTGGGAGGATGGATTTATACAGCATTAGGAGCAGCTATAAGGCCCTGCAGGACAGCAGTGGCAAAGCCAGCTCTGGATTTAAAGAAGAGAGGTAAACGGTAATGTTTGGTGAACGTATGAACTGAGCTCCAGGTAGCAGCTTCTAGAATGTCTCTGGTAGGAACCCCTCTGAGAAAGGCTGCAGAAGTACATGCAGCCCTGGTGGAATGAGACCTGATCCCCTTGGGGATAGGTTTACCATGGTGCATATAGCAGAAATGGATGCAATGGCTTATCCATTTTGAAATAGTCTGCTTTGAAATAGCTTTTCCTTCTGCCCCTGCAGCAAATGCCACCAATAGCTGTTCAGATTTTCTTATAGATTTTGCCTTGTTTAAGTAGAATCTAAGTTGTCTGTGTACATCCAATGAATGCAGAATCCACTCACCCTTGTTCTGTGGATTGAGGAAGAAAGTTGGCAGATGAATGGTCTGATTAAGAGCCACACTGGATACCACCTTAGGCATGAAAGACGGATTGGTCCGGAGAGCCACCCTGTCCGGATGAAAAATAATGAAAGGCTCCACTGCCATAAGAGCCTGTAATTCTGAAATCCTTCCAGCTGAAGTGACTGCTAAAAGGAAAGCTGTTTTCCAGGACAGAAATTTTAGGTCTGCAGTAGCAGCTGGCTCAAAAGGAGGGAGAGTGAGTTTTTCCAAAACAAAATTGTGGTCCCAATGCAGGAGTTGGTGCTCTCCTGGGAGGTCTTAAATTATTGGCCCCTCTGAGATACTGCTTCAGCAGAGGATGAGAGAAGAGGGGAGGTTCTGTGTTGTAATGAGCTGAAATGGCAGAGGCATGGATATTTATGGAAGAAAAAGATAGGCCCTTGTGAAGCATCTCAGTTAAGTATTGCAGAATCTGAGGAATATTGGGCATTGCTGTGCTTACTCCCTGTGACTGGTTCCAGACACAGAATCTTTTCCATTTGTCAGCCTAAGATTTTCTAGTACTAGGCCTTCTAGCCTTCAAAATGTCATCCATCACTAGTTTGCTGAGTGATGCCAAGGGTGAAATTAGTTGATTAGCCACGCTGCAAGATTCAAACTTTGGAGGTGAGTGTGCAGAATTTGGTAGTTTTGCTGAGATAGTAGGTAAGGTGTCTTAGGCAGGTGCCACGGAGGAAGGTGTGACACATTGCGCAGGAGTGGGTACCAGTGTTGGAGAGGTCATTCTGGAGCAATCAGAATAATTTTTGGTTTGTCCTGTTTGACTTTTAGTAGAACTTTGGAGAGCAGAGGTAGAGGGGGAAAAGCATAGACTGATAGGTTTTTCCAGCTGAATGATAGAGCATCCACTTTCCAAGCATTTTTGTGATGAATTCTTGTGCAGAATTTGTCCAACTGATAGTTCTGGGGTGAGGCAAAAAGATCTATGTCTGGGTTCCCCCATTTGCGTGTCAACATGTTGAAGATTTGTGGTTCCAATTTCCATTCGTGTGGGTCCATAAGCTTTCTGCTTAGTTCAACTGCCAAGATTATTTAGCTTTCCTGGCAGGAATTGAGCTTGCAACTGTATCTGATAGGTCAAGGCCATGTTCCACAATGCCATGGCTAGTCTGCAAAGGGGGTAGGAATGTGTACCCCCCTGCTTGTTTATGTACCACATAACTGTGGTGTCTGTTTTTATCATTAGTTGTCCTGGATGAAGGTAGTCCTTGAATGTTGTCAGAGCATTCTGTACAGCTAATATCTCTTTCTGATTGATATGTAGGTGCATTTGGTTTGGGCTCCATTTGCCCTGAATGCACTTCCCTGCCAGATGAGCCCCCCAAGCATAGTCTGATGCGTCTGTTGTTTGGGTTTGGGTGGCAGGGGGTGAAGTGAATGGCAGTCCCTTGTTTTGGTGGCAGGCCTCTGCCCACCATAGGAACTCTAGTTGCAGGCAAGGTATAATAGGAATCAGTGTTTCGAGGCTCTGACAATGTTGACTCCATAAACTTTTTAAGTACCACTGAAGTTTCCTCATATGCAGTCTTGCATATGGAATTAGAAGAATGCAGGGGGACATGAACCCCAAGGCCTGCAGAATTTGTCTTGCAGATAGCTGGGTTTTTGTGGCCACCTGTTTGAAGTAAGTCATCAATTGAATTTGCTTTTCTGGCATAAGGTAAGTCATCTGGGCAGTTGTATTCAAGCTTGCACCCAGGAATGTAATTTTTTGAGAGGGTACCAGTTGTGATTTCTTTTTGTTAATGGTGTACCCTAGACAAGTTAGAACCCTTTTTACAAACACCAGATGCTTTAGAAGAATGCCCTTGTTTTCTGCCTGAATTAGACAATCGTCCAGGTATGGCTGTATTTGAATATTTCTTTGCCTGCAAAATGCAATTACTGGTGCCAGGCACTTTGTGAAGAGGCGAGTAGATAAGCCAAAGGGCAGTGCAGAGAACTGGTAATGCAAGTAGCCTGCTTTGAAGCGGAGGTATCTTCTGCAAGATTCCCTGATTGGGATATGCAGGTAAGCCTCTTCTAAGTCTAGAGTTACCAACCAGGCATCTTTGCCTAGCATAGGTAGTAACTGTTGAAGAGTCAGCATCTTGAATTTTGGAATGTCCAGAAATGTGTTGGATAAGTTCATAATTGGATGCCATGATTTCTCTTTTCTGGGTACCAGGAAAAGTATGGAATAGAAACCTTGTCCCTTTTCCTCTTCCGGTACCGGTTGAATAGCCCCCATGTTCATGAGGAACAGAACTTGTTTCTGGGCCTCTACCCAGTGATTTGGGGGCAGATCTGGCCATCCGTTTGGGATTGGCAACATGTGGAAGTGAAATCTGTATCCCTGGGATACTATATTTAAAACCCATTTGTCCTGGGTAATAAGTTGCCAGTTTCATGCATGAAGTGCTAGTTTGCCCCCCAAAGGGGCGGCTAAGAGGTAAGTGCTTGGTGATTATAGAGGGAAGTCATTGAGGCTGTTTACCATAGGGAGGTGCCCTGTTGCTTCCAGATTTGGAGGTGGAGGCACCCCATTGTTTTGTTCTAAAAGTTCCTTGTGACTGAAACCTGGAGCCTTTGGAATGTCTTGATTTGACTTGAGCGGCTCTCAAGGGGACTGGAAAGGACCAGTGCCTACAAATCTTGGAGGTTGCACTTGTAAGAAATCTTTCACAGTTTGCATAGATTTAGCTTTATCTTCCATTTTTTTAACACTTCTTCAGCCTTATTACCAAAGAGACTGTCTTGTTGTAAAGGAGCATCCAACAATTTTGCCTTAACATGGTCAGGCAGAGTTTGCTCTTTGAGCCAAGCATGCCTTCTTAGCACAGATCCAGTTACAGCAGCCCTGCAAGAGGCCTCCAAGGAATCAAAACTACATTGCAATGTATGTTTTCCAACTTGTTCAGCTGAATGCAATAAATACTGCAATTCTTTATTTTCCACACAGTCAAATATTAACATTTTCTGTTTAAGTAGTCCCATGATATGCTGTTGATATTTAAGCATATGAAATTGACAGTTTAAAGCCCTGATTGCCAAGGTTGCAGATGTGTAAACCTTCTTACCCCATATATCCAGCGCCTTGGAATCTCTATCAGAAGGGGTAGGACTTTTGGCAGTAGAGGCCTTAATGCCCTTGGGACCCTGAGAAACGGTTTCAGGATAAGCAATGGGGTTTTTGAAAAGGGATTTGTGGGAGTCAGGAACCCTGTAGTATCTGTCTGGCTTTAGGAGTCATACTAGATTCTGAAAAAACATCAACAACAATATCTAGAACAGGAGGTATAAGCCAAAGGCCTATGCTGAGGAAGTAGAAGAAAATCCCTAAGTCCCTTTTTAGACTCAGAGAAATCCTGACTTTCTCAGTGGAAATGTTCCCTTAAGGCATGTAAAATTTCCCCAAAAGAAAAATCCTCAGGGGGAGAGGCAGAAGGAATGGAATCCTCTGCATCAGAGTCCTCATAAGTAGGAACAGACAAATCCTGTTCATTAGAACAGTCAGAAGAAATAGAATCCTGTTCAGAAGATTCATAATCAATGTCTTGCCTAGGCCTCTTAGAAGGGGGGGGGGGGGTTGGCTACCCCTGATCAGAGTAATTAAATCTTCAGCAATTTTGATGATATGTTTTTTAGGCATAGGGGCCTGCACATGTGGTCCAGGCGATGGTTTTTTAGACATAGTTTTAGATTTTGGCCTTAGTTTTGAAGATGGCATTGGTCTAATATGCAAATCTGTAGGCCTGAAAACACCCTCAGGTGCCTGCAGAGCAGCTTCGGACCCATCTAAAGTAGAGACATCCACGGGTTCCATAATTGAAGCATCTCGCGGCATACCGGACTCCGAATGGGTCTCAGTAGAGGCCTGCAAATCAGACGTAGGGGGTATCAGGGGCTGCGAAAGCGCCTCACTGAGTACCGGCAACTGGCTTAGGAGAAGCGTCATCGGTTTTGGACCTCGACGGTCTGTCTCTGTCTTTTTCTTTGCGTTTTTTAGGTATTCCGGTTGTCGGATTGCTAACCGATGACATTTCTGGATAGTTAAATCTTGTGCCAAAATATTTAGAAGCAAAAATATACCGACGTTTAATTGTGCGTTGATTAAATTTAGCACAAAACTGACAGCAAGGCACGTTGTGGTCAGGGCCTAGGCAAGGAATACAGTACAAATAAAAATCCTTATGAGGTATTTGCTTCCCACAAGTAATGCAATTATTAGCTTTTACTGACATCGGTAAGGAGCAAGAAAGTGTTTCCCCAACGGGGTACTTAGCTTTTAGTTGAAGACTTCAGTTCTGAAACTCTAAAACGAAAATTTCAGGAGTCGGCCGACCGGCACTTGCGAACTGCTTCTGCTTCAGGCACCGCGTGGCAAGAAAGACTGATGTAAGGGCGTCGGCTGCATGGTTTATACCCCTGACAACCTGACGTCATGGAAGAAGGGACAGCAACCGATGCAGGACCCAAGACTTCATTAATCAGGCTGACTGAGGGCAACCTGCCAGCAGATTACCCTAATGTAATGACTGCAACGGTGAAACACTAAGAACATCATGCTTCCCAAGCCTATCCAAAGTCCTAGATTCCTTGTTAGGAGGATGGATAGATTGACTTTCCTCAGCAAGTTCCTTCTTCATGGCTGTCACTATCTCCATGGCATCAACGGGTATGTCTTTAGACCAGTGTGGCTCGTCCTTAGGGGCTGATAGGATATGATCAGGCCTCTTGGGGATTAGCTCGATGGAGTTGGGCATCTTCAACGCCTGCTGAGTGATCAATTTAATGAGATTGTTAGTGGGCGGAGAGATCCAAGAAGAAAAGCCTCCAGGTATACAGACTCTTCTGAGGAAGGCTGGATGGAAGACCAACCACCCCTCTGTTTCAGGATTTCTAGGATGTCCCTGAAGGAATCATCATCAGGGGTGACCTGGGGGAACCTTCCCCTTCATCAAAATCAGTTATCTTCGGTGAAAGACTCCTCTAGGGAATCTAAGTGCTTCCTCTTGCACTTCTTCACAGGTACTTCCTCGGGGGGATGATCCGGGGAAGTGTCCAAAGAGCAAACCACCAAAGTGGGGCTATCCTGGGACTTTTGTGTCCTCTGCTCTTGGGATGAGATAGATGTCAGCTCAGGTTGAGGGGATGTAGAAACTTGTCCCGACAGAGATGGCAAAGACTTAGTTCCCAATGGACAAAGCTTTTTCCATGATCCAGAAGGCCAGCCCCCCATAGAGGGATGGGAGCCCAAAACCAAAACAGACTCCTTCAGAACTGAGGTCACACCCTGCACCGAGGAGGTGACCCCCAAAGCAGAAGTCTGAGTCGATCCTACAAAGGAAGGCACCAAGGGACATGGACAGTTCTGAAGTTAAGGAAACCAACCCCTGCTCCTCAGACCTGGCCAGAGAGTCTCAACCCCAGGAGGCCTCCAGTGCTGAAAGCCCGGAGGAGCTTAAGGCAGCTGTTGGTACAGGAGAAGAGGATGCTACAGGAACTGAGACAGTCAACGCCGGGAGTGTCGGAACAGAAGGCTCCAGTGACTCAATATGAGTTGGAGGAGGAGGAATGGATGGTGTCATAGATAGCCACTCTGGCATTGGAACCAGCCTAAGAACTGAGGACAATCCCCTTGCTATCAGGAGCTGATTCACCAGTTTCAGTGTCGGCTTCCGAAAGACTGTTAGTGGATCGAACTGAGGCAGTCGAAGGAGACCTAGCGGGTTTTGCTTCAAGAAAAGGGCTTGGTGGCCTGTCCTTAAAAGGGTCAATAGCTGGTAAATATTTTAACCTTGGAAGCACAAGCAGCTCTGACTGTTCCGGCACCAATATCTGTGTGTGTGTGCTGAGGAAGTCGCTGTCGGCTCCAATAATTTTATTGGTGCTGAAGAACTCTTTGGCACCGAAGCCCCTCTAGAAACCTTCTTGGACGGTTCTCAGGTACTTGGAAGCAAAAAAGGTCTTTTCTTACTAGTGGGAAGAAGAGGAGGATGATGAAGTGCTGGCTTCAGTTCTAAACCCAGTAATGGCCTCTTCGAAATCAGATTTTAAAGGTCCCTTAAGTATTAATTTGTTCTTGTATTCAGTAAGTGTACAGGTAGAAAAACCGTGACAAATTGAACAAGTTTCTTGTAAATGGACTTTCCCCAAACAATAGACACAAAGGGTATGCCCGTCAGAGTTGGGCATTTTACCCTGGCATTTTTGACACCTTTTAAATCCAGAGGTGCCTTTTGAGGATTTAACTGGAGAAACTTGTGTTTCAGCCACAACGGTAACAGTCTCACATACATAGTTTGGCAGAAAAGGATATAGAAAGAGACTTTTTTTTTTTTTTGTTAGAGAGAATAAGAAAGAAAAAGGGGGTAGGGAATACAAACAATGGTAAGTAAGATGCACCTTAACTAGGTAAGGGCTGTACCAACAATGGTACTTGAAGAAACTACCAATGGTAGTATAGAAAGCGGGGAAAAATACACACTCACGCTAAGAAGAAGGTAAAAGAGAGGAGCGGGTAGACAGCAAGAGAACTATTAGGAAGGGAAAAAGAGAAAAGTATTCAAAAAGAGGTTTTAAATAAGAAAAAACTTACTTAGCAATAAGCCAAGGCTCAAGAGAAGGTTGAACGTGTCTGACACCCGAAGCGACAAACAAGATCTGAGGTAATTTTAAGAGGAGCATTATGGGTAAAGCCTGGTTGGAAAGTTTGGAAGGCGTGAGTTGAAGTAAATGGTCCACAGTCAAGGACTGACATCAGATCTACAGTATTTAACTAATGTCTACAGACATTCTTAAAAATATAGCATTTCTAAAGTGATAACCAACAATTCTGACAGAAAATACGTAAAAAAATAGAAATATACTAAAAATAATACAAATTAGTGTAGAAGGGTTTCCCCAAACAGGACTTATCTGTCTGACAGGAAGCTTTAAGCCAACTGCTGATCCTGAACAGCCCCAGAGATGCATCTGTACGAGAAAGCAAGAAAGTACTGATGATTTTTAGTCATTCTGGCTGTTTATTTAGCTCCCTACAAAAAATACTTAACCTGTATGCCAGAGTGACAGTATGGGAGGAGATGAAAACTTTTGCAAGCCAGTTGCTGTATTCTTGCAGGATACAACACACAGGCGACTCGTAGCAGTGAGAATTATAACCATATTTTAGTGGTTTCTTTCTTCTTCTGTACTGATGCAAAGTCTTAAATACGGACAGTCTCATTTTTAAAAGGCTAATTGGCATTTGCTGTGTATGCAAGCTCCTGCATTTCATCCTTTTGCCAGTTCAATCTGAATGCCTTGGGTTTCTGACGTGTATAAAACAGAAAATGGAAGACGTCTCTTTTGCCCTAATACAATCCAAACCATACTGCAAGACTATATCAAGCTTCTTGAAATTGATCTTTTTTCTTCAGTTGTAAACACACTATGCACAAGTGCTTCATCGTGGTGCAACTTAGCAGGAATGCCTACCAAAGTCTATAGTATATGGTAAATATTATATAAATATTTATATTCATCTTAGCAAGCAAATCATTCTGAAGAAAAGGGTTACTTAACAAAATTCATAACTTTTGAGGTGTAACCATGGTACATGTGCCAGGGTTTACTAAAGTTTTAATTCCAACTCATCTTACTGAAGTAAATAAAATAAATTAATGTACAAAGTGGCATACATAGAGTTGATTAGTTAAACCCTTGCAAAATTAGTAAAATCCATCCTATACTGTCTTGCACATGTATAACTAACCTATGTCATATCTTTGGAAAGACTGCAAGTCTGCAATCCTTTGACAATTTCTTCTGAAAGTGGAAAGATAAATTGCTTTAATTAAATACTCCCTACTCTGCTCTCAAACAACTGAAGATCACTTTGCTCTTAGTGACAGAAAATTGTTCAACTGTCAGAATGGTGGGAGTGGGCTCTTTTGATGGTCTTTTTTTTAAGCAGGACTTTCCTATCTAGCAACTAATGGAAGACTACTGGCTCATCAGCACTTAGGCGATAATTTTACAGCTAGTTGAACTCAAAATGGCTGTTTTTAAAGAAAACCCTCCTTTCATTTTAGACATTTCAGAGCACACCCTCAGTGAGTAGCAGGCAACTTCAAGTCAAACAAGATAACTTCTGTACCTTAAGCAGTCACTTTTGAAACAGAAATTGTATGGAGGGTGTACATTTCTTTCCAAATAAATCAACAGGAGAAGGGCTTTTCAAACAAATGTCAGTCTGTACTGAAATATATAACTCAAATTCTAAACCAAACGCCTTGGAGGGACCGCTCAAAAAACTCAAGCCAGAATAGCTTTAAAACAAACAATATCCACTAAAGAGTTCCAGCTCTAAGAAAATATGCATTCTAGGAAGGCGATTTTACAATAACAACACTACTAAGAAACTGTGCTACTAAAGAAGCACAATCGCATGAAGTAAAATCAATTCAACTAAGCCCTTTGTGCATCCAAAATACCACTCGATATTCAGTCAGTTTTAGTACTTTAAAACATTTACATTCTCAAACACAAGAACACGTCAAAGAATGCAGCAAGGAAGAACTCAGTAAACAAGTGGCTAAGACAGCAAACACTAACCAGGACACCTTAGAAGCAGAAAACAAGTCTGAGGTGGCAAATGACTGAGACACTTTTGAATAATGCAGACCAAAACCCTTGTTCTACTGAACCAGGAACAATCTAAGGCAATCCCATTCACCAGACAGCAAAGATTTGTCAAAACACAAAACTGAAAGCTGCGTTTTGCAATGGAACAGTTAACAGCTGCCATGAAATCTACACAGATCAACACAAAACCTCTTAATCCATAAAAATAAAAATCACAATATTTTCTGTTTGTCAACCACTTTATTCATGCCCTAGTAACTCACTATAAAAACTAAATGCCAACTGCACTAATTTTCTTTGTTGTTGACCCCAAATTCCACCCCTCTATTGTAAATTTAAAATGCAAATGGATGTTTTTGCTAACAGTTTAATAGTTAGACAGATTAAACCATTCTCTGACAACTGATGATTTCATATAGTGAAGATACAGTAAAGTATTCAAATACGTACTGAAATAATTAGTGCAATATACAAAAATGAGCATAATTAATCCTGGAGGATACAACTGCCAATCATCGCTACATACATACAAAGATCATCATTGATTACTTTGAACTTTTAAGGAGGACTTTTCAATCCTTGAACAGAAAACAAATATTTAAATCTGTTTTAGTAACTGTACAGTTGCCTTTGAACACTATGCACTAATATTACACAAAATAGTAAACCTAAACTATGCTGCAATACTCCTATTTACAGTATATTATAGCTATAATCAGAATGGACAAGTTAATCAATTAGTCCATAAAATGTAATCTCACATCAGGGAGTGCACTCATCACTGCAAATGCAGCGTACAGAGTTAAGTGCATTTTTTTTTTTTACAGAACAGTATCCCAGCTTCCAATGAAATCCTGGCAACAGCAGCAAGAATTAATTTTTCCATTAAGGACAGCATATTTCAGGCTGTACAATTCTTTGTTACTGCAAGGCATTTACATGGCACAGATGTCATCTGTTACAGGAACTTACATCTATGACAATTTACATTAATGGAGTTCTTAACGGCTACAGAAATGTACAAAGACAGACAAAGTATACTGCAAAAGAACTGTTAACAGTTCTGAAAAGCAAAACTTTCATGAAACTTTTTGCTAACAAAATGAACATCATGAGGTCTAGCATTTTTAGAATTCTTTCTCATAAATTCTATGTCAATACGGAATAGTTTCCTGGGATCCCTGAAAAAAAAATTATCACTTTTACTCTTGAGGACTTAGAATGACTAAACATGTACAGCTTTAATTTTACCATGCTAAGACTTCTTACATATTAAAAAAGTAACATGATCTGATTTAATACATTGTGTTAATTTCACACTACTAAAAGAAAAGTCAAAAGATGGCTGGTCATGTAAAACATTTGCCATGTAGAGTCTAAACAGACATCTTAAAATGGATTCAGTTTCATATGAATTACTGTCAACTGTTAATTTAAGCTGATGTGTGAAATGTTAAATGCTTGAGAAATGTGCAAACATTTTTATAAAGTATAGGACAGCACAATGCATCTCTACAAATTGAATAATTAATGCTGCTTTTGAAACATCATTGGCAATTAATGATAAAAAAATGCATTCTTAAAAAAAGTTGCTGATAGCGATCACTGTACACATTCTGTAGATAACTTCTCCTTTACAAGTGGGGGGACCAGCAAGAAATTCAAGAAAACAAGTTTAAAGACAAATACCACACTTGTCAACTAGCTGCATATAATCCTTGCCAGTGCCTGGGGAAAGGGGACAGGTTAGGTTAGTTACAGGTCCATAAATAATATTTAGTTTTAGCAGTAACAACATAATACAACTGAACTTTCATTCACAATGGTCATTTTTTAGGGTGCAAACTGCAAACTTCGGCTACTGTTGAAACAGAATTTCAGGTAGTGAATACATGCAGTTGGTAACTTTAAAGTAACAGTTCAAAATATAGTTATTAGAATTTGTAATTACGAAGTCCCTTCTCTACATGGAAGTTGCACTGGGCCAGTTTAACACCTCATTTCCTTGGTTACTTGACAGTTAGGAAGCAGGTTTTTCAGGATGTCATTTACAGCAAGCACCAGTTAGTTCAGTTGCTACAGCACTGGTTCTTGGGCTGTGGAGTACTCTCAGTAAGATCTACTCTTCCTCGGTTTGCACTTGCACCTGTACTCTGTGACTCATTCTTGGGAAGCTTCTTGGCTACAAGAGAAAAATCAAAACACTTTAATAAGGGAAAACAATGTCTGAAACAAAATTTAAAGGTAAGGTATGCAAATAAGTGTTTGCAACTTATAAACAGCCCAAAACATGAATGAAACTTGTTTAAACTACACATTTAGTACATTTGTTACAGCATCTTCGGTAATTTTTCACAGTGCACAGTGACTCAGTGGTTAGTGATGTTGCCCAACTGCACTTGACTTCTAGTTTAATTCTTGTCTGGATGCCGCCTGACTGGGGTCAGTGCACCTTCAGTGTTGTCTACATGGGTTTTTGCCAGGTGCTCTGGTTTCCTCTCACATCTAATAGACATCCCTTACGTAAACTGACAAGAGTTTGTGCATCTTGGGAATGAGAAACTGAATTAGATTAAGCATGTACACAGAGAAGAAATAAATGACTTTCAAAACAAGCAATATTACTGAACATATGCGTTCCCCAAAGTTGTACAGTGTACAGCAAAAGCACAACATATCAGATATATTTCTGACAGAAACAAACATTTCAGCGGTAGTTTCAACAAGCCCTTTCCAGATCACAAACACTCAGCATAAAATAACAGAAGATAGAATTCATACCCCCCCCCCCCCCCGACTAGCACAGCAGCTGGCACTAAACATACAATAAAAAGAGAGGACATAATCTAGCAGGTACTGCAATGCCACCTAAGCTTTTTCCTGTCCTAAACATTAGGATACACTCATCATGGAACAATGAAAAGAGAGCACTGAATCTTTTCAACCAGCAACCCTCTATGCCAAACTCTTAGGCAAACCAGTTCACCGTGACAGAATACATCTACAACTGGAGGAAGAAGCAAACTGGAGAGGATACACATACCAACTCCACCCTTTTCATAAGAGTAGAAGATCTTAGTCAGAGCCACTGGCATGGAGGGATAAAACTCTATGATGCAGGTGATTGGAATTCCACTGTCTGCTCACATTTCTTGAGCGGGAGGGAAGAAGGATATGTATCTAGGTGAACACACTGCAGTACAACCACTGGGGTCACAGAAAATTACTCTCTGCGAGGGACAGAAGGATTTGGCTGTACCATATACAGAAGTATGAACAACATACAACAGGCCCACTTTTCCCTGATGCACTGATGAGCACAAGTGGTGAATTTAGGACACCGTTGAAGCCAACCCTCAAATATGTGGACAGCTCATACTCCTGGTCCACCTGGCTTTCTCTCCAGAGAATGAACAGGTCCATAGGAGCTTCTCGCCCTGGAGAATGAACAGGCTCATTGGGGAACCAGGAGACAGTAGTTAGGCTAAAACTGAGTAAGTGACAGAGAAGAAATATCTTTATAAAAAATCAGGTAATAATGACCACTATGACACAAGCTTTTACCACCATCTCCTTGTAAGTTACCTCTTCACCTAGTTAGGTTTCTCCAGCCATTCACCAACCTCCATCTCCTAACAGCTCGACCTGGAGTTTAACAATTACAAACAATATTCTTTCTGATCATGCTAACTGGTATTTTCCAATACTACACCATTCACTTTTTAACTAAAATCCCCATTATCAGCAACTCATCTCTTTCTTTCCCTTGTGAGAAACCTTCACTGGAATCCACTCCCCAGATTAAAAAAAAAGAATCCCATTGCCCTATACTGGCTTCCAGAACAGTTGCTCAGAAATTAATGCCACCTTCTTCCATAGTCGTTTTACCTCTGGAAACTAACCATAACATAAGCAGCTCACTCATTTTAACCCTCCAGCACTTGTTGCTCTCTTTCTTGCCCTTCCTGAATAGACTCACTAGGACTCAGACCACTAAAAGCCGAACACAAAGCACTATACCAAACTAATACAAATGCAAGGCCAATAAATTAATAAAAGGAAAGCAAAAATGTTTTTTTTTTTTTTTTTGCAAGAATCCATACGCCCCCATACCTCCCCTTCTTAAATATACTAACTCCACAGCCACACAAACGTAGCAAAACACAAATTCCACATACACTGAAAATTTATCCTGCTCCGCATCTGATAAACTGATACCCATAAGAACGGAAACTGAACTGCAGCTGTAGTTTTAAACAAAATCTTCATTTCACATGCAACATCTCTAACGCCAAATAACATGAAAGACAAGCAGAAGGACTTGGAAACTTGTTATACATGCTTCAGTTAAGTAAAAGACACTGGTTTTGAGATGCATCTTTCATCACCTAGAATGAAGGCTAGATTGAAGGAAATAACTGCATTCAACAACGGGCTAAGCAGCATGCGTCATTCCAAAGGGCTCTTGTATGCATCTCTGTTGGATGAAATTGTATGCATCTCCCTTGGATGAGATAATCAACAATACTCCTAGCTTTGCAAAGGATGGCCTGCACCTCTCATTTAAGGGCTTCCGCTGCCTCCACCATGCCTTTTTTATGCAGAGATCATCTAGTGAGCATACTTGGCTAACAAATCACAAATGGGACAAAATCAAGGTAGCCCTTCTCAACGCCTGGAGTCTTAACAATAAACTGCCCAATATGGAGGTACTTATGCAGAAAGTACAGTTGTGTACACTTACCATAAATGCAGATGTTCGAGTGTATTCACTGTTGCAGTCATTACATTTGGGTAATCTGCTGGCAGGTTGCCCTCAGTCAGCCTGAATTCCAAAGTTTTGGGTCCTGCGTCGGTTGCTGTCTCCTCTTCCATGATGTCAGGTCGTCAGGGGTATAAAACATGCAGCCAACGTCATTTTCTTTAGTTTTTCTTGCCCCCGATGTCAGGTGCCCGCCAAAAGGTAGCAATATTATATACATATATATATATATACATGCATCAATATAAACTTTACCTTCATCTACAAGCAAATACATCACATAGGTTGTAGAAGATAGAGAAGGAAAGATACACTGCAGAATGACAGGGAGATGGCGGGAGGGTAACGTGGACTGCAACAGTGAATGCACTCGAACGCAAGTGTACACAACTGCACTATGTTCTTCATGTTTCACTGTTGCAGTCATCACATTTGGGTAGAATCCCAAAGCTATGGTTGGGAGGCTGGAGCTAAACAGCATTAGGTGCGGCTATAAGGCCCTGCAGCACTGCAGTGGCAAAGCCTGCCCTGGACTTAGAGTAGAGAGGCAAATGGTAATGCTTTGTAAAGGTGTGAAGTAGCAGCCTCTAGAATGTCTTTGATTGGTACTCCTCTGAGAAAGGCTGCTGAAGTAGCTGCAACTCTGGTGGAATGAGACATAATGCCCCTGGGCACAGGTTTACCATGGTGTAAGCAGCAGAAATGGAAGCAGTGATTTATCCACTTTGAAAGTGTCTGCTTTGAGATCGCCTTTCCTTCTGATCCTGCAGCATATGTCACTAGTAACTGCTCAGTTTTTCTTAGAGCTTTTGTCCTGCTCAAGTAGAATCTTAGCTGTCTGTGTACGTCCAAGGAATGCAGAATTCTCTCCCCTTTGTTCTGCAGATTTGGATAAAAAGTTGGCAGATGAATTGTTTGGTTAAGAGCCACACTGGAAATCACCTTGGGCATAAAAGTAGGATTTGTCCTTAGAGACACCCTTTCTGGGTAAACTATGATAAAAGGCTCTACAAAGCCATGAGGGCCTGTAGCTCTGAAACTCTTCTTGCTGAAGTAATTGCTAGTAGCAGAGCTGTCTTCCATGATAAGAACTTTACATCAGCGATAGTGGCTGGTTCAAATGGAGGCAGGGTGAGCTTTTCCAACACATAATTGAGGTCCCATGCAGGTAATGGTGATCTTCTAGGAGGCCTTAGGTTTTTGGCTCCTCTAAGATACTGCTTTAGTAAAGGATGAGAAAAGATTGGTGGCTCTGTATTGTAATGAGCCGAAATGGCAGAGGCATGGATTTTGATTGATGAGAAAGATAGGCCTTTGTGAAGCACCTCAGTTAAGTATTGTAATATCTGAGGAATATGTGGTTCTGCTGTATCAGTTCCTTGGTGCTTGATTCTAAGCACAGAATCTCTTCCATTTGCCAGCATAAGATTTTCTAGTACTAGGCCTTCTGGCTTCCAAAATGACATCCATCACAGCTTTACTGAGAGGTGTCGCTCGTATGATTACATGATTAGCCATGTTGCCAGGTTCAGAGTCTGTAGTTGATTGTGCAGGATCCGATTGTTTTGCTGGGACAGTAGTTGTGATCTTTGAGGCAAGGTCCAAGCTGGGTATTGAGACAAGTTCCTTAGGATTGGGTACCAGTATTGGCAGGGCCAGTCCGGGGCAATTAATATTATCTTTGGCTTCTCTTGCCTGACTTTTAGGAGGACCTTGGGTAGAAGAGGCAGAGGAGGGAAGGCGTAAACTGACAGGTTTTTCCACCTGAAGGATAGGGCTTCCACTTTCCATGCTTGTCTGTGATAAGTCCTTGTGCAGAATCTTTGATAATTTTGAGGAAAGGCAAATAGATCTATGTCTGGGCTCCTCCATTTCTCTGTTATCATACTGAATACTTGTGGATTTAGTTTCCACTCGTGAGGATCCATAAGGTTTCTGCTTAAATCGTCTGGCAGGAATTGAGCTTGAAGATTTATTTGGTAGGTCAAAACTGTGTCCCACAGTACCATGGCTAATCTGCAAAGGGGGTATGAGTGTGTGGCCCCTTGCTTGTTTATATACCACATGACTGTGGTGTTGTCCGTCTTTATCAGTAGTTGTCCTGGATGAAGTAAGTCCTTGAAGGCTGTTAGGGCATTTTGAACAGCTAGCATCTCTTTCTGGTTGATATGTAGATGCATTTGATTTGGTGCCCATATGCCCTGAATGCATCTTTCTGCCATGTGGGCCCCCCAGGCATAATCTGATGTGTCTGTTGTTAAGGTTTGGCTGGCAGGGGGTAGAGTGAAGGGCCGTCTCACGTTTTGGTGACAGGCCTTTGCCCACCATAGAAACACCTGTAGCAGGCAGGGGACGAGAGGAATCATTCTTTCCAGACTGTGTGAATATTGACTTTTTAGGTACCATTGCAGTTTCCTCATATGCAGTCTTGCATATGAAATTAGTAGGATGCAGGATGCCATGAAGCTCAGAGCCTCCAGAATTTGTCTTGCAGAAGACTGGGTTTTTGTTGCCATCAGTTTGAAGTAAGTAGTCAGTTGCCTTTGTTTGTCTGGCATGAGGTAAGCCATCTGGGCAGTTGTATGCAAGCTTGCACCCAGGAACGTTATCGTTTGAGAGGGTACCAGTTGTGATTTATTTTCGTTTATTGTGTACCCTAGGCATGCTAGAAGTCTTTTCACAAATGCCAGGTGTCGCAGTCTTTGTTCTCTGCTTGAATGAGACAGTCGTCCAAGTAAGGATATATTTGAATACTTCTTTGTCTGCAAAATGCAATTACTGGTGCCAGGCACTTTGTAAAGACCCTGGGCGCAGTAGATACGCCAAAGGGCAGTGCAGAGAATTGGTAATGCATTAAGCCAGCCTTGAATCTGAGGTATCCTCTGCACGACTGTCTTACTGGGACATGCAGGTATGCCTCTTTTAAGTCTAAGGTCACCAGCCAAGCATTCTTGCCCAGCATGGGCAGAAGCTGTTGCAAGGTGAGCATTTTGAAATTTGGAATGTCCACGTATGTGTTCAAAATCGATAAATCCAGTATTGGCCGCCAGGCCTTGTCCTTTCTGGGTACCAAGAACAGTCTTGAGTAAAAACTTTGTCCTTTTTCCTGTTCTGGTACTGTCTGAATGGCCCCCATATCCATGAGGGACGTAACCTGTTTCTGTGCCTCTGCCCATTGTTTTTTTGGCAGGTCTGGTCAACCATTTGTTATTGCGGAAATGGAATCTGTACCCCTGTGATACGATGTTCAGTACCTACTTGTCCTGGGTTATTAATTGCTAATTTTGTGCAAAAAGTGCTAATTTTCCTCCTATGGGTGCTACCAACAGATAAGTGCTTGGTGTAGGCAGAGGGAAGTCATTGGGATTGCTTTCTGTAGGTTTGCGCTTTATCTCCCCCAGACTTGGAGGTGGATGCGCCCCATTGCTTTGACCTGTATGAGTCTTGAGCCTGGTACCTGGAACCCTTAGGGCATCTGGATTTGCCCCTTTGAGCTCTGTCTGATACAGGAAAGGATCGATTTTTTGTAGGCCAGTGTCTACTGACTCTAGGTGGCTGCACTTGTAAGAAATCTTTAACAGTTTGCATAGACTTAGCTTTGTCTTCCATTTTCTTTAAAACCTCTTCTGCCTTAATACCAAACAGAGAATCATGCTGTAAAGGTGCATCTAGCAATTTAGCTTTAACATGATCAGGCAATTTTTTTTCCTTTAACCAGGCATGCCTCCTAATCACAGATCCAGTAACTGCGGCCCTGCAGGAGGCCTATAAAGAATCAAAACCACATTGCAAAGTATGCTTTCCAACTTGTTCAGCTGCATGCAATAATTCCTGCAATTCCTTATTTTCTGCACATTCTGAAATCAACATCATTTTCTGTTTCAGCAATCCCATAACATGTTGTTGGTACTTAAGCATATGAAATTGACAGTTTAAGGCCCTAATTGCCAAGGTTGCAGATGTATAAACCTTTTTCCCCATCTGTCCAGCGCCCTTGAATCTCTGTCGGAGGGGGTAGGATTTTTTGCTGTTGAGGCCTTAACTTCCTCTGGACCCTGCAAAATAGTTTCAGGATCAGCAGCAGGGTTTCTAAATAAAAATTTATGAGAGTCAGGGACCCTGTAATACCTGTCAGGCTTACTGGGAGCCGGAGGTAAAGAGTCAGGGATCAGGCTTGACTCCAAAAAAACATCATCCACAATGTCTGACACAGGGGGAACGGCTAAAGGCTTGTGCTGAGGGAGGAGGAGGAAATCCATGAGCCGCTTTTTTGATTCTGAGAAGTCTTGACTCTCCTAGTGAAAATGCTCCCTCAAAGTATGCAAGGTTAATCCAAATGAATAATCCTCGGGAGGAGATGAAGATGGAATAGACTCCTCAGCATCAGAATCCTCATAGGGAGGTAAAGATAATTCCTGATTAGAAGAGGAATCAGAAGAAATAGAAACCTGATCTGAAGATTCATAGTCAGTGTCTTGCCTAGGCCTCTTATCTGGGGGGGATGGGTAACCCTGATCAAGGTAATAAGGTCTTCAGCCATTTTGATCATCTGCTTTTAGGCATAGAGGCCTGTGCACGTGGCTCAAGCGTCAGTTTTTTAGTTTTTGAAGGTCTTTGCCTTTGGTTTTGCAGCTTATGTCGGTTTGATATAAAAATGTTGAGGTCTGAATACACCCTCAGAAGCCGGTGCCTGCTCAGCGGTTCCAGACCCATCCGAGGGAGATACATCCGTCGGTCCAATACCTTGAGTATCTTGTGGCATGCCAGACTCCACATGGGTGTCGGTAGAGGCCTGCGACTCGAAGGTAGTGGGTATCAGGGGCTGCGAAAGCACCTCACTGAGTACCGGTGAATGGGCAACTGGCAACTGGCTTAGGAGAAGCTTTGTTGTTGGTTTTGGATCTCGACTGCCTTTCTCTGTCCTTTTCTTTGCATTTTTTATGTACTCCGGTAGTCGGATTGCTATCCGATATCTCTGGGTAGTTAAATCTGTTTCCAAAATACTTAGATGCAAAAATATACCGACACTTAATACTGCGTTGGTTAAATCTAGCACAAAACCGACAGCCAGGCACGTTGTGATCAGGGCCTAGGCAAGGAATACAGTATAAATGGAAATCCTTATGAGGTATTTGCTTCCTACAAGTAATACAATTATTACTTTTTTCTGACATCGGTAAAAAGCAAGAAAAAAGATTCCCCAACGAGGTACTTAGCTTTATTGAAGACTTCGGTTCTGAAACTCAAACACGGATATTTCAGTAGTCGGCCGACTGGCACTTGCGAAATGCTTCTGCTTCGGGCACCACGCGGCAAGAAAGACTGAAGAAAATAGCGTTGGCTGCATGTTTTATACCCCTGACGACCTGGCGTCATGAAAGAGGAGACAGCAACCGACGCAGGACCCAAAACTTTGGAATTCAAGCCAACTGAGGGCAACCTGCCAGCAGATTACCCAAATGTAATGACTGCAGCAGTGAAACACGAAGAAAGTACAGTTTTGTACCTACCATAAATGTAGATGTTCGAGTGTTCACCCTGCTGCAGTCATCAGACTTGGGTTATCCTGTCGTCAGGCGGTCCCGCAGTCGGCCGGAATTTCAAAGTCTTGGTCCGGCGTCGGTTGCTGTTGCCTCTTCCCTGACACAGTGCGCCAGGGGTATATATATAATGCAACCGACACCATTTTCTTCAGTTTTTCTTGCCCCAGATGTCAGGTGCCCCCAAAAAGGTGGTCAGAAATTAGTACCAAAAGGAGTAACCGCAGCACAAACACAGAATCCCTTCAGCTATAAGCAAATACATCAGTAAGGCATAGAAGAGATTTAGCCAGTAGATCAGAGGGGATGGAGGGGGGGTAACCTGGACTGCAGCAGGGTGAACACTCGAACATCAACATTTATGGTAGGTACAAAACTATACTATGTTCATTGTGTTACCCTGCTGCAGTCATCACACTTGGGTAGAATCCCAAAGCTAAGGTAGGGGGGAGGTATCATAGAGGGTTAGTGGAGGCTATAAGGCCCTGCAGAACTGCAGTGGCGAAGCCCGCCCTGGACTTTGAGTAAAGAGGTAAGTGATAGTGTTTGGTAAAGGTGTGTACTGAACTCCAGGTTGCAGCTTCTAAAATTTCCTTGGTTGGAACCCCCCTGAGAAAGGCTGTAGAGGTAGCTGTTGCCCTGGTAGAGTGGGATCTAATGGTAGCAGGAACTGGATTCCCATGATGGGTATAGCAGAAACATATGCAATGACCTATCCATTTAGAAATGGTTTGCTTTGATATAGCCTTCCCTTGAGACGCTGTAGCATAGGATACAAAGAGCTGGTCAGTTTTTCTGAAAGCCTTAGTTTTGTCCAAATAGTAACAAAGCTGCCTGTGAATGTCCAAGGAATGCAGGAGTCTCTCACCTTTGTTCTATGGATTGGGGAAGAAGGTGGGTAAGTGGATAGTTTGATTTAAAGCTACACTGGAAACCACCTTAGGCATAAAGGAAGGATTAGTCCGTAGAGAAACTCTGTCTTGATGAAAAATGAAGAAAGGTTCCACTGCCATTAGTGCCTGTAGCTCTGAGACTCTTCTAGCTGAAGTTACTGCTAGGAACAGGGCAGTCTTCCATGATAGGAACTGTAGATCTGCAGAGAAAGCTGGTTCAAAGGGAGGTAGCGTTAGTTTTTCCAGAACAAAATTGAGGTCCCATGTTGGTGTAGGAGCTCTCCTGGGTGGTCTAATGTTTTTTGCCCCTCTGAGGAACTGCCTTAGAAGAGGATGTGAAAATAAAGGTGGATCCGTGTTGTAGTGAGCTGAAATAGCTGAAGCATGGATTTTAATTGAGGAAAAGGAAAGTCCTTTGTGCAACATCTCAGCTAAATACTGTAGAATGTGTGGCTGAATTGTGTCTTGGCCTTTAGCTTGGTTCCAGGCACAAAACCTTTTCCATTTGCCCGAATAAGCCTTCCTGGTGCTTGGCCTCCTGGCTTCCAGAATAACATCCAGAACTGCTTGTGAAAGAGGTGCTGGTTGGATGTTTAGATGATTTGCCATGCAGATTTGAAGTTTTGAGCTGGCTGTAAAGAATCTGATTGTTTTGTTGTGTGAGCAAATGGGGGATTTGAGGCAATATTCATGGTGGGCTGTGGGACATATTTTTCAATAGCGGATACCAGTGCTGGCGTGGCCAGTCTGGGGCTATGAGAATCAGTCGTGGTCTCTCCTTTTTGACTTTCAAAAGAACCTTTGTGAGGAGAGGCAATGGAGGGAAGGCATAAACTGTCAGGTTTTTCCAACTGAAAGAGACAGCGTCCACTTTCCAAGCTTGATGGTGAAATGTCCTTGTACAAAATTTTGTCAGTTGATAGTTTTGAGGACTGGCAAACAGGTCTATGTCTGGAAGGCCCCATTTTTGAGTTATCATTGCAAATATTTGTGGATCTAGTTTTCACTCATGGGGATCCTTGATGTTTCTGTCATGGGGATCCTTGATGTTTCTGCTGAGGTCGTCTGCCAATGTGTTCCTCTGTCCTGGCAGGAATTGAGCTTGTAACTGGACTTGGTAGGCCAGAGCTGTGTTCCATAAGGTCATTGCTTGCCTGCATAGAGGGTAAGAATGTGTACCCCCTTGTTTGTTTATGTACCACATTACTGTGGTGTTGTCCATCTATTGCAAGTTGTCCTGGATGCAATAGATCCTTGAAGGCTGTCAGAGCTTTCTGTACAGCTAGCATCTCTTTTTGATTTATGTGCAGATTTCTTTGATCTGCAGTCCATAGGCCTTGAATGCATTGTCCTGCCATGTGTGCCCCCCAGGCGTAGTCTGATGCATCTGTTGTGATAGTTTGCCTGGCTGGAGGCAAGGTGAAAGGCTGACCCTTGTTGAGGTGACATGCCTGTGACCACCATAGAAATTCCTGTTGTAGGCAGGGAATGAGAGATATCATTGTGTCCAAGCTGTGGCTGTGTTGAGACCATACGCTTTTTAGGTACCACTGTAATTTCCTCATATGCAGCTTTGCAAATGGTATTATTAGTATGCAAGATGCCATGAAGCCTAAAGCCTGCAGAATTTTTCTTGCAGTTAATTGGGTCTCTGTTGCCATTGTCTTTGAAATATTGAGTCAGTTGTAGTTGCTCGTCTGGTGTAAGATAAGCCTTCTGGACCGTTGTATTCAAGCTGGCACCCAGGAATGTCATTTTTTGTGAGGGTACTAGTTTTGACTTCTTTTCGTTTACTGTGTACCCCAAGCAGTTTAGTAGATGCTTTTCAAAGGCCAGATGATGTAAGAGAATGTCTTTGCTTTCTGCTTGGATGAGGCAGTCGTCCAGGTATGGATATATTTGAATTCCTCTTTGTCTGCAGTATGCAATTACTGGTGCCAGGCATTTTGTGAAAACTCTGGGCGCAGTAGATAAGCCAAAGGGCAGTGCAGAGAATTGGTAATGGGTTGAACCTGCAATGAAACTGAGGTATCTTCTGCAACTTTGTCTGATAGGGACATGCAGGTATGCCTCCTTGAGGTCCAATGTTACTAGCCATGCTTCCTTGCCCAACATGGGAAGTAGCTGCTGTAGTGTTAGCATCTTGAATTTGGGTACTTGTAAGTAAATGTTTAGAATTGAAAGGTCCAGAATTGGTCTCCAGGCATTGTCCTTTCTGGGCACTAGAAAGAGTCTTGAATAAAATCCTTGGCCTTGCTCTCGAGTAGGTACCAGTTGAATGGCTCTCATGCCCATGAGAGCTGTAATTTGCATTTGTGGCAGGTTTGGCATTCCTCTTTTCATTGGCAAGGTGTGAAAGTGGAATCCGTATCCTCGTAAAATTATGTCTAGGACCCATTTGTCCTTTGTGACAATGTGCCAGTTGTCTGCAAAAAGTGCGAGTTTTCCCCCCAAGGGGGCTGCCAAGAGAGTATTGCTTGGCCAGATGAGGTGCAAGTCATTGAGTTTGCCTTCTGGTGGTTTGAGACCTGTCTTCTCCTCCCTTCTGTGTTGTAGATCCCCATTGGCGAGGTTTATACTGGGTTTGTGGTTGTCCTCTGCCTCTTGGGCGTCTGTATTTACCCCTCTGTGGTCTGTCAGTGGCTGGAAAGGACCAATTTTTTGTTGGCCAGTTTCTGCTGAAGCGAGGGGGTTGTACTTGTAGGAAATCTTCTGTCTGCATAGATTTTGCCTTATCTTCCATTTTCTTCAAAACTTCTTCTGCTTTAACTCCAAAAAGAACATCTTGTTGTAAGGGAGCATCTAGTAGTTTTGCTTTAACATGATCAGGCAGAGTTTATTCCTTTAACCAAGCATGCCTACGTATAACAGGACCCAGTGACAGCTGCTCTGCAGGAGGCCTCCAAAGAATCAAACCCACATTGTAAGGTATGTTTGCCCACCTGCTCAGTGGCGTGCAACAGATCCTGTACTTCTTTCAATTCAGATTGTTGAGGGAGAGAGGTTATTCTTTGCTTTAACTGAGAGATTAGAAATTGCTGATACTTAAGCATGTGAAATTGACAATTCAGTGCCCTCATAGCTAGTGTGGCTGAAGTGTAAACCTTTTTCCCCCACCTGTCTAGCGCTCTGGAATCCCTCTCAGAAGGTACTGGGTTTTTAGCCATAGAAGCCTTAGCCCCCTTGGGACCCTGTGAGATGGTCTCTGGGTCAGCTACAGGGCTTTTGTAAAGAAATTTGTGGGAATCAGGCACTCTATAGTATCTGTCAGGCTTAGCCAGGAGGTAGAGAGTCTGGGTTGAAACTGGATTCTAAATAGACATCATCCACAATGTCCAAAACTGGTGGGATGGCAAGTGGTCTGTGTTGGGGGAGTAAAAGAAACTCTCTGAGCCTTTTCTTTGAATCAGAGTAGTCCTGACCTTCCCAGTGAAAATGTTCCCTCATAGTGTGTAAAGTTTCCCCAAAGGAGTAGTCTTCAGGAGGAGAAGCTGAGGGAATAGAGTCCTCAGCATCAGAATCTTCATAAGGAGAGGAGTAAGTCTTGGTCCTCAGAGGAGTCTGAAGAAATAGACATTTGCTCAGAGGATGCATAATCTTCCTCTTGTCTAGGCCTTTTGTCAGGAGGGGGCTGGGAACCCCTGATTAAAGAAATAAAATCTTCAGCCATTTTGAGCATCTGTTTCTTAGGCATGGGGCCTTGAACAGGAGACTGAAGTGCAGTCCTTTTAGATTTAGAAGGAGTCTTCGACTTAGAAAATGTTTTAATGGTGAGAGTAGTCGGTTTGAAAATGCCTTCAGAAACCGATGGCGTTTCTGTAATACCGACGTCTTTAGTAGCAAGGTCGTTGGAAGGGCCTGAAGTAAAAGGCTGCGTCGGCCTGGTACATTCTGTCAAAATTTCCGTAGCGATCTCGGATTCCAGATCTGCGGTAGTCAGGGGCTGCGTCGGAGCCTCACTGAGGACCGGAGACCTGATCGGCCGAGGCCTCGGAATCTGGTTTAGGCCTGGGATGTGTCTTTATCCCTGCGTTTTTGTGCACGCCGGTAGTCGGTTCCTCCGACGGCATGGTGTAGTTAAATTTCCTACCGAAGTAGTGTCATGCAAAATCAAAGCGTCTTTTAACAGTACGCTTATTAAACCTAGCACAAAACCGACAAGAAGTGACGTCGTGGTCTGGGCCTAGGCAAGGTATGCAATAAGAATGAAAATCCTTATGAGGTATTTGCTTCCCACAAGAAATACAATTGTTAACTTTTTCTGACATCGGTCTGAGGCAAGAAAAGTTTCCCCAACGGGGTACTTAGCTTTATAGAAGACTTCGGTCTGAAATTCGAATTCGAAAATCTCAGGAGTCGGCCGACCGGCACTTGCGAACTGCTTCGGGCACCACGCGGCAAGAAAGACTGAAGAAAATGGCGTCGGTTGCATTATCTATACCCCTGGCGCACTGACGTCAGGGAAGAGGCGACAGCAACTGACGCCAGATCAAGACTTTGGAATTATGGCCGAATGCTGGACCGCCTGACGACAGGATAACCCAAGTGTGATGACTGCAGCAGGGTAACACGATGAACATCATCAATTCCATGTTTGTATAGTCATAGACACGCTGCTCAAGTATAATGAGAAAGTACAGTTGTGTACACTTACCATAAATGCAGATATTCGAGTGTATTCACTGTTGCAGTCATCGCATTCAGGTTATCCTTGCCAGGGTAGCCCTCGGCTGGTCTGAATACCAGAGGCTTAGTATTTCTGGCTTGGTTGCTGACGCTTCAGGACTGACGTTAGGTCTTCAGTAGTATAAAGTAAGGTAGCAGACGCCATTACATCAGTTTTTCTTGCCCTAACCTGAATCAGGAGCCCCCAAGCAGGTGCCAGGTTCTGGTGGAAGAACCCCACCAGTAGAAAGTAAATACCAATACGTCCCTTGTAAGGAAAAAGAAGAAAAGAGGGGGATGGAGGGAGGGAAACCAGGACTGCAACAGTGAATACACTCTACCATCGACATTTATGGTAAGTGTACACAACTCCACTATGTTCTTCGTGTTTCACTGTTGCAGTCATCACATTTGGGTTGATTCCCAAAGCTGAGGAAATGGGTGGAGGCAGTGAAGGAAACTAGGGGCTGGCTAGGATGCCCTGCAAGACTGCACAGGCAAGCCCTGCCCTGGATTTGGAGAAGAGAGGCAGGTGGTAATGTTTGGTAAAAGCGTAAACAGATGTCCAAGTGGCAGCCTCCAGGATGTCCCTGGTGAGGACTCCTCTAAGGACAGCTGCAGAGGTGGAGACTGCTCTGGTGGAGTGAGTCCTGACCCACTTGGGGGGTGGCTTTCCGTGTTGTTTGTAGCAGAAATGGATGCAGTGTGCTATCAATTTGGAAATGGTTTGTTTGGAGATGGCTTTGCCTTCTGCCCCGTAGCAAAGCTAACCGGCAATTAATCAGACTTTCTGAAGGATTAAGTCCTGTCTAGACAGAATCTGAGCTGTCTGTGCACATCTAGAGAGTGTGCAAGATCCTTTCCCCCTTATTCTGAGGATTAGGAAAAAAGGTGGGCAAATTAATGGATTGGTTGAGAGCCACAGTAGACACCACTTTGGGCATTTGGGCATGAAGGATGGGTTAGTCCTGAGGGATACCCTGTCAGCATGGAAGATGATGAAGGGTTCCACAGCCATGAGTTCTTGAAGCTTGGAGACTCTTCTGGCTGAAGTGATAGCCAGAAGGAAAGCCGTCTTCCAGGAGAGAAATTTTAGCTCTGCAGGAAAAGCTGGTTTGAAAGGGGGGTAGGGGGGTAGGGTGAGCTTTTCCAACACAAGGTCCCAAGCTGGGGCTGGTGCTCTTCTGGGTGGCCTCAAGTTGCTAGCCCCTCTTAGGAACTGTTTTATCAAGGGGTGTGAGAAAAGGGGCTACTCTGTGGGAAAATGAGCAGAGATAGCAGAGAGATGAATTTTAATAGAGAAAAAAGAGAGACCACTGAGTAGTAGGTCAGCTAAGTAATCCAGCATGAGAGAGAGAGGGAGGGCTGTGCCATATTGGCTCCCTTGGCCTGAATCCAGGTGCAGAACCTTTTCCATTTGTCAGCATAAGACTTTCTAGTGCTAGGGCGTCTGGCCTCACATACAACATCTAGAACCTGTTTCCTGAGGTTGGCAGATTGATTGGGGGGGTTAGGGAATAATCCAAGCTGCCAAGTTGAGTGTCTGCAATAGGGGATGCATGAATTCCCCTTCCCTCTGGGTCAAGAGGTTTGGAATCTGAGGAACATGCCATAGTGGCAGCGGGGACAGGCTGCGCAGTAAGGGGAAGGGGTACCAGTGCTGGCAAGGCTAGTCTGGAGCTATAAGAATTGTCCTTGGTCTTTCTTCCTTTACTTTGAGCAGTACCCTGGGGATGAGAGGTAGTGGAGGAAAGGCACAGACTGACAGACTGACCCAGGGGAAGGACAGGGCATCCACTTTCCAAGCCATGCAGTGATGCTCCCTGGTGCAGAATTTACTGAGCTGATGGTTGATGTGGGAGGCAAAGAGGTCGACCTTTGGGGTGTCCCATTTCTGAGTTATTAGGGTGAAGGTTCTTCTGTTGAGCTGCCACTCATGTGGGTCGAGAAGATTTCTGCTTAATTGGTCTGCCAGAGAGTTGAGAGAACCTGGAAGGAATTGTGCTAACAGGTGGACTTGCATGGCAGAGGCTGTGTGCCAAACGGTCATGGCCAGCCTGCATAGAGGGTAGGAGAGTACAGTTGTGTACCTACCATAAAATGTAGATGTTCGAGTGTATTCACTGCTGCAGGATCACAAGGAAAGGCTATCTCAAAGCAGACTATTTCAACATGGATAGGCCACTGCATTCGTTTCTGCTATTTACAACATGGCAAATCAGTGCCTAAGGGCATTAGGCCACATTCACCAGAGCAGCAGCCACTTCAGCAGCCTTCCTCTTTACTCTAAATCCAGAGCAGGCTTTGCCACTGCAGTTCTGCAGGGCCTCAGCCACTCCTAATTCTATTTAGACCCAGCCACCCAACCTCAGCTTTGGGATTCAACCCAAGTGTAATGACTGCAACGTGAAACACGATGAACATAGTACAGTTGTGTACGTACCATAAATGTAGATGTTTGTGTGTATTCACTGTTGCAGTCCAGGTTACCCACCCACCATCCCCCTTTCTTTGCTGGGACTTATCTGTACTTCTCTATTCTATACAACCTATGTGGTGTATGCGCTTGTAGATGAAGGTAATGTTTATGTTAGTGCATGCTTTTTTATAAGCAATATTTTTAGCCTACCCTTCTGGGGGCACCTGACATCTGGGGCAAAAAAAACTGAAGAAAATGGCATCGGCTGCATCTTTTATACCACTGGCGCACTGACGTCAGGGAAGAGGCGACAGCAACCGACGCCGGACCAGGACTTTGGAATTCAGGCCGACTGCGGATAACCCAAGTGTAATGACTGCAACAGTGAAACACGATGAACATCGAGTCCCTCCCTGCTTGTTGATATACCACATTACAGTGCTATTGCCTGTTCTGATCAGGAGAGCCCTGGGGAGAGAAGGGGCTTGAAAGCCATCATCGCTTTTTTGGTTGATGTGCAGAGGGATTTGCTGTGGGCTCCATTGGCCCGGTATGCACCTGCCGTCCAGGTGTGCACCCAAGACATAGTCTGATGCATCTGTGGTGAGGGTCTGGGTGGCGGGGGGTGGTGAGAATGGTAGTTCCTTGCTGTGGGAGCATGCTGTTGCCCACCAAAGAAAATCTTTTCTGAGGCAAGGAATTATAGGTATAAAAGAGTCTTCAGGTCTTGAGAGTGTTGACACCAAAGGCTTTTTACGTACCATTGAAGTTTTCTCATATGCAGTCTGGCATATGGAATGAGTAGTATGCAAGATGTCATGAATCTCAGAGCTTGCAGGATCTTCCTTGCAGATAGCTGGAGCCTGGTGGCTAGTTGAGAGAAGAATGCTGTCAGGAAATTTTGCTTTTCTGGTTAAGGAATGCCATCTGGGATGCTGTGGCCAGGCTTGCTCCCAGGAATATAATCCTTTAAGTGGGCACCTGTTTGGATTTCTTTTCATTGACTGTGTACCCTAGGGAGGTTAGTAGGGACTTTACAAAGGCCAGGTGCTTGAGCAGCTTTTCCTTGCTGTCTGCCTGAATTAGGCAGTCTAAGTATGGGTAAATCTTGATATTCCCTTGCCTGCAAAAGGCAATGGCCGAAGCCAGATATTTTGTGAAAGCTCAGAGCAGTAAATAAGCCAAAGGGAAGCGCAGAGAACTGAAAGTGCTGAGATCCTGCCCTGAAACGGAGATATTTCCTGCAAGATTCCCTGATAGGAATATGAAGGTAGATCTCTTAGATCTAGGGTGGCTAGCCAAGCATCCTTAGGTAGCAGCTGCTGGAGGGTGAGCATTTTGAATTTTGGGATCACCAGGAAGGTGTTTAGAAGTGATAGATCGAGTATGGGGTGCCAGGTGCCCTCTTTTCTGGGTAGCAGAAAAAGTCTGGAGTAGAAAAGTACAGTTTTGTACCTACCATAAATGTAGATGTTCGAAGATCCACATTGCTGCAGTCCTAACACTTGGGTAGTCCGCTGTCCCAGTCGGTCCGAATACCAAAGTATATTGACGCCGGTCAAGGCGCATTTGTCTGACATCAGGACGCCAGGGTACAAATGCGCATGACCGACGTCATATCCTCAGTCTTTTCTTGCCCCAGATGTCAGAAGACCCTAAAAAGATAAGGCCAAAACCAAAAAAACACCAAACCCTCCTGTACCTAATATATGTACAATATATACAAATTCACAAAAATAGAACCCTACTCACACAACACAGAGGGGAAGGAGGGAGGGTAAATTGGACTGCAGCAATGTGGATCTTCGAACATCTACATTTATGGTAGGTACAAAACTGTACTATGTTCTTCATCTCACACTGCTGCAGTCCTAACACTTGGGTAGAATCCCAAAGCAGAGGTAAGGGAGGATGGCTAAACTATAATGAAGCAGGAGCTGCCAAAATGCCCTGCAACACAGCAGTGGCAAAACCAGCCCTGGATTTAGAATAGAGAGGAAGGTGGTAATGCTTGGAGAAAGTATGCACTGAACTCCAAGTAGCTGCCTCCAAAATATCCTTAGTTGCCACCCCCTTAGAAATGCTGTTGAAGTGGCAGTAGCCCTAGTGCAATGAGGCCTAATCCCCGCTGGAATCTCCTTCCCATGATGGGAATAACAGAATGCAATGCAAACCCAATCCACTTAGATATAGTTTGTTTTGACACAGGCTTGCCCTGAGAACTCAAAGCAAAAGAAACAAACAACTGCTGAGACTGCCTAAAATCCCTAGTCCTGCTTAAATAATAACGCAACTGCCTGTGTACATCTAAAGTGTGCAAAATCTTTTCCCCTATTTTGGGGATCTGCATAAAAGTAGGCAAATGAATAGTTTGGTTTAAAGCCACACTAGAAACCACCTTAGGCATAAAGGAAGGATTAGTGTAATGATACCCTATCCTTATGGAAAATCAAAAGGCTCAACCGCCATAAGGGCCTGCAATTCAGAAACCCTTCTTGCAGAAGTAATGGCCAACAAAAAGCAGTCTTCCATGACAAGTATTTCAATTCAGCAGTAGTCGCGGAGGCTCAAAAGGTTGTAGAGTAAGTTTCTCCAACACAAAATTGAGGTCCCAAGCAGGAGTAGGAGCTCTACGGGGGTCTTATATTCTTTGCCCCTCTAAGAAATTGCTTGTACAAAGGATGAGAAAACAATGGTGGGTCACAATCATAGTGAGCTGAAATTGCTGCAGCATGAATCTTAATGGAAGAGAAAGACAAACCTTTGTCCAATAACTCAGTAAGATATTGAAGAGCCACACTCAAATTAGGCTCAGAAACATCCAAATCCTTTGCTGCACTCCAAAATAAAATCTCTTCCATTTTTCTGCATACACTTTACGCAGTACTAGGCCTTCTGGCTTCCATAATCACATTCAAAACTTGTTGAGGAAGTTGAGACCTGCTGTGGTTCAAAACAGAATATGCCAGGCTGTTAGATGAAGAGAGTGAAGCTTGACATTGAGTAGATGACCGTCCCTCTGAGACAAAAGGTGTGGAATCAAAGGTAAAGGCCATGGAGGCTCCCTTACCAGATTCCTCAGTAATGGGTACCAGTGTTGCCGAGGCCAATCTGGAGCTATTAAAATCATCCTTGGCTTGTCTTGTCTGACCTTTAGGAGTACCTTTGGGAGGAGAGGCAGAGGTGGAAAGGCATACACATGAAGATTTTTCCAACTGAAAGAAAGAGCATCCACTTTCCAAGCTGTGTGATGAAACCTTTTCGTGCAAAACTTTGGCAGCTGGTGGTTTAGTGGAGAAGCGAACAGATCTATGTCTGGAGTTCCCCATGACACTGTCAATTTCGAAATACATGAAGATCCAGTTTCCACTCGTGGGGATCCATGATTTGCCTGCTTAACACATCTGCTAAGGAGTTCTGTGCTCCTGGCAGAAACCTTGCCTGAAGATTTAGCTGCAAGCTGAGCACAGTCTCCCACAAAATCATTGCTTGCCTGCATAGAGGATAAGAATGTGTTCCCCCTTGCTTGTTGATGTACCACATGACAGTTGTGTTGTCTGTTAGAATCAACACCTGCCCTGGAAGAAGTAACTCCTTGAAAGCCATTAATGCAAACTGGACTGCTAACATCTCCTTCATGTTGATATGTAGATGCTGTAGTCTGGCAGGCCACTTGTCTTGTATCCACTTTCCATTCAGATGAGCTCCCAAGCTATGTCTGAGGCATCTGTCGTTAGAATCTGACTCGCCTCTGGCCGGGTCACAGAGAGTCCCTTGTTTAGGTGACATTCCTGAGCCCACCACAAAAATTCCTTTTGAATGCAAGGTATTATTTGAATGACAGTGTCCAAATCCTGGCAGTGCTGTGTCCATACATTTTTGAGATACCATTGCAGCTTCCTCATATGCAGTTTGGCATTGGGAAGCACCAGAATACAAGATGCCATGAACCCTAAGGCTTGAAGGACTGTCCTTGCAGTCAGCCCGGACTGAAGAGATAGTTGATGGAAGTAAAGGGAAAGATTCTTTTGTTTGTCCGGGGTTAAAAAGGCCATCTGGGTTGCTGTATTCAGTCTCACACCCAGAAAGCACATGTCTTGAGAGGGTACTAGACTGGACTTTATTTCGTTCACAGAATACCCCAGGCATCTTAGCACTGCTATCACATATTCCAAATGCTGAAGAAGCTCGTCCTTTTCTTGAGCCAGAAGCAGGCAGTCGTCCAAGTAAGGATAAATTTGTATTCCTTTCAGCCTGAAGAAAGCTATGACTGGAGCCAGAACTTTTGTGAATACTCTGGGCAGTAGATAAGCCAAAGGGCAATGCAGAGAACTGATAATGGGAATTCCCAGCTCAAAACGCAGATAATTCCTGCAACTGAGACTGATAGGCACATGAAGGTAAGCCTCCTTGAGATCTAAAGTTACCATCCAGTGATCTTTGCCCAGCAGAGGTAAAAGCTGTTGTAACGTCAACATTTTGAACTTGGGAATGTCCAGATAAGTGTTGAGGATAGATAAATCCAAAATTGGTCTCCACGTGTTCCCCTTTTTGGTACTAGGAACAGGCGAGAATAAAATCCTAGGCCCCTTTCTGGCACAGGAACCGCTGAATGGCCCCTATTTGGAGTAACAGAGAAATTTGCTTGTGAGCTTCTTTTCTTTGTATAGGAGGAATGTCTGGCATGCCTTTGAAAGGAGGCAAGGAATGGAAATAAAACCTGTAACCGTGGTGAATGATATCCAATACCCATCTGTCTTGGGTAATTAAACTCCAATTTTCTTTGAAAAGTGCCAGCCTTCCTCCCAAAGGTGCTGCCAGACGAGAAGGCTCTGGCAGCTGAAAAGGCAGGTCATTGGGTCTGCTTAAAGGACTGACCCCTGCCCTCACCAGAAGACTGGGCAGGTGAACTCCCTGCTCTAGGCCTAAAAGAACCTTGAGCTCTGCCCTACCACGCCTAGATCTACCCCTAGACTGAGAATCATAAGAAGGATATGTCCACCCCTTAGTAGGCCAATTTCTACTAAACTTTGGAGGCTGAACCTGCAAAAAATCTTTAACAGTCTGCATAGACTTAGCCTTGTCCTCCATTTTCTTTAAAACTGCTTCCACAGGCGTACCAAATAACACATCAGATTGTAAAGGAGCATCTAAAATCCTTGTCTTTACATGTTCAGCTAAATTCTGATCCCTCAGCCAGGCGTGCCTGCTAAGAACAGAACCAGTGGCTGCCACCCTCAAGAGGCCTGTACAGCATCAAAACCACATTGCAAGGAATGCTTACCCACCTGTTCAGAAACATGAACTAAATCCTGCAACTCTTTACACTCAATACCTTCCGCCAGAGCATCTACCTTGGACTTCAATTGTGAAAGGAGATAATTTTGGTATTTCAACATGTGAAACTGGCAATTCAAAGCCCTCATGGCTAAAGTGGAGGAAGTATACACCTTCTTTCCCCATCTATCCAAAGCCCTTGCCTCTTTATCAGAAGGAACAGGATTTTTAACAACAGAAGCCTTAACACCTTTAGGGCCCTGAGAAACAGTTTCTGGATCTGCCCTAGGACTCTTAAAAAGATACTTATGAGCTTCAGGCACCCTATAATACCACCCTATAATACCTATCCGGTTTAACTGGGGCAGGAGGCAAAGAATCAGGGTTCAGGGAAGCTTCTGCAAAAACATCCTCTACCACATCCAGAACCGGAGGTATAGCCAAAGGCCTATGCTGGGGTAGAAACAAAAATTCCCTAAGCCTTTTCCTGGAATCAGAGAAATCTTGACCTTCCCATTTAAAATGCTCCCTCATGGAATGAAGAGTCTCTGAAAAAGAAAAATCCTCAGGAGGAGAGGCCGAAGGAGTAGAATCATCTACATCAGAATCAGAATAAGGAGGATACTCCTGCAAGTCTTCAGCTGAAGACTCAGAAGCCTCCGAACACTGCTCAAAACTCTCAAGCTCAGGTTCCACCCTAGGCCTCTTATCAGGAGGGGGCATAGAACCTCTAATCATAGTAATCAAATCTTCTGCCATTTTAAGCATATGTTTCTTAGGCAGAGACCCTGAAGAACTAGGGAGACCCCCACTGAAGTTAACCCTGGCCTGCCTCTAGAAGAAGCCTTGGAAACAGAAGGAGAGGGCCTAACCACCTTAGGAAGGGAGGGAGAACAGCTACCTGAGAAGCCCCTTCAGCCTGGCCTACCTCCTGAGAGGACACATCTTGTAACAGTAAAGTCTCCCTGAGAATCCAAAGGAACTTCTGGTAGAACCACCGCTCCACCGAGCCTCTAAAGAACCGACATCCGGGACAGACGGTTCTTCCACCCTAGGCTTCGCTGCTTTGTCCTTGCGCTTTTAGACGGAAGCCGGAGCATCTGACGGCATGTTGTAATTACAACGCTTCCCAAAACTAACCTGGCACAATCTAATCTTCTCTTAATAGTGCTTGTTAAATCTAGCACAAGAGCGACAGCCAACAACGCTGCTCAGGCCCTAAGCAAGGTATACACAAGGTATGGTAATCCCTATGAGGTATCTGTTTCCCACAAGAAATACAGTTATTCACTTTTTCTGACATCCGTTAAATACTGAGGCAAGAAAAACCAAAATATTCCCCAACGGGGTACTTAGCCAACTTTGATTCGGTCTGAAACTCCGACTTCAGAAAATTTCAGAACGCCAACCTGCACTCGCAATATTGCTTCTGCATCGGACCATGCGGCAAAAAAGACTGAGGATATGACGTCGGTCATGCGCATTTGTACCCTGACGTCCTGATGTCAGACAAATGCGCCTTGACCGACGTCAGCCTTATACTTTGGTATTCGGGCCGACTGGGACAGCGGACTACCCAAGTGTTAGGACTGCAGCAATGTGAGATGAAGAACATCCTTGGCCTCTCTGTTCTGCAGGAACGTGCTCTACTGCCCTCATAGACAGCAGGGAAAGGACTTGCTTTTGCGCCTCTGCTCACTGATTTGGAGGTAGATCTGGGAACCCTTTTGGGGATGGAAGGGTGTGGCAAGAAAATGTGCATCCCTGGGACACTACGTTGAGAACCCAGCGGTCATTGGTAATGGTGGCCCGGGTGCTTGCGTGAAAGGAGAGTTTTCCTCCTAGGGGTAAGTGAAGGTGGGCAGAGGGAGTGGGTGGGGGAGGTAAGTCATTATGAGTTCTTACCATAAGGAGGTGGCTTAGAAAGTACAGTTTTGTACCTACCATAAATGTAGATGTCTGGATTGGATAGCATCTGCAGTCATAACAACTGGGTTGTCCTGTCGTCAGGCAGCCCTTCAGTCGGCCGGATTCCAAAGTCCGGGTCCGGCTTCGGCTGATGTCGCACTTCACCCGACGTCATCTCTGTTGGTCTTCGGGTATATAAGCATCAGCCGACGCCATTTTCTTCAGTGTTTCTTGCCCCAGATGCCAGAAGCCCTCTAGAAGGCTAAAAATTTTGGATAGATGCCAATGTTTCCAAAAGATAGAGGTAAACACAACAATAAGCATGTATGTACATAAATACAAACAAATACACTATGAAAGAAGTCCCCCCACTAGCTAGCTATTAGAAGGGTAAACACCCTAGGAGTACCACAGAGGGAAGGAGGGAGGGTAATCCTGACTGCAGATGCTATCCAGTTCGGACATCTACATTTATGGTAGGTACAAAACTGTACTATGTCCTTCATGGATGCATCTGCAGTCATAACAACTGGGTAGAATACCATAGCCAACTAGGGGAGGAGGATAAAGGTAGATTATGGTGTGTTTAGGATCCCTTGCAGAACAGCAGTGGCAAACCCTGCTCGGGATCTGGAATATAGAGGTAAATTATAATGCTTGGCAAATGTATGCACGGAGGTCCAAGTAGCCGCCTCAATAATGTCTTAGGTAGCCACTCGTAAGAAGGCTGTGGTAGTGGCTGTTGCCCTTGTAGAATGAGGTCTTATGTTCTGTGGAATTTGCTTTCCATGGAAGGAGTAACAGAATCGTATGCAATTTCCTATCCATTTGGAGATTGTCTGCTTGGAAATAGCTTTTCCTTCCTTCCTGTTGCATAGGCTACTAAAAGTTGGTCAGTCTTTCTGCTATTTTTTGTTCTGTCCAAGTAGTAGCGTAGCTGCCTATGTACATCCAAGGTATGCAGTATTCTTTCCCCTCTGTTTTGTGGGTTGGGAAAGAAGGTAGGTAGGTGGATTGCCTGGTTTAAGGACACTCTGGATACCACCTTAGGCATAAATGTAGGGTTAGTCCTCATGGACACTCTATCTTGGTGGAAGATTAGAAAGGGTTGCACTGCCATTAAGGCCTGTAGTTCTGAAACCCTCCTTGCTGAAGTAATAGCCAGTAGGAAAGCAGTTTTCCATGACAGGTGTTGCAGGTCTGCTGTTGCTGCTGGTTCAAAAGGTGATAGAGTCAATTTTTCTAGCACAAAGTTCAAGTCCCAGGCTGGTAATGGTGGTTTCCTTGGAGGTTTTACATTCTTGATTCCTCTGAGGAACTGCCTGAGCAAAGGTGTGAAAAACAGGTGGATCAAAGCTGTATTCTGCTGAAATAGCTGATGCATGAATCTTGATGGAGGAATAGGACAGGCCTGAATGAAGTAGTTCGCCAGATACTCCAGAATGTTGGGCATATCTATGTTTGATACATCTTTACCTCTTTCTGAGCTCCAAATGACAAACCTTTTCCATTTCCCAGCATAGTTTCTTCTTGTTGAAGGTCTGCGTGCTTCAAGAATAATGTCTTTAACTCTTGTGAAAGCTGTGGATTAGCAGCTGCTATGTGATGTTCCATGCAGTCAGTTGCAACGTTTTAGGTTTGGATGCATGGTGCTGTAGTTGTTCTGAGTTAGCATCAAAGGCATCAGGGTATTGGCCACATATTGTTCGAGACATGCTCCTCAGCAGTGGGTACCAATGTTGTCTTGGCCAGTTTGGAGCTATCAGGATTATCCTTGGACGCTCCTCCTTGATTTTAGTAATACTTTGTGTATCAAGGGAAGAGGTGGGAATGCAGATGCTGTTAGTCCTTTCCAGCTGAAGGAGAGCGAGTCCACTTTCCATGCTAGTGGGTGGAATGTCCTTGTGCAGAATTTTTGAGCTGGTGATTGAGAGGTGATGCGAATAGATCTATCTGAGGTATTCCCCATTTCTTTGAGATGGTCTTGAAGATGTCCGGTGCAGCTGCCATTGGTGGACATCCGATGTAGTCCTGCTTAACATATCTGCTAGAGAGTTTTCTTTTCCTGGTACAAATATTGCCTGTAACTGGATGTTGTAGCTGAGTGCCAGGGTCCACAGCTCCAAAGTCATTCTGCATAGGGGTAGGAATGAGTGCCTCCCTGTTTGTTGATGTACCACATGACTGTGGTGTTGTCTGTCCTTATCATCAACTGGCCTTCCTTGAGAAATGGTTTGAACTTTTGGATTGCCAGTTTTCTGCCAGCATTTCTTTTTAGGTTGATGTGCAGGTGAAGTTGGTCCTGTGTCCACAATCCTTGCACGCATTTGTCCAGCATATGTGCCCCCATCCCAGGTCTGAAGCATCTGTTGTGATGGTCTGGCTTGCTTGACCTTTGCGAAAGGGCAGGCCTGGGTTTGACTGGCATGCGTGAGCCCACCATAGGAACTCCTGTTTTAAGCATGGTATTAGTGGGATTTCCGCTTCTAGGCTGTGTCTGTGTTGGGACCATAAATTCTTTAGGTACCACTGCAGCTTCTCATATGTAGTCTGGCAAATGGAACCAAGATTATGCATGATGCCATGAAACCCAAGGCCTGCAGTACCTTTCTTGCTGTTAACTTGTTCAGATTTGTTAGTGCCAAGAAGTAAAGAGGGAGTTCTTTTGTTTTTCTGTAGTTAGGAATGCCATTTGTCTTACTGTGTCCAATTCCGCCCCAGGAAAGTCCTTGTCTGGGATGGTATCAGCCTTGACTTTTGTAAATTGACTGTATCCCAGTGCTTGAAGCAAGTAAATGACCCTTTGTAAATCTGTTGTCAGCTTGCTTTTGTTGTCCCCTTGTATCAGACAGTCGCCCAGGTATGGATAAATTTGAATTCCTGTAGTCTGCAATGGGCGATTACTGATGCCAGGCATTTTGTGAATACTCTGGGCGCAGTAGATAAGCCAAAGGGCAATGCTGAGAATTGATAGTGCTCTGATCCTGCAAGAAATCTGAGGTATCTTCTGCAGATAGGTCGAATGGGGACGTGCAGGTATGCCTCCTTGAGATCTAGAGTTACCAGCCAACACTCCTTGCCCAGCATGGGAAGAAGTTGCTGTAGGGTCAGCATTTTGAATTTTGGGACAATGATGTAAGTATTTAGGGTAGACAAGTCTAGAATTGGTCTCCAACTTTTTTCCTTTCTTGGAACTAGGAATAGTCTGGAGTAGAAGCCCTTTCCTTGCTCTGCTGTTGGCACTTTTTCCACAGCTCTCATGTTTGCTAATTCCATTATCTGTTGTAGAGCCTCTGTTTTTTGATTTGGAGGAAGGTTTGGCATTCCTCTTTTGACTGGTAAAGTGTGGAAGTGGAACCGTAACCTTGATCTATGGTTCGTAAAATCCACTTGTCCTTTGTTATGTGGTGCCAGTTTTTTGAAAATAAGGTTAGCTTTCCGCCTAGAGGAGCTGCTATTTGTTCCCTGGTTGGCGGATTTAGGTTTAAGTCACTGTGGCTGTGTTGATGTAGAGGCAGGTGTTGATTCTGTGCCTCTGTTGTTACCTTGCCACTGTCGCCCTCTGTAGGCACCTCCTCTGGATTGGTTTCTGCCTCTGGAACGCCTATTCCTGCCCCTTTGAGGTCTTGTGGAGTCAGGAAAGGACCAATTTTGGCAGGCCAGTTCCTGCTAAACCTTGGGGTTGAACCTGCAAGAATTCTTTAACTGTCTGGACTGATTTTGCCTTTTCTTCCATTTTCTTCATAACCTGCTGGGCAGGTGTACCAAACAAACTTGATTTATCCATAGGAGCATCAAGCAATTTAGATTTAACATGATCCGGTAAAGCTTGCTCCTTTAGCCATGCATGCCTTCTAATTACTGTGCCAGTCATGGCTGATCTAAATGAAGCCTCCAGTGCATCATAGCCACATTTTAAAGAATGGTTACTAACCTGCTGTATGTTATTTACCATTTCTAATACATAATTCTTATCAAGAGATTCATCAGTGGTTAGCTTTTTAGTTAACTGATCAAGCATAAACTCTTGGTATTGTATCATGTGAAACTGACAATTTAAAGCTCTAGCTGAAAGAGTGGCTGAAGTGTAAACCTTTACCCCATCTGTCTAATGACCTTGCTTCCCTTTCAGAAGGAACAGGGTTTTTAGCTATGGTCAAGCTACTGCCTTGGGACCCTGGGATATAGTTTCGGGTCTGCAAGAGGGGCCTTGTAGAGGTGATGATGAGTATCTGGCACCCTGTAAAATCTGTCTGGTTTGGCAGGGGCTGGGGTAAAGAATCTGGAGCGGAGCAGGCATCATTGAAAGCATCATCCACCACAGAGAGAACAGGAGGGATAGCTAAGGGCCTGTGCTGTGGTAGGTGCAAAAAAAGTCCTAAGTCTTTTCCTGGAGTCTGAAAATCCTGTTGCTGCCATTGGAACTGTTCTCGCATGGCATGCAAGGTTTCCCCAAAGGAGAATTCTTCTGGAGGAAGCAGCTGGAATGTATTCTACAGCATCAGAATCTCCAAAATTGGAAAAAGGAGCCTCTGGCTGGTCAGTTATGTCTGATTCATCAGCAGAATCATCAGAGGACACTGGCTCAGGGGGCTCTGCCCTAGGTCTCTTTCTGGGGGCTGAGAGGCCCTGTCTGGGTGAGGTTGAGATCCTCTAATTAATGAAATTAAATCTTCTGCCAAGGTAAGCATTTGAGAACTGGCAGAGGGCCTGGTGGAAGGGGTTTAACAGGCACTGTTTTAGTAGTCTTGGCTGCTTTAGCCCTGGCGAAGGCCTTAATGGACATGGCTGCTGGAGGCCTAGCAGCACCACGTGCTGGGGTAGAGACATCCAAGGGAATGGTGTCTGATAAGTCAGTGGTAAGCACCGTAGTGGGTAAAATTTCTGAGGCCGAATCAAGAGTGTTAGCAGGGACCTCAGTTGTAGTGATAGTTTCAGGTGTAGTTTGATCAGTTTTCTCGGTTTCGCCGAAACCGAGACACTCATGATTTGCTTAACCATGGTTTCGCCGAAACCGCGGACCGCGAGTGTCGGTCTTTTCTTTGCTTTTGGCAGAATGCGGTCGGAGGGTCCGACGGCATACTGTACGCAAAGTCAGAACCGAAAAACTGTTCTGCAAACTCTGACCGACGTCTAAGCGTTCGTCGGTTGAAAGAAGCACAGGACGAACAAGCTGCTAAGTCGTGGGCTGGGCCTAAACAGGGTAGGCAGTAAGAGTGGAAATCTTTATGAGGTATTTGTTTCCCACAGGTTAAACAATTATTAACTTTTTCTGACATCGGCTGAGGCAAGAAAGAGTCCCCAACGGGTACTTAGCTTTAGAAGTCTTCAGTAGTATTCGTAGAAGTAATCTCTGGATCCGACCGACCGCACTTGCGAACAGCTTCTGCTTCCGCGCCACGCAAGAAAGACTGAAGAAAATGGCGCCGGCTGATGCTTATATACCCAAGACCAACAGAGATGACGCCGGGTGAAGTGCGACATCAGCGAAGCCGACCCGGACTTTGGAATCCGGCCGACTGAAGGGCTGCCTGACGACAGGACAACCCAGTTGTTATGACTGCAGATGCATCCATGAAGGACATCTCCCTGGTTTTGAAGTGGAGGTAGTCCACTGTCCACTGCTTAGACATCTGCATTGCCTGTGGCTGCTGTCTGGGGGGTCTGGGCTGGACTGGCTTAGTGGGAACAGAAAAGGACACAGTGCTTGGTGGGACAATGCCTGCTGAACCTGGGTGGCTGGACCTGTAAGAAATTCTTAACTGTCTGCACAGATTTTGCTTTTTCTTCCATCTTTTTTAAGACCTCTTCTGCCTTAGTGTTAAATAAGTTGTCTTTGTGCAAGGGGGCATCCAACAATTTAGATTTGACATGGTCTGGCAAAGGCTGTTCCTTAAGCCAAGCATGCCTTCTAATGACAGATCTGATGACTGTTGCCCTGCAAGAAGCTTCTAGGGCATCAAAAAGTACAGTTTTGTACCTACCATAAATGTAGATGTTCGAAGATCCACATTGCTGCAGTCCTTACACTTGGGTAGTCCGCTGTCCTCGGTTGGCCCGAATATCAAAGTATAAGGCTGACGTCGGTCAAGGCGCATTTGACTGACATCAGGACGTCAGGGTACAAATGCGCATGACCGACGTCATATCCTCAGTCTTTTCTTGCCCCAGATGTCAGAAGACCCTAAAAATAAAGGTCAAAACCAAAAGACAGCAAACAAACAACCAACCACCCTTGCACTAAATATATACACAATATATACAATATACACAATATTTACAACTCAACCCACACAACCACCTCTAACAACAGAGGGGAAGGAGGGAGGGTAAATTGGACTGCAGCAATGTGGATCTTCGAACATCTACATTTATGGTAGGTACAAAACTGTACTATGTTCTTCATCTCACATTGCTGCAGTCCTTACACTTGGGTAGAATCCCAAAGCAGAGGTAAGGGAGGATGGCCAAACTACAAGGAAGCAGGAGCTGCCAAAATGCCCTGCAAAACAGCAGTGGCAAAACCAGCCCTGGATTTAGAGTAAAGTGGCAGGTGATAATGCCTAGAGAAAGTATGCACTGAACTCCAAGTAGCTGCCTCCAAAATATCCTTGGTTGCCACCCCTCAAAAGGCTGTCAAGTGGCAGTAGCCCTAGTGGAATGAGGCCTAATCCCAGCTGGAATCTCCTTGCCATGATGGGAATAACAGAAAGCAATGCAAAACCCAATCCACTTAGAAATAGTTTGTTTTGACACAGGCTTGCCCTGAGAACTCAAAGCAAAAGAAACAAACAACTGCTGAGACTGCCTGAACCCTTTAGTTCTGTCCAAATAATATCGCAACTGCCTGTGTACATCTAAAGTGTGCAAAATCTTTTCCCCTTTATTTTGGGGATTTGCATAAAAAGTAGGCAAATGAATAGTTTGGTTTAAAGCCACACTAGAAACCACTTTAGGCATAAAGGAAGGATTAGTACGCAAAGATACCCTATCCTTATGGAAAATCAAGAAAGGCTCAACCGCCATAAGGGCCTGTAATTCAGAAACCCTTCTTGCAGAGGTAATGGCCAACAAAAAAGCAGTCTTCCATGATAAATATTTCAACTCAGAAGTAGCTGCAGGCTCAAAAGGTTGTAGAGTGAGTTTCTCCAACACAAAATTGAGATCCCAAGCAGGAGTAGGAGCTCGACGGGGTCTTATATTCTTTGCCCTCTAAGAAATTGCTTGAACAAAGGAGGAGAAAACAATGGAGGGTCACATTCATAGTGAGCTGAAATTGCTGCAGCATGAACCTTAATAGAAGAGAAGGACAAACCTTTGTCCAGTAACTCAGTAAGATATTGAAGAGCCACACTTAAATTAGGCTCAGAAACATCAAAATCCTTTGCTGCACTCCAAAATAAAAATCTCTTCCATTTATCTGCATACACTTTCCTTGTACTAGGCCTTCTAGCTTCCAAAATCACATTCAAAACTTGTTGTGGAAGTTGAGACCCTCTATGGTTCAAAACAGAATATGCCAGGCTGTTAGGTGAAGAGAGTGAAGTTTGACATTGAGCAAATGGCTGTCCTCCTGTGACAACAGATGTGGAATCAAGGCAAAGGCCATGGAGGCTTCCATCAGACTTCTCAGTAATGGGTACCAGTGCTGTCGAGGCCAATCTGGAGCTATTAAAATCATCCTTGGCTTGTCCTGTCTGACCTTTAGAAGTACCTTTGAGAGGAGAGGCAGAGGTGGAAAGGCATACACATGAAGATTGCTCCAATTGAAAGAAAGAGCATCCACTTTCCAAGCTGTGGGATGAAACCTTTTGTGCAAAACTTTGGCAGCTGATGGTTTAGTGGAGAAGCGAACACATCTATGTCTGGAGTTCCCATGACACTGTCAATTTCTGAAATACATGAGGATCCAATTTCCACTGTGGGGATCCATAATTGCCTGCTCAACACATCTGCTAAGGAGTTCTGTGCTCCTGGCAGAAACCTTGCCTGAAGATTGAGCTGTAAACTGAGAGCAGTCTCCCACAAAATCATTGCTTGCCTGCATAGAGGATAAGAATGTTCCCCTTGCTTGTTGATGTACCACATGACAGTTGTGTTGTCTGTTAGAATCAACACCTGCCCTGGAAGAAGTAAATCCTTGAAAGCTATTAATGCAAACTGGACTGCTAACATCTCCTTCAGGTTGATATGTAGATGTTGTAGTCTGGCAGGCCACTTGTCTTGTATCCACTTTCCATTTAGATGAGCTCCCAAGCTTTGTCTGAGGCATCTGTCGTTAAAATCTGACTCGCCTCTGGCCGGGTCACAGAGAGTCCCTTGTTTAGGTGACATTCCTGAGCCCACCACAAAAATTCCTTTTGAATGCAAGGTATTATTTGAATGACAGTGTCCAGATCCTGGCAGTGCTGTGTCCATACATTTTGAGATACCATTGCAGCTTCCTCATATGCAGTTTGGCATTGGGAAGCACCAGAATACAAGATGCCATGAACCCTAAGGCTTGAAGGACTGTCCTTGCAGTCAGCCGGACTGATGAGATAGTTGATGGAAGTAAAGGGAAAGACTTTTGTTTGTCCGGGGTTAAAAAGGCCATCTGGGATGCTGTATTCAGTCTTACACCCAGAAAGCACATGTCCTGAGAGGGTACTAGACTGGACGTTATTTCGCTCTCAGAATACCCCAGGCATCTTAGCACTGCTATCACATATTCCAAATGATGAAGAAGCTCTTCCTTCCTTGAGCCAGAATCAGGCAGTCCAAATAAGGATAGATCTGTATTCCTTTTAGCCTGAAGAAAGCTATCACTGGAGCCAGAACTTTCGTGAACACTCTGGGCGCAGTAGATAAGCCAAAGGGCAATGCAGAGAACTGATAGTGAGAAGTCCCAGCTCGAACACGCAGATACTTCCTGCAACTTAGTCTGATTGGAACATGAAGGTAAGCCTCCTTGAGATCCAAAGTTACCATCCAATGATCTTTGCCCAGCAGAGGTAAAAGCTGTTGTAACGTCAACATTTTGAACTTGGGAATGTCCAGATAAGTGTTGAGGATAGATAAATCCAAAATTGGTCTCCACGTGTTCCCCTTCTTTGGTACTAGGATCAGGCGAGAATAAAATCCTAGGCCCACTTCTGGCATAGGGACCGGCTGTATGGCCCCTAGTTGAAGTAACAGAGAAATTTGCTTGTGAGCCTCTATTCTTTGTTGAGGAGGAACGGCTGGCATGCCTCTGAAAGGAGGCAAGGTATGGAAATAAAACCTGTAACCTTGGTGTATGATATCCAATACCCATCTGTCTTGGGTAATTAAACTCCAATTTTCTTTGAAAAGTGCCAACCTTCCTCCCAAAGGTGCTGCCAGACGAGAAGGCTCTGGCAGCTGAAAAGGTAGGTCATTGGGTCTGTTTACAAAGGACTGACCCCTGCCCTCACCTGAAGACTGTGCCGGAGAACTCCCTGTTCTAGGCCTGAAAGAGCCCTGAGCTCTGCCCCTACCACGTCTAGATCTACCCCTAGACTGGGAATCATAAGAAGGATACGTCCACCCTTTAGCAGGCCAATTTCTACTAAACTTTGGAGGCTGAACCTGCAAAAAATCTTTAACAGTCTGCATAGACTTAGCCTTGTCTTCCATTTTCTTTAAAACTGCCTCAACAGGAGAACCAAACAACACATCAGATTGTAAAGGGGCATCTAAAATCCTTGTTTTAACATGATCAGATAAATTCTGATCCCTCAGCCAGGCGTGCCTGCGAAGAACTGACCCAGTGGCAGCCACCCTAGACGAGGCCTGTACAGCATCAAAACCACATTGCAAAGAATGCTTACCCACCTGTTCAGAAACATGTACTAAATCTTGTAACTCTTCACAATCAATACCTTCCGCCAGAGCATCAACCTTAGACTTCAACTGTGAAAGGAGATAGTTTTGGTATTTTAACATATGAAACTGGCAATTCAAAGCCCTCATAGCTAGAGTGGAAGAAGTATAAACTTTCTTTCCCCATCTATCCAAGGCCCTGGCCTCTATCTGCAGGAACCGGATTCTTGACAACAGAAGCCTTAACACCTTTAGGCCCCTGGCTAACAGTTTCTGGGTCTGCCCTAGGACTCTTAAAAGATACTTATGAACTTCAGGCACCCTGTAATACCTATCCGGTTTAACAGGAGCAGGAGGCAGAGAATCAGGATTAAGAGAAGCCTCTGTAAAAACATCTTCCACTACATCCAAAACAGGAGGTATAGCCAAAGGCCTATGCTGGGGTAAAACAAAATTCCTAAGCCTTTTCCTGGAATCAGAGAAGTCCTGACCTTCCCACTTAAAATGCTCCCTCATGGAATGAAGAGTTTCTGAAAGAAAAATCCTCAGAAGGAGAAGCAGAAGGAGTAGAATCATCCACATCAGAATCAGAATAAGGAGAGTACTCCTGCAAGTCTTCAGAAGACTCTGAAACATCAAGCCTGCTCAAAACTCCTAGCTCAGGCTCCACCCTAGGTCTCTTATCAGGAGGGGCAAAGAACCCCTAATCAGAGTAATCAAATCTTCTGCCATTTTAAGCATATGCTTCTTGGGCACAGTTCCAGAAGAACTAGGGGTGACACCAACTGAAGCTAAACCTGGCCTGCCTCTAGGAGAAGCCTTGGAAACAGAAGGAGGGCCTAACCACCCTAGGCAGGGAGTATAGAAACCTGAGAAGCCCCATCACCCTGGCCTGCCTCCTGAGAGGCCACATCCTGCAATAACAAGGTCTCTCCCTGGGATCCCAAGGAAACCTCCGGTGGAACCACCGGCTCCACCGACACCTCTAAAGAACCGGCGTCCGGTACGGACGGTTCTTCTAACCTAGGCTTCACTGCTTTGTCCTTGCGCTTCTTCGAAGAAGCGGGCGTCGGGGCATCCGACGGCATTTTATAATTGCACCGCTTCCCAACCTGGCACAATCTAATCTCCTCTTTATAGTGCGTTTATTAAATCTAGCACAAGAGCGACAACCAACAACGTCGTGCTCAGGCCCTAAACAAGGAATACACAAAGTATGATAGTCTCTATGCGGTATCTGTTTCCCACAAGAAATACAATTATTCACTTTTTCTGACATCCGGTAAACCACTGAGGCAAGAAAAAACTAAAATATTCTAACGGGTACTTAGCCAACTTTGACTCGGTCTGAAACTCCAAACGAAAAATTTCAGAACGCCAACCGGCACTGCAATACTGCTTCTGCATCGACCATGCGGCAAAAGACTGAGGATATGACGCCGGTCATGCGCATTTGTACCCTGACGTCCTGATGTCAGTCAAATGCGCCTTGACCGACGTCAGCCTTATACTTTGATATTCGGGCCGACCGAGGACAGCGGACTACCCAAGTGTAAGGACTGCAGCAATGTGAGATGAAGAACATCCACAGTGCAAGGTTTATTTAGTTACTTGACTTGCAGAATGCATTAAGTCTTTAGACTCTGCACAAGCAGGAAAGGAAGACATTTTTTGTTTGAGGAGTTCCAGGGTATGTTGCTGAAATTTTAGCATATGGAACTGATAATTTAATGCCCTGATAGCAAGAGTAGCTGAGGAGTATACTTTCTGTCTAGTGCTCGGGAATCCCTATCTAAGGGGGTGTGATTCTTAGCAGAGGTTGCTTTCATCCCTTTAGGCCCTTGAGAAATTACCTCAGGGTCAGCAGTAGGATTTTTAAAAAGAAATTTGTGTGAGTCAGGGACTCTATAGTACCTGTCTGGTTTTCTGGGTGCAGGAGGCAGGGTGTCAGGAGTCAAGCTGGATTCCAGGAAAACATCCTCCACAACATCCAGGACGGGGGGGGTGGCCAAGGGTCTGTGCTATGGAAGATCTAAGAATTCCCTGAGTCTCATTTTAGACTGAGGGTAGTGCTGACTCTCCCATTGGAAATGCTCCCTTAAGGTATGAAGGGTTTCCCCAAAGGAAAATCCTCCTGGGGAGAGGCAGAAGGGATGGAATCCACTGCATCAGAATCCTCATAAGTAGTGAGGGGCTGCATGTCTTCATATATTCAGATGCATCAGAGTCATCTTTGTTCAGACAAAACTACAGACAGATCTCTTTTCCTTTTTGAGGGGGTAGCTTGGCTTCCCCTGATCAGCATGATAAGGTCTTCCGCCATTTTAAGCATTTGAGACTGAGGCAAGGAAGCAGGTGCCTGAGATTGGGTCATCGGTTTTTTGAGTGTGGTTCGTACCCTGGGCCTGAGAAACATGGCAGTTTTCGAAAGAACGGTAGTCATGAAAGAAGCAGTCGGTTTATGTTGAGAGTCGGTAGTGCGAAGGACTTCTTCGGAAGCCCGTGCCTGCTCAGCAGCTCTGGACCCATCCAAGGTAGAGATGACCGCAGGATCCTTAGTCGAAGAAGAGTTTTGCAGCATACCAGACTCTGAAAGGGTCTCGGTAGCGGCCTGTGAATCCACAGCAGTGGGCATCAGGGGCTGCGAAAGTGCTACACTGAGGACCAGAGAACTGACGACTAGCTTAACAGAAGCATTGTCAGTAGGTTTGGACCTGTGCGGTCTGTCTCTGTCTTTATCTTTACGTTTTTTTGGAAGATCTGCTGTTGGATGGCTTACTGAAGCCATATCGGAGTGCGAGGACTGTAAGCGAAAATATCTAGCTACAATAAGGGCTCAATGATGGATAGTTCTGGCACTGAACAAAGCACAGAAGCGACAGCGGGGGACATCGTGGCCTAGGCCTAAACAGGTGATGCAGTAAGAATGAAAGTCTTGGTGGGGTATTTGCTTTCCACAGGCGAGACAACTGTTAACTTTTTCTGACATCGGTTAGTGGAAGAAAAAAGGATCCCCAACGGGGTACTTAGCTTTAGAAGACTTCGACTTCAAATCGGTAGACAAAACTCAGGTAGCTGCTGACCGGCACTCGTGCGAACTGCTTCTGCTTCGCGCTCCACAGCAAGAAAGACTGATGTAATGCTGTCGGCTGCCTTACTTTATACTACTGACGACCTGACGTCAGTCCTGAAGCGACAGCAACTGATGCAGAAATACTAAGCCTCTGGTATTTGGGCCGGCAGAGGGCTACCCTGGCAGGGATAACCAGAATGTGATGACTGCAACAGTGAAACACAAAGAACATCACATCATCCATACAAGGGGTTCTGTGCTATAACATTTTCCAGCTCATTGGTAACAGTGGGTGTGTCTCAGTGTTCGTGAGGGATTTTATCCCTTCCAAAGTGATACCTCATAACCCTCCCAAGTGAGCTCACTGTAGGTAATTCAGAATTTTAAATTATGACTAATTATCACTCCCTTTCTGCAGCCCCATAGGATCATGAAAACTTCCTGGCATTCCTTGAAAATATCTCTATAAAAAATGGTTCTTTAATCCTCAGTGACTTCAACTACATCTCTGTGAACTGGAATACTTATACTTCTAATGCTGGCACAATGCTTCTTATATTGAATTAATCAGAATCCCCTTGATGAAACTGTCCTATATTCCACCAGGGTGGTTAACATCCTTGACCTAGCTCTCACAAAAAAGTACAGTTTTGTACCTACCATAAATGTAGATGTCCGAACTGGATAGCATCTGCAGTCATAACAACTGGGTTGTCCTGTCGTCAGGCAGCCCTTCAGTCGGCCGGATTCCAAAGTCCGGGTCCGGCTTCGGCTGATGTCGCACTCCACCCGACGTCATCTCTGTTGGTTCGGTATAAAAGCATCAGCCGACGCCATTTTCCTCAGTGTTTCTTGCCCCAGATGCCAGTAGCCCTGTTGCAGGCTAAAATTTGGATAGATGTCAATGTTTCCAAATAGATAGAAGTAAACACAACAATAAGCATGTATGTACATATATACAAACAAATACACCATAAAGACTCCCCAACAGCTAGCTATTAGGAGGGTAAACACCCTAGGAGTACCACAGAGGGGAAGGAGGGTAATCCTGACTGCAGATGCTATCCAGTTCGGACATCTACATTTATGGTAGGTACAAAACTGTACTATGTCCTTCATGGATGCATCTGCAGTCATAACAACTGGGTAGAATACCATAGCCAACTAGGGGAGGAGGATAAAAGTAGATTATGGTGTGTTTAGGATCCCTTGCAGTACAGCAGTGGCAAACCCTGCTCGGGATCTAGAATATAGAGGCAAATTATAATGCTTGGCAAATGTATGCACGGAGGTCCAAGTAGCCGCCTCAATAATGTCTTTGGTTGCCACTCCTCGTAAGAAGGCTGTGGTAGTGGCTGTTGCCCTTGTAGAATGAGGTCTTATGTTCTGTGGAATTGGTTTTCCATGGAAGGAGTAACAGAATCGTATGCAATTTCCTATCCATTTAGAGATTGTCTGTTTGGAAATAGCTTTTCCTTCCCTTCCTGTTGCATAGGCTACAAAAAGTTGGTCAGTATTTCTGCTATTTTTTGTTCTGTCCAAGTAGTAGCGTAGCTGTCTATGTACATCCAAGGTATGCAGTATTCTTTCCCTCTGTTTTGTGGGTTGGGAAAGAAGGTAGGTAGGTGGATTGCCTGGTTTAAAGACACTCTGGATACCACCTTGGGCATAAATGTAGGATTAGTCCTCATGGACACTCTATCTTGGTGGAAGATTAGGAAGGGTTGCACTGCCATTAAGGCCTGTAGTTCTGAAACCCTCCTTGCTGAAGTAATTGCCAGTAGGAAAGCAGTTTTCCATGACAGGTGTTGTAGGTCTGCTGTTGCTGCTGGTTCAAAGGGTGATAGTGTCAACTTTTCTAGCACAAAGTTTAAATCCCAAGCTGGTAATGGTGGTTTCCTTGGAGGTTTTACATTCTTGATTCCTCTGAGAAACTGCCTGAGCAAAGGGTGCGAAAAAACAGGTGGATCAAAGCTGTATTCTGCTGAAATAGCTGATGCATGTATCTTGATGGAGGAGTAGGACAGGCCTGAATGAAGAAGTTCGCCAGATACTTCAGAATGTTAGGCATATCTATGTTTGACACATCTTTTCCTCTTTCCGTGCTCCAAATGACAAACCTTTTCCATTTTCCAGCATAGTTCCTTCTTGTTGAAGGTCTGCGCTTCAAGAATAATGTCTTTAACTCTTTGGGAAAGTTCTGGATTAGCTGCTGCTATGTGATGTTCCATGCAGTCAGTTGCAACGCTTTTAGGTTTGGATGTATGATGCTGTAGTTGTTCTGAGTTAACATCAAAGGCATCAGGGTATTGGCCACATATTGTTCGAGACATGCTCCTCAGTAGTGGGTACCAGTGTTGTCTTGGCCAGTTCGAGCTATCAGGATTATCCTTGGGCGTTCTTCCTTGATTTTCAGTAGTACCTTGTGTATCAAAGGAAGAGGTGGGAATGCATATGCTGTTAGGCCTTTCCAGTTGAAGGAGGCGAATCCACTTTCCATGCTAGTGGGTGGAATGTCCTTGTGCAGAATTTTTGAGCTGGTGATTGAGAGGTGATGCGAATAGGTCTATCTGTGGCATTCCCCATTTCTTTGAGATGGTCTTGAAGATGTCGGGTGCAGCTTCCATTCGTGGGCATCCGGTGGTTCTGCTTAATATGTCTGCTAGAGTATTGTCTTTCCCGGTACAAATATTGCCTGTAACTGGATGTTGTAGCTGAGTGCCAGGGTCCACAGCTCCAAGGTCATTCTGCATAGGGGTATGAATGAGTGCCTCCTGTTTGTTGATGTACCACATGACTGTGGTGTTGTCTGTCCTTATCATCAACTGGCCCTCTTTGAGAAATGGTTTGAACTTTTGGATTGCCAGTTTTACTGCCAGCATTTCTTTTAGGTTGATGTGCAGGTGAAGTTGATCCTGTGTCCACAATCCTTGCACGCATTTGTCCAGCATGTGGGCCCCCCATCCTAGGTCTGAAGCGTCTGTTGTGATGGTCTGGCTTGCTTGACATCTGCGAAAGGGTAGGCCTGGGTTTGACTGGCATGCCTGAGCCCACCATAGGAACTCCTGTTTTAAGCATGGAATTAGTGGGATTTCTGTTTCTAGACTGTGCCTGTGTTGGGACCATAAATTCTTTAGGAACCACTGTAGTTTTCTCATATGTAGTCTGGCAAATGGAACCAAGTTTATGCATGATGCCATGAAGCCCAAGGCCTGCAGTACTTTTCTTGCTGTTAACTTGTTCAGTTTTGTTAGTGCCAAGAAGTAAAGAGGAAGTTCTTTTTGTTTTTCTGTAGTCAGGAATGCCATTTGTTTTACTGTGTCCAATTCCGCCAAGAATGTCCTTGTTTGGGATGGTATCAGCCTTGACTTTTGTAAATTGACTGTGTATCCCAGTGCTTGTAGCAAGTAAATGACCCTTTGTAAATCTGTTGTCAGCTTGCTTTTGTTGTCCCCTTGTAGCAGGCAGTCGTCCAGGTATGGGTAAATTTGAATTCCCTGTAGTCTGCAATGGGCGATTACTGATGCCAGGCATTTTGTGAATACTCTGGGCGCAGTAGATAAGCCAAAGGGCAATGCTGAGAATTGATAGTGCTCTGATCCTGCAAGAAATCTGAGGTATCTTCTGCAGATTGGTCGAATGGGGACGTGCAGGTATGCCTCCTTGAGATCTAGAGTTACCAGCCAAGACTCCTTGCCCAGCATGGGAAGAAGTTGCTGTAGGGTCAGCATTTTGAATTTTGGGACAATGATGTATGCATTTAAGGTGGACAGGTCGAGAATTGGTCTCCAACTTTTTTCCTTTCTTGGAACTAGGAATAGTCTGGAATAGAACCCTTTCCTTGCTCTGCTGTTGGCACTCTTTCCACAGCTCTCATGTTTGCTAACTCCATTATCTGGTAGAGCCTCTGTTTTTGATTTGGAGGTAGATCTGGCATTCCTCTTTTGACTGGTAAAGTGTGGAAGTGAAACCGTAACCTTGATCTATGGTTTGTAAAATCCACTTGTCTTTTGTTATGTAGTGCCAGTTCTTTGAAAATAAGGTTAACTTTCCGCCTAGAGGAGCTGCTATTTGTTCCCTGGTAGGCGGATTTAGGTTAAGTCACTGTGGTTGTGCTGATGTAGTGGCAGTGGCTGTGTCTGTGCCTCTGTTGTTACCTTGCCACTGTCGTCCTCTGTAGGCACCTCCTCTGGATTGGTTTCTGCCTCTGGAACGTCTATTCCTGCCCTTTGAAATTTTGTGGAGTCAGGAAAGGACCAATTTTGGCAGGCCAGTTCCTGCTAAACCTTGGGGTTGAACCTGCAAGAAATCTTTAACAGTTTGAACAGATTTTGCCTTTTCTTCCATTTTCTTCATAACCTGCTGGGCAGGTGTACCAAACAAACTTGTCTTGTCCATAGGAGCATCTAGCAGCTTAGCTTTAACATGATCCGGTAAAGCTTGTTCCTTTAGCCATGCATGCCTTCTTATCACTGTGCCTGTCATGGCTGATGTAAATGAAGCCTCCAGTGCATCATAGCCACATTTTAAGGAATGGTTGCTAACCTGTTGTATGTTATTTACCATCTCTAATACATATTTCTTATCAAGAGATTCATCAGTGGTTAGTTTTCTAGTTAACTGATCAAGCATAAACTCTTGGTATTGTATCATGTGAAACTGACAGTTTAAAGCTCTAGCTGAGAGAGTAGCTGAAGTGTAGACCTTTTTACCCCATCTGTCTAATGACCTTGCTTCCCTTTCAGAAGGAATAGGTTTTTTAGCTATGGTCGCGGCTACTGCCTTGGGACCCTGGGATATAGTTTCTGGGTCTGCAAGTGGGGCCTTGTAAAGGTGGTAATGAGTATCTGGCACCCTGTAAAATCTGTCTGGTTTGGCAGGGGCTGGGGGTAAAGAATCTGGAGCGGGGCAAACATCACTGAAAGCATCATCCACCACAGAGAGAACAGGAGGTATAGCTAAGGGCCTGTGCTGTGAGAGGTGCAGAAAAGTCCTAAGTCTTTTTCTGGAGTCTGAAAAATCCTGTTGCTGCCATTGGAACTGTTCTCGCATGGCATGCAAGGTTTCCCCAAAGGAGAATTCTTCTGGTGGGGAAGCAGCTGGAATGGATTCTTCAGCATCAGAATCTTCAAAATTGGAGAAGGGAGCCTCTGGCTGGTCAGTTATGTCTGATTCATCAGCAGAATCATCAGAGGACACTGGCTCAGGGGCTCTGCCCTAGGTCTCTTCTCTGGGGCTGAGAGGCCCTGTCTGGGTGAGATTGAGATCCTCTAATTAAAGAAATTAAATCTTCTGCCAAAGTAAGCATTTGAGAACTAGAAGAGGGCCTGGATGTGGGGGGTTTAACAGGCACTGTTTTAGTAGTCTTGGCTGCTTTAGCCCTGGCGAGGCCTTAATGGACATGGCTGCTGGAGGCCTAGCAGCACCACGTGCTGGGGTAGAGACATCCAAGGGGATGGTGTCTGATAAGTCAACCACCGTAGTGGGCAAAATTTCTGAGGTCGATTCAAGAATTGTAGCAGGGGCCTCAGTTGTAGGAATAGGTTCAGCTGTACTTTGATCAGTTTTCGGTTTCGGCGAAACCGGAGACACTCGCGTTTGCTTAACCATGGTTTCGCGAAACCGCGGACCGCGAGTGTCGGTCTTATCTTTGCGTTTTGGTAGATTGGGTAGTCGGAGGATCCGACGGCATAATGTATGCAAAATCAGAACCGAAAAACTGTTCTGCAAACTCCGACCGACGCCTAAGCGTTCGTCGGTTGAAAGAAGCACAGGCCGAACAGGCTGCTACGTCGTGGGCTGGGCCTAAACAAGGCAGACAGTAAGAGTGGAAATCTTTATGAGGTATTTGTTTCCCACAGGTTAAACAATTGTTAACTTTTTCTGACATCGGCTGAGGCAAGAAAGAGTCCCCAACGGGTACTTAGCTTTAGAAGTCTTGAAGTAGTATTCGGTAGAAGTAATCTCTGGATCCGACCGACCGGCACTTGCGAACAGCTTCTGCTTGGGCCACGCGCAAGAAAGACTGAGGAAAATGGCGTCGGCTGATGCTTTTATACCCGAAGACCAACAGAGATGACGTCGGGTGGAGTGCGACATCAGCCGAAGCCGGACCCGGACTTTGGAATCCGGCCGACTGAAGGGCTGCCTGACGACAGGACAACCCAGTTGTTATGACTGCAGATGCATCCATGAAGGACATCTCAGTCCTGGCATGTTCCCTCCCACCGACTGACTTCTCAATACTTACGTCAGACCACAAACTGGTTACCTTTACATTGAGAACATCCACTCTCTCCTCATAAACACCATCCTCTTTAGAGACTTCAAAAAAAGCAAACTTTTTACAACTGTACATTGAAATCCCAAAATGTACCCATATTATCCCCCACTGTGGATTTAGGATATGCAGTCATCTATGCCAAGGGTCTTTTAGCTCATTTAGAGAACTGATGTTCTCAATGTAAAAGTAGAGGCAAAAAAAGAAAAAAGTTCTAAGTTTGTTTCTTCGCTTTCCTGTGTCTAGTCTAGATACAGATCTGCTGTATCCAGGACTGTTTTTTAAGTTTCTGAGCCCCCCAGACCTTTCTCTGTTGGAGGGAAGCCTTCTAGCTTATCAGTGGGAGTGGTAAGCACTAGGTAGCCTATCTACCACAAGAGAAGTGGTTTCCGGTCCAGAAATGGTAGATTACTGGCCGTTTGGGCATTTTTTTCCATCCCTTTCAACTTTCTGGATTAAAAGCCTGTGTTTGCACACTGTGCAGTGGCGTTCAGCTGAGGTAAACTATTACCAATGCCAGAAAGTTTAGTCTTAAATTTTCCAGCTTGTTCTTTTACTTTTTGCACTTCAATTAGTGTAAGTGGCTAGCACTTTAACAGGCTTCTGTAGTATTTACTGTAGCACACTTAGGTGCTATCAGCACTAGCTGTTCCTAAGCAGTAACAGCGCCAGTACTAGTTATGACCACCATCCTGGTATGATTGTAGGGCAATTTACTGTGCTTTCTCCTGCTAACCTGGTGCACTTGGGCATTCTGAGACAGTGTGGCAACTGTAATGTACACAGACAACCATCTCCTCTTGCCTCCCAACACTCATACCTGTGAGAGATGCACTTATATCACCAAAATGGAAGTACTGCACACTCCAACCAAGACCAGACTAGCTGATCAAGAGGAGGTCAACACCTGCAACTCACTACACAGAAAGTACAGTTGTGTACACTTACCATAAATGTAGATGTTGAGTGTACTCACTGTTGCAGTCATTACATTTGGGTTATCTGCTTGCAGGTAGCCCTCAGTCGGCCTGACTAACCAAGTCTTGGGTCCTGTGTCGGTTGCTGTCCCTTCTTCCATGACGTCAGGGGAATAAAACATGCAGCCGACGCCATTACATCAGTTTTTCTTACCCCAGATGTCAGGTGCCCCCCTAATTGGAAGCGATTAAATATAAAAGTACAATGATATACCTCCAACAATAAAGCAAATACACAAAAAAGCTTTTAAGCATAGTAAAGGAAAGTAGAGGTATAACCAAAAGAAGATAGGGGGCTGGAGGGAGGGTAACCTGGACTGCAACAGTGAATACACTCGAACATCTACATTTATGGTAAGTGTACACAACTGTACTATGTTCTTCGTGTTTCACTGTTGCAGTCATTACGTTTGGGTAGATTCCTAAAGCTATGGTTGGGAGGAGGAATTTAAATAGCATTAGGACCAGCTATAAGGCCCTGCAAGACTACAGTGGCAAAGCCAGCTCTGGATTTAGAGAAAAATTGGAAAAAGATAATGCTTGGTGAAAGTATGTACAGAACTCCAGGTAGCAGCTTCAAGGATGTCCCTGGTAAGGACATCTCTGACAAAGGCTGTAGAGGTAGATGCAGCCCTGGTGGAGTGAGGTCTGATCCCCTGGGGGATAGGTTTTCCATGGTGCTTATAGCAGAAATTAATGCAATGGCCTACCCATTTAGAAATGGTTTGGTTTGAAATAGCCTTCCCCTCTGCCCAAGCAGAAAATGCCATCAGCAGTTGTTCAGATTTCCTTTGAGGTTTAGCCCTGTCCAAGTAGAATCTAAGTTGTCTGTGCACATCTAAGGAATGCAGTATCCGTTCCCCTTTGTTCTGTGGATTGGGAAAGAAGTTTGGCAAATTAATGGACTGATTAAGAGCCACACTGGATACCACCTTGGGCATGAAGGATGGATCAGTTCTGAGGGACACCCTGTACGCATGAAAGATGAAGAAAGGCTCCACTGCCATAAGGGTCTGTAATTCAGATACCCTTCTAGCTGAAGTGATTACTGAAAGGAAAGCTGTTTTCCAAGAAAGAAATTTTAATTCCGCAGTATCAGCTGGCTCGAAAGGAAGTAGAGTGAATTTCTCCAAAACAAAGTTAAGGTCCCAGGCAGGGGTTGGAGCTCTCCTGGGTGGTCTCAAATTTTTGGCCCCTCTGAGGAAAGTACAGTTGTGTACACTTACCATAAATGTAGATGTTCGAGTGTATTCACTGTTGCAGTCATTACATTTGAGTAATCTGCTGGCAGGTTGCCCTCAGTCATCTGCAACCTTGGCAATCAGGGCTTTAAACTGTCAATTTCATATGCTTAAATATCAACAGCATATCATGGGACTACTTAAACAGAAAATGAAGTCTTGGGTCCTGCGTCAGTTGCTGTCCCTTCTTCCATGACGTCAGGGGTAAAAAACATGCAGCAGATGCCATTACATCAGTTTTTCTTGCCCCAGATGTCAGGTGCCCCCCAAATGGGGATATATATATATATATATATATATATATATATATATATATATATATATATATATATATATATATATATATATATATATATATATATACATACATACAAGTATATAATTTAAAACACAAAAAATATATCTCCAAACAAAAGCAAATACACCCAAAAAGGCTTTTACGCATAGTAAAAGAAAGGAGAGGTATAGTAAGAGAAAAACAGGGGGCTGGAGGATGGGTAACCTTAACAGTGAACACTCTCGAACATCTACATTTATGTAAGTGTACACAACTGTATTATGTTCTTCGTGTTTCACTGTTGCAGTCATTACATTTGGGTAGAATCTCAAAGTTATGGTTGGGAGGATGGATTTATACAGCATTAGGAGCAGCTATAAGGCCCTGCAGGACAGCAATGGCAAAGCCAGCTCTGGATTTAGAGAAGGGAGGTAAATGGTAATGTTTGGTGAACATATGAACTGAGCTCCAGGTAGCAGCTTCTAGAACGTCTCTGGTAGGAACCCTCTGAGAAAGGCTGCAGAAGTAGATGCAGCCCTGGTGGAATGATAGCTGATCCCCTTGGGGATAGATTTACCATGGTGCATATAGCAGAAACGGATGCAATGGCTTATCCATTTTGAAATAGTCTGCTTTGAAATAGCTTTTCCTTCTGCCCCTGCAGCAAATGCCACCAATAGTTGTTCAGATTTTCTTAGAGATTTCATCCTGTTTAAGTAGAATCTAAGTTGTCTATGAACATCAAATGAATGCAGAATCCGCTCACCCTTGTTCTGTGGACTGGGGAAGAAAGTTGGCGGATGAATGGTCTGATTAAGAGCCACACTGGATACCACCATAGGCATGAAAGATGGATTGGTCCGGAGAGCCACCCTGTCCGGATGAAAAATAATGAAACTGCCATAAGAGCCTGTAATTCTAAAATCCTTCTAGCTAAAGTGACTCCTAATAGGAAAGCTGTTTTCTAGGAGATACATTTTATGTCTGCAGTAGCAGCTGGCTCAAAAGGAGGGAGAGTGAGTTTTCCAAAACAAAATTGAGGTCCCATGCAGGAGTTGGTGCTCTCCTGGGAGGTCTTAAATTCTTGGCCTCTCTGAGATACTGCTTTAGCAGAGGATGAGAGAAGAGGGGAGGTTCTGTGTTGTAATGAGCTGAAATGACAGAGGCATGGATTTTTATGAAAGAAAAAGATAGGACCTTGTGAAGTATCTCAGTTAAGTATTGCAGAATCTGAGGAATACTGGGCATTGCTGTGCTTATTCCTTGTGACTGGTTCCAGGCGCAGAATCTTTTCCATTTGTCAGCATAATATTTTCTACTACTAGGCCTTCTAGCCTCCAAAATGACATCCATCATTGGTTTGCTGAGGGATGCCAAGGGTGAAATTAGTTGATTAGCTATGCTGCAAGATTCAAAATTTGGAGCGGAGTGTGCAGAATTTGGTAGTTCTGCTGAGACAGAAGGTAAGATGTCTGAGGCAGGTGCCACAGAGAAAGGTGTGACACATTGTGCAGGAGTGGGTACCAGTGTTGGCGAGGCCAGTCTGGAGCAATCAATCATTTTTGGTTTGTCCTGTTTGACTTTTAGTAGAACTTTGGAGAGCAGAGGCAGAGGGGGAAAAGCATAGACTGATAGGTTTTTCCAGCTGAATGATGAAGCATCCATTTTCCAAGATTTTTTGTGATGAATTCTTGTGCAGAATTTGTCCAACTGATAGTTCTGGAGTGAGGCAAAAAGATCTAGGTCTGGGTTCCCCCATTTGCGTGTCAACATGTTGAAAACTTGTGGTTCCAATTTCCATTCGTGTGGGTCCATAAGGTTTCTAATTAGTTTGTCTGCCAGAGTATTTAGCTTTCCTGGCAGGAACTGAGCTTGTAGTTGTATCTGACAGGTCAAGGCTGTGTTCCACAATACCATGGCTAGTCTACAAAGGGGGTAAGAATGTGTACCCCCCTGCTTGTTTATGTACCACATAACTGTGGTGTTGCCTTGTCTTTATCATTAGTTGTCCTGGATGAAGGTAGTCCTTGAAGGCTGTCAGAGCATTCTGTACAGCTAACATCTCTTTCTGATTAATATGTAGGTGCATTTGATTTGGGCTCCATTTGCTCTGAATGCACTTCTCTACCAGATGAGCCACCCAAGCATAGTCTGATGCGTCTGTTGTTAGGGTTTCTGCGGCAGGGGGTGAAGTGAATGGCAGTCCCTTGTTTTGGTGGCAGGCCTCTGCCCACCATAGGAACTCTAGTTGCAGGCAAGGTATAATAGGAATCAGTGTTTCCAGGCTGTGACAATGCTGACTCCATAAACTTTTTAAGTACCACTGAAGTTTCCTCATATGCAGTCTTGCATATGGAATTAGAAAAATGGAGGAGGCCATGAACTCCAAGGCCTGCAGAATTTGTCTTGCAGACAGCTAAGTTTTTGTGGTCACCTGTTTTGAAGTAAGTCATCAATTGAATTTGCTTTTCTGGTGTAAGGTAAGTCATCTGGGCAGTTGTATTCAAGCTTGCACCCAGGAATGTAATTTTTTGAGAGGGTACCAGTTGTGATTTCTTTTTGTTTATGGTGTACCCTAGACAAGTTAGAACCCTTTTTACAAACGCCAGATGCTTTAGAAGAATGTCCTTGTTTTCTGCCTGAATTAGACAATCATCGAGGTATGGATATATTTGAATATTTCTTTGCCTGCAAAATGCAATTACTTGTGCCAGGCACTTTGTGAAGACCCTGGGCGCAGTAGATAAGTCAAAGGGCAGTGCACATAACTGGTAATGCAAGTAGCCTGCTTTGAAGCGGCAGTATCTTCTGCAAGATTCCCTGATTGGGATATGCAGGTAAGCCTCTTTTAAGTCTAGAGTTACCAACCAGGCATCTTTGCCTAGCATAGGTAGTAACTGTTGAAGAGTAAAGCATCTTGAATTTTGGAATGTCCAGAAATGTGTTTAGAGTGGATAAGTCCAGAATTGGACGCCATGATTTGTCTTTTCTTTGTTCCAGGAAAAGTCTGGAATAGAAACCTTGTCCCTTTCCGTCTTCTGGTACTGGTTGAATAAACCCCATGTTCATGAGGGACAGAACTTGTTTCTGGGCCTCTGCCCACTGATATGGGGGCAGATCTGACCATCCGTTTGGGATTGGCAACGTGTGGAAGTGAAATCTGTATCCCTGGGACACTATTTAAAACCCATTTGTCCTGGGTAATAAGTTGCCAGTTCTGTGCTTGAAGTGCTAGTTTTCTCCCCAAAGGGGCGGCTAAGAGGTAAGTGCTTGATGATTGTAGAGGGAAGTCTTTGAGACTGTTCACCATAGGGAGGTGCCTTGCTGCTTCCAGATTTGGAGGTGGGGGGACCCCATTGTTTTTTTCTAAAAGTTCCTTGTGACTGAAACCTGGAGCCTTTGGAATGTCTTGATTTGACTAGAGCAGCTCTCGAGGGGACTGGAAAGGACCAGTTCTTAGTAGGCAATCTTGGAGGTTGCACTTGTAAGAAATCTTTCACAGTTTGCATAGATTTAGCTTTATCTTCCATCTTTTTTAACACTTCTTCAGCCTTATTACCAAAGAGACGGTCCTGTTGTAAAGGAGCACCCAACAATTTTGCTTTAACATGGTCAGGCAGAGTTTGCTCTTTGGGCCAAACATGCCTTTTTAGCACAGATCCAGTTACAGTAGCCCTGCACGAGGCCTCCAAGGAATCAAAACCACATTGCAAAGTATGTTTTCCAACTTGCTGAATGCAATAAATCCTGCAATTCTTTATTTTCCACAGTCAGAGATTAACATCATTTTCTGTTTAAGTAGTCCCATGATATGCTGTTGATATTTAAGCATATGAAATTGACAGTTTAAAGCCCTGATGGCCAAGGTTGCAGATGTGTAAACCTTCTTACCCCATCTATCCAGTGCCCTGGAATCTCTATCAGAAGGGGTAGGATTTTTAGCAGTAGAAGCCTTAATGCCCTTGGGACCCAGAGAAATGGTTTCAGGATCTGCAACAGGATTTTTGAAAAGGAATTTGTGGGAGTCAGGAACCCGGTAGTATCTGTCTGGCTTACAAGGAGCCAGAGGCAGAGAATCAGGAGCCATACTAGATTCTGAAAACAAATCATCAACAATGTCTAGAACAGGAGGTATAGCCAAAGGCCTATGCTGAGGCAGAAGAAGAAAATCCCCAAGTCTCTTTTTAGATTCAGAGAAATCCTGACTTTCCTAGTGGAAATGTTCCCTTAAGGTGTTTCCCCAAAAGAAAAATCCTTAGGGGGAGAAGCAGAAGGAATGGAATATTCTGCATCAGAGTCCTCATAAGTAGGTAGAGACAATTCCTGTTTATTAGAAGAGTCAGAAGAAATAGAATCCTGTTCAGAAGATTCATAATCAATGTCTTGCCTAGGCCTCTTAGTGGGGGGGTTGGCTACCCCTGATCAGAGTAATTAAATCTTCAGCCATTTTGATCATTTGTTGCACATGTGGCCCAGGCATCTTTTTTTAGGCATAGGTCGAGATTTTGGCCTTAGTTTTGAAGATGGTGTCAGTCTAATATACAAATCTGTAGGCCTGAAAACACCCTCAGAAGCCGGTGCCTGCCCAACGGCTCCAGACCCATCCAAGGTAGAGACATCCGCGGGTTCCATAATTGAAGCATCTTGTGGCATACCGGACTCCGAATGGGTCTCAGTAGAGGCCTGCGAATCAGGCGTAGCAGGTATCAGGGGCTGCGGAGCGCCTGACTGAGTACCGGCGAACTGGCGACTGGCTTAGGAGAAGCGTCATCTGCAGCTGTGGACCTCAATGGCCTGTCTTTGTCTTTTCTTTGCGTTTTTAGGTATTCCGGTGGTTGGATTGCTAACTGACGACATTTCCGGATAATTACAGCATGAAAAAATATTTAGAAGCAAATATGTACAGGCGTTTAATAGTCGTTGAATAAATAAAGCACAAAACCGACAGCAAGGTGCGTTGTGGTCAGGGCCTAGGCAAGGAATACAGTACAAATGAAAATCCTTATGAGGTATTTGCTTCCCACAAGTAATGCAATTATTAACTTTTACTGACATTGGTAAGGATCAAGAAAAGTTTCCAACGGGTACAGCTTTAGAATGAAAATTTCAGGAGTCGGCTGACCGGCACTAGCAAACTGCTTCTGCTTGGGCACCACACAGCAAGAAAGACTGATGTAATGGCGTCGGCTGCATGTTTTATACCCTGACGACCTGGCGTCATGGAAGAAGGGACAGCAACCGATGCAGGACCCAAGACTTTGTTAATCAGGCCGACTGAGGGCTACCTACAAACAGATAACCCAAATGTAATGACTGCAACAGAGAAACACGAAGAACATCACACTGGATGAGAGAAGAGTGGAGGTTCTGTATAATGAAACTGAAATGGCTGAGAGCATGAATTTTAATGGAGGAAAAGAACAGGCCCAGCGGTATCTTTTGTTGAAATGTGTAAATATAGAGGTAAATTAGGCAGCTGCTGTATGTCCTTGAGACTGGTTCCAGGCACAGAATATTTTTCCATTTTCAGCATAAGATTTTCTAGTACTAGGCCTCCTTATCTCTAAAATTATATCCATCACTGCGGTTTACTAGGGATGGTAAAGAGATGGAGTGAGTGCTCCAGGCTGCAAGTTCAGGAAGTGTTAGAAGCTGGGGTGCAGTCCTGGTTCTCCTGCTGGGACAACAGGAAAGGAGTCAGGCCATGGGAATACCATGACTACACTGCTGGGAGGAGTACCAGTGTTGGCGTGGCCAGTCTGGAGCAATCAAAATCATCTTTGGTTTGTCCTGTTTGATTTTTAGTAGTACTTTGGAGAGCAGAGGGGGAAGGCATAGACTGATAGGTTTTTCCAGCTGAAGGACAGAGCATCCCACTTCCCAAGCTTGTTTGTGGGGAGTCCTTGTGCAAAATTTGTTCAATTGGTAGTTCCTGGGAGAGGCAAATAGGTCTACATCTGGGCTCTCCCATTTGCTTGTCAACATGTTGAAAATCTTTGGTTCCAGTTTCCACTTGTGTGGGTCCATGAGGTTTCTGCTTAGTCCATCTGCCAGTGTATTTAATTTTCCTGGCAGGAATTGAGCTTGTAGGTGCACTTGGTAGCTCAAGGCTGTGTTTCACAATGCCATGGCTAGTCTGCAGAGGGGGAGTAGAATGTATGCCCCTGCTTATGTACCACATAACAGTGGTGTTGTCGATCTTTATCATTAGTTGTCCTGGAAGAATGTGGTCCTTGAAGGCTGTCAGAGCATTCTGTACAGCTAACATTCTTTCACAGTTGATATGCAGGTGCATTTTGACTTGGGTCCATTTGCCCTAAATGCTTCCCTGCCAGGTGAGCCCCATGCATAGTCCTGATGCATCTGTTAGGGTTTAGGCGGCGGGGGGTGGTGAGTAGTCCCTTGTTTTGGTGGGAGGCCTCTGCCCACCAAAGGGGCCTCAAGCGTGAAGCAAGGTATGATAGGAATCATTGCTTCTAGATCCTGGGAATGCTGACACCATAGGCTTTTTTAGATACCTGCAGCTTCCTCATATGCAGTCTTGCATATGGAATTATCTATAAGAATGGGAGGCCATATGAATCCCAAGGCTTGCAGTATTTGTCTTGCAGATACTTAGGGTTTTTGTAGCCACTTGTTTGGAAAGTAGGTTGTCAAATGGATTTGTCGTGAGGCCATCTGCAGGTGTTTCCCCAAAAGAAAAATCCTTAGGGGGAGAAGCAGAAGGAATGGAATCTTCTGCATCAGAGTCCCCATAAGTAGGTAGAGACAATTCCTGTTTATTAGAAGAGTCAGAAGAAATAGAATCCTGTTCAGAAGATTCATAATCAATGTCTTGCCTAGGCCTCTTAGTGGGGGAGTGGGGGGGTGGCTACCCCTGATCAGAGTAATTAAATATTCAGCCATTTTGATCATTTGTTGCACATGTGGCCCAGGCATCTTTTTTTAGGCATAGGTCGAGATTTTGGCCTTAGTTTTGAAGATGGTGTCAGTCTAATATACAAATGTGTAGGCCTGAAAACACCCTCAGAAGCCAGTGCCTGCACAACGGCTCCAGACCCATCCAAGGTAGAGACATCCGCGGGTTCCATAATTGAAGCATCTTGTGGCATACCGGACTCCGAATGGGTCTCAGTAGAGGCCTGCGAATCAGACGTAGCGGGTATCAGGGGCTGCGGAAGCGCCTCACTGAGTACCGGCGAACTGGCGACTGGCTTAGGAGAAACGTCATCTGCAGCTGTGGACCTCAATGGCCTGTCTCTGTCTTTTTCTTTGCGTTTTTTAGGTATTCCGGTGGTTGGATTGCTAACTGATGACATTTCCGGATAATTACAGCATGAGAAAAAATATTTAGAAGCAAATATGTACAGACGTTTAATAGTGCGTTGAATAAATAAAGCACAAAACCGACAGCAAGGTACGTTGTGGTCAGGGCCTAGGCAAGGAATACAGTACAAATGAAAATCCTTATGAGGTATTTGCTTCCCACAAGTAATGCAATTATTAACTTTTACTGACATTGGTAAGGATCAAGAAAAAGTTTCCCCAACGGGGTACAGCTTTAGAATGAAAATTTCAGGAGTCGGCTGACCGGCACTAGCAAACTGCTTCTGCTTCGGGCACCACACAGCAAGAAAGACTGATGTAATGGCGTCGGCTGCATGTTTTATACCCCTGACGACCTGACGTCATGGAAGAAGGGACAGCAACCGATGCAGGACCCAAGACTTTGTTAATCAGGCCGACTGAGGGCTACCTACAAGCAGATAACCCAAATGTAATGACTGCAACAGTGAAACACAAAGAACATCACACAGAGACCCCCGAGACAAAAATGCACTCGACCACCACAACATAACACCAATCCCAGAACACATAGCTCACCACCACAGTGTGCCCCTCAATCCAAGCCCTTAAGGCAAAACACTTTGCCCAATCTACTAATCACAGGAGACTCCACCAGGAGGCACATTGATGTCCCACTACTAGGTTGAACAAGAAGGTGACAGTCAGTTGTCTATCCGGGTGCCAGGACTATGACAACAAGTGCACTTAGGTCACCCACGCGCCAACATGACTCAGTCATTGTCCATGTGGGTGTGAATGACCTGGAGAAGGCCCCCGGACTACATGAAAAGAGATGGATGAACCCCTACTATACCAGGCAGGTATGACCCTAGCTCTGAGCAGCATTCTACCGTCACCCAAAATGACACCAGCACGAAAGCAGAAATGATTGACTTCAACAATGCTAAGTTTCTGTGTCATTCTAAAGGACTGGCATCTGTCTGCCCGGCCACCATGATCACCAAACCCTCGATGCTTTTTCCAGACTGTTCCATCTGTCACCCTGATTCCGGTACTGGCTAAGCTCTTCCCCACCCCTATAGTGCTCAGCAGTGTCTCCAAAGACCAAAATTCAACCATAACAGTTACAAGTAAATGCAATCTGAGGGTGATATTGCCCAGTGTGTTTAAATCAACATGTACTGCTTGAAGTTTCAAAATGGAGAAAGTTGACCAGTTAAAATCGAGACCTGGGTTTAAAGAGACAGAAAGCACCTCACGCTCCAGGCTACAACTCATTCCATACCTGCTTTGGCCCCCAGAATGCTAGAAGTCTGCTGTGGTGTTCCATATTCTTGAAGGGTACTATCTCTAGACTGGTAGCCCAATACAATGCATCCAACATACTTCAGGCAAATTCACCAGGTAAACATGCAAACGTCATGTCACAGAACCCCAAACATGACCCTAGACTAAAACGCCAACTTCCTAAGCAACTCCTGGAATCTATCATGGTCCAACCCAATACCTCATGTTACTGGGTGACTTCAACTACCCTTCCATCAACTGGAAAAGTAATGTACAGGCTCAATAAGCCGGAATTTATCAATTCCACCTCGACCATCTCACTTGACCTCTGACGAAGAAGCAACATCCCCGACCTGGTTATCACCAACATGGGAGACTGTTGCCCGGCCACCTATAGTCAATTTCTTCCTGATTAAATCTGACCACAAACTGATCACCTCATGGAACCATCTCACCTACACACTCTGCCAAGGTAACCACTTGAAAACTTCTAAAGCCAACTTTGGGCTCCTAAAAGCAGGTATAACTGCTCAAGTACCATGCCAATGGAAAAATAGTTGCATGACGCCCACCACACCCAATGCACCTGTACGCAGCATGTACACAAATGCATGGACCTTTGCCATACACCAACAGAACTAAGAAGCTCTCCTCCATAAAAGAAAGCCAATCTGGTGGTCCCAGCCATCAATAAACTCTATATCAGAGCGCCGAAGAAATTGCCGCAGAAGAAGATGAAGCCACAAGATTGGAAATTTCTTTATCAGTCTCAACAAAAGCTGATGATCCTTTATCAAACTTTCTCTACTAATAGCTATGAAGGCAGAATTGCATGAAACCAAAGAACCAGAAAGCTCTCTATAGCTACAAAGCCTCAAAAGACAACAACTCAGATTTGGTCTGAGTTATTGCACGGCACCCTACACTGAGCCAACACATAGCCAACAGATATAGCCAACATACTGGCTTATTGATTCAGTGCCAACTTTTACCCCAAGGGCCCGTATCACAACACCAGATGAAAGCCTGGCACCCACCATTTCATGCACAGGTAAAAAGCTGTATTGTCCAAAGCTGAAGAATACAGCATCCATGGACCCGATAATATCCCCTGGTCAGCCCACATGAGCTGCTGAAACCCAACTGGCACTACATCTGTGTGTCTTCTATTCAATCGCTGTACCAGGCTATGTCCCTAATCTAATGGCGACTGCTACAGTCAACCCAAGACCATAAAGGGGAGCAACTACAAGACCCTTGGAACTTTTTTCCATTAGCCTGACAAGCCCGGGTGCATGCAAAGCTATGAAGCTCATCATCATGGACCCGCTTAATAAAGATATAGGCAATTCCAAACTTGACCCCTCACAGTTTGGCTTTGGCCGTGAGAGATCCTGCTCATGAACCTGGCTACCCTTTGAGGCAGTCACCAAGGCTGTGGATGAGGGTAAGGCAGTGCCATACATACTACCTGGCTAAGGCCTTTGATACTCATTCCCCACTCAGGAAAAAATTCACCAAATTAGGTATCAATCTCACATCACTATGTGTTGCAACGGCTCACAGACAGGACCCACAGAGTGAAAGTTGAGGGATTCCAAGTCAGACTGCCCATCAGCTCACAGTGACCCACAGGGCTCGGGTCCTGGGCCCTCACACTCATATATCTGCTTCAGAAGTCCAGGCCAACACAGAAGGACTGTCAGAATGTTTTGCTGATGACGCGAGTAATTATCAACTCCCCAAGTGATGCAGACATCCCACAAAAGGGCCCTTGAGACCAATGACTGGTGTCGGGAACCATGGCCTGTGCTTAATGCCAAAAATGCATCATCATCCTCATGGAAAAACCCACCCCAAGAATTACCACGTTGATGGGAACCCACTGAACAATGAAGGGACCATAAGAGATCTGGCACCCAGGTCGACAGCCACCTCACCTTCGACCACCACACTTCCACTGTGGTCAGACAACCTATGGCACATCTTACATGGCATATCTATAACCAAAGGTTTCAAGATCCAGGAAGAAAGAGGTCATCATCCTCTTTACTCATCCCCCACTAGACCAATCATCTAATGTACGCCTGTTTGGCATGTACCTGACCAGACACTCACAACAGCTGGAGAGGCCACAAAAGTACCCTCACAAAAGGATCTTAGGCATTAAACACATGTCTCATATGGGCAGACTCAAGAAACTTCAGTTGTTCTCAAATCTCTTATCGCTCACTTTAGAGGTGATCTTCGTTGACTTATAAAGCCAGGTCTGACCCAGCTCCTATTTAAATGTTACAATTTAAAGAAATCCCAACTTCAAGACCACACACTTCAGAGATCACAACCTCATTACACAATTAACAGAACATGCTGAGGACAGGTTCATTCCAAAAGACTGCTCCATACCTGAATACGCCCCATGGCTGTCAAGCAGAGCATTCACTGGGTCTTCTTCAAGAGGAATCTTGACCTAGTGGTGGCAATGAAAGTTCACTCCAGGGATCATTCCAGTTGGCAGTACTGGATATGGGCACTGTGAACCAACATTGGGTATGGTGTTCTGGGCACTTTTTGGGTTAGGGCTTGTGTTCCAGGGCCATTAGCCTAGTACACACCTATGAACCTATGTATTGACATAGCATCCCATCCAGATCAAACTAAAACGGCAAATTCAACAACAAACTGCCCTGGTGGTGAGTAGACATTAATTAACATATTATACACCTGAAGGATTACCCTGTAAGGCCAAAACTTCCCATCACAAAGTTAATATAAATGCCTCACCAAGAAACTGAAGGCCGTTATAAAGACCAGCAAAGGATCCCACCTATCATACATGCTTATTAGGATAATTTAAACTTTTCTTAACTATGTTAGAAAACTAAGGGATAACTCATATCACTGCTCTGAATTGATCTATACATTCCTTAAA
>NC_056732.1:555034218-555074218 GCF_019279795.1 Protopterus annectens
GTGTGTACTTGTTTGAAAATGTCATGCAGGTGTCAGACAGTGGTCATACTATAATTCTGCCAACTTGGATCTGGCAAAGGCGTCAGACACTGTACCACATGAGGGGATTAATAAGCTAATGGCCTTAAACACTGATCCCTGTGTGGGCAAGATGAACTGCAAACTGGCTCAAAGACTGAATACTTGTTATCAGGATCAGTGATACCTTAGTTGTGTTCCCCAGGGTTCCATACTAGGCACCTCCTTTTTGGCATTTATTTCTCTCACTAAACATTGTCAACAAAGATCTCTTGCTGACCAAGCTTGCTGAAGTAGTTAAATCAAACAATGACAATAGTACCTTTCAAATAGCACTAACACTTATTAACTTTTGGTGCACTGAAAAAGGCCTCAAACTAAATGTTATGAAATGCAGTACCTTCTCCTTTGGAAAACAGAAAATCTGAACTACCTACTGTATCAATGACACCCCACTCTCCAAAATGAGTATATGATCAGGGACTTCAGTCACCATGTAGCAACCGTAGTTAGAAAATCCTTCTACATCACACAATTAATCACAAAGGGCATCTCATCCAAGACTAAGTTACTGGTCACTTTTACTCTGCCCTGGTTAGACCCAACAGAGAATATCATGCTCCCTTTGGCATACACCTCACTAGACGCATTAAAAAGCTCATAAAAAACACAACGTTTCCTAACAAAAAGGATCTTGGGTCTCAAAAATCTTCATTAACAGCAAAGGCCGCAATCACTTTTCCAGTACTCCATGTCATATAGACTCTTAAGGGAAGACCTCTGCCTTGTCTTCCATGCCCCCAAGAGACCCTTTTATATGTAACCTCTTCTTTCTCAATATATCACAGTATAGCCAACACTAAAACAAGAGATTTCAATTTACATTAGGTAATAAACAAAACTAAATGTAGAGATATGTTCATTACAGAACTCTTTTTCTTGCGTGTCAAGCAATGTGACTCCACACTAGCCTTTAAACATAGCTTTAACAAATGGATAGGTGCCTTAAAATACACTATGGGACTTGCACTCCATCTCCTTGAAATCGTTGGTACAGCCTATATGTGGTTATTGGCAATGCATGCAAAGCCTCAGGGTCAAGTAATCTTCTATTTCATATGACTTATATGAAACCTAAACAGATACAAAGGACTAGACTTTAACCAAGAAAAACAAATAAATGAAATCAGCTAGTCACTTAAACTGTAAACTCTATGTATTGGCCCCAATGAGATCTCCTTTGATGAAACTGTCATAAAGAAAATGGTAAGACCCTGTTTAACTGGGGAAAATATACCACTTGTGCAACATCCTTATCTACATACCATAGATTATACTAATAGGTCTCACAGTCCCACACAGGAACCATGCCTCCTCCTACATCACTTTATTATTGCAACTCAGTCAATCTTTAATCTAGAAGTGTAATGTCCAAACACTTCAAAACTACAATGATATTCACACAGAAAAACAGTAAACTGAGCCATTTGCTAACACACCTTTCAAACTTGTCCCACACTTCTGCTACTTGCACATAAATGTGAGACTGCTGTAACTCAGAGAAAGAATACTCTGTTGAGACACTGCAACCTTGAAGTTAGTGGAGATCTTTTTAAATTGAAACTTTGCTTCACAGATCACAAGTATGAACTGCGTTAAGTTCACTTAACCCACCCCACTTAATCCACCCCACCAAACCAGTTTTGGTTATGCCCCACTGTCTTGTATCAAACGTTTTTCCAAAATCACTACTCACCTTTCAATGATGCCTCTTTCTCACTTTTTTTGTTAAACATTACACTCTTTAGCTCTTAAGCTGCGGTCGTGCAGCGGTAGCGTTGTTGCCTCACAGCAAGAGGTTCTCCCATTCGATTCTCGGCTGGAGCGCCTTCTGTGTGCAGTCTACATGTCCTCCCTGCGGTCGAGTGGCATTCGAAAGACATGCGTGAATGGGTGTGCCTTCATTGAAGATTGGGCGTCAGGCTGGCACCTTTGCACCGTAAAAATCGACTGCCAATCATTAGTGGACCGGAGTACCGCTGTGGCGACCCCTAACCGGGAAAAGCTGAAAGAAAAACAACACTCTTTAGCTCTTAAACCCTAACCACAGTCCTTCTGCTATCCAAACCAAAATTCCAGCTTCCACAAAAGTCTTAATATAGTCTACCACCCCAAGTATTAGATTAGGTTTCTATATCAGGCCTACTTTTTCCCTTGTCCAACCATTTTTCATCCCTGTGAATGGTGAGGCTTTGGTACACTTTGTTGCACACTGGCAATTCCTACTGAAATATATAAAAAGCCATCTGTATAAACTATCCAACATATGTGCTTATTTCAAGCACTGGTCTAAATGCTTGTTTTGTCATACGCAACCCATAAAGGTCCATCCCTCTGCCCCTCCTCCACAACAAACACATACTGAACTAATAATCCATCAACAATGACACAAACAAAAGTCAGCAGCACTTCTTAAACCCTCTCCTTGAAGGCTCAAAGTGCAACCAAGGGACTCTTTACCCCAAGCAACTCTAGTTTTATTTTTTTCTAGCTCTGCATTTAGTTTCTGCACCAAGTTAAACTAGTTCTATCCAATCTTCTTTGAAAGTAGTTTGCACAGATCGGTCATCAAAACTGGACAGAGAATTTCAAGTTATGTCTTTGCTATGAACTACTACAGTAATATAATACAAAATGACTGACTGACAATAAACCTAGCCGCCACTTTCCTACACTGTGCTTAATAGCCTTGGAGGTTGCTGATTACCGCTCCTATACCCTAGATCTGCTCCACAATCAAAAGCAACAGCTAGTTACCCAAGCTCACTAGTGCACTGTACAGAACACTGTCATGCTCAATGACCTGTCTTTATGTCAATTTCTCAAGTCATGGCAATCTCTCCTTCTTCCACTGTTACAAGCACAATACAGGAAAGTAAAATTACTTCTGTTCTGGATGCTTTAGGAATCATATAAATATTAAATAATTCAGGCATCAAATAAAGACCACATGGAACAATCCATTACACAAGAAAAGACACCACAAAAAGTACAGTTTTGTACCTACCATAAATGTAGATGTTTGAGGGCTATTACAGCTGCAGTAATCACATATGGGTTTTCAGCCATCTTCAAATTTTGGATCCCAATGTGGGATTTACCCCGTGTGGATCCCATGGTGTGCAGAGGCCTTCATCATCTTTCTCTATCAAGGCCTTCACTAAATCCAAAACAGCCAGGCACCATACTAGGACAAGGCCCATCACCTGGGCCCATGCCTACACATGCTTAAAATGGCTGAGGACCTTATCACTCTTATCAGAGGACAAGAGACAGAGTGAGGATTCTCCTTCTTCTGCCAGGGATCCATTTTATCAGAACATTCTGATGCTGAAGAACACTCTTATTCCCCGAGGATTCAGATGCAGAGCAGTCTATTCCTTCTGTATCACTTCCACTGGGAGGGCCAAGACTTTTCAGACTCAAGAAAGGCTTAGGAATTTCGTTACCTCAGCATAGACCTTTGGCTATTCCTCCTGTTTTGGAGGTATTGGATGATGTTTATTAATCCTGATTCTCTGCCTCCTGCACCAGTTAAGCCGGATAGGTACTACAGAGTACCTAATTCTCATCAGTTCCTCTACAAAGGCCATATGATAAGTGCATCAGGCATAAATGTATCCTTTCATGTCCAACCCACAAACGGTAATTGGTTAAGGGACTTGCTCTGAGTCTACAAAGTTTGCCAACAGTAATTACACTTCACCTGTAAAGCCAGAAGGTTAAAATATGTGGGGTTTATCTCCACTATTCACTTTTAAAGTAAACCACCAAAAATATATATTTTCTCTGTATTGTTGATTCTGTGCTTTAGGTTTTAAAATGTTTACCACAAAATGGTCATCATGGGGCCAGCCATACTAATGCGATCTTGCCTTACATCTTCTCTATTTCCAAAAAATGCACTTCAAGTCCCTTTCATATAATTCATGCTACTAGACAAAGGAGAGAGGCACTTTCCTTCTTAGTTAGAATGGCAGTAGAGTGATTTACAGGCATCTAGCACAGCCTTTGGAACTGCTTTAATTTTTCCCCCACCAGAGTTAGCCTGATTTATGGTGGTGGGTGAGCTGCGCCTCCAAAATAAACTACCTAAATTACAAGGTTTTCTAATTCTAAGTATGTCAACTTGTAGTGCTGTAACTACCAACAGACCCTCTCCCACACACTTTGTTAGGTTTCAAGTTGTCAGTCTACTCCAAGTGCCTTGCTTGATCACTGTAAATAATAACAGCTACTTAAAGAACATGTGGGAACATGCAAACTACTTGTGCTACTCCCCACTGTCTACAGTGGGAAAGTGCGCACTTTTAATATAGACATATGCATGTAATGTATTTGCATGAAATGATTTCTCTTTTATGACCCCAGTCATGTTAGCTCCATCCTGCAACACACTTTCTTGAACACTGCTGCAAAATACTACAACCTTCTGTTTCTGAATTTGTCAAAAAAACTTTTTTTCAATGAAGTACAAAACCCTCCTTGTTTTACATTTCCCACCTACAGTGTTGTACTGCTGCTCCTTTTCCTTTACATTCTTTATACATCAAAACTATGCCGCTGTTGTAAAGACAAATTAGCTTTCTCTCTGTGCAGTCCATAAAACTAAAGCATTATTGTCAGTACTTTAACCCAAATCACTGAATTAATCAAATACACGTTTCATACGGCTTAATACGTCTTCCATACACCTCCATAAATTCTTCTAAAATCTTATCCCATAGCTTTTCGACACTTTCTTTGCCCAAAGGTTACATCTATTAGCTTAATTTCTACTTGTGAAAAAATACATACCTCTTGCACATATTGTGACAAGCTCCTTGTTTTTTCTCTTACTCAACTTTAATCCGACATCCATCATGGACTTCCCATTTCTAAAAGCACTTCCTTTGCCTAATTTTTACTTTCTGCTCACTGATCAAGTCATTTGCAAATTAAATTGCTATCTTGCTATCTTAAATTTAATGTCTCTTTCTCTATTTCTCATTCACTCTTCCTAGCCTTTTTTGAAATTAGTTTCACTGCATTTATTACTAAAACAAACATCTCACTAACTGGGCATCCATGCTTCACTCCCATTTTTATCTTCATTCCCATTCATCGGTGTAACACCCTGGCTTCCATTTTCTCATAAGATGACTTCACTGCATAAATGATCTTTTCTCCAATCCATATGCGTTTAAAAATTCACATAACTTGACCACAGTCTATGTTGTCTTATGCTTCCCTGATATCGCATAACACAGTATACACTCTCTTTTCTCCTAACTATACCATTTGCTATTTAACCAAACACTTCCTTAGCCTGTATCCCAAACATTCCTCCCCACACCACACTATTTTACTCACTACATGCTCCATTTCAGTTTATATTTTCATTAAAATGTTATAATCACAATTATACAGGGTACCTGGCCTTTGATTTTGTAAATTTCCGTTCTCAACTTTTTTCCACAGAAGCCTTACTACATTAACATACCACTTCCTTAGCAATTATTTTCTGTGACCATTCATTAAGAATCTATAAAAAAACAACTCTACTTTTTTGCATTCATATGTTTATAAAAATCACAGCAAATTCCATCAACCCAATGTGAACTCTCCACATTTACTTTCTAAAGCTTCTTTCAACTTGTTTTATTAGACTTTCAAGATCTTTTTGCTCTTCAGTTATACTTTTTAATTTCTCATTACACATTTTCTTTTTTCTTTTTCATACACAAGTGCTCCACAAACAGAGCAGCTTCTATAATTTTATCCTGATGCATACTTCATTCAATTTTATTTAATTTCCACACCATTTTCAACCTTTTGAACATACTTTCCAAAAAATGTATCACCTATTCTTTACAGCAATTCTCATTATTCAGTTCACATATATGCCATTTCACCTCTATATACACTATTTTATTTTATAGTAATACATTTTCAAATTCTCCCACCATCAATGCATACCTTTATTTCATTTTTTATGCTCTTTTCTTCAATAAATCAACCTTACACTTTACTTGTACAGCCAATCACCTTTCCTCCCAACTTCCATAAAATAGCCACATTTCATAATAATGCTTCCATAACTGTTTTATCATTTTTTTCAATTCCCTACTTTTAAAAGATAAATGGGCATGTGTAATAAAACAATTCCTCTTCCTTACATTATCCTCTCCAAATCTTACCCAAATTACCATATGACCTATAAATCCTGTCACTTTTCTCACCCCTCCATTTCTTTCACTCCTTGTGAATAAAAAAATGTTAGCATCCCTGTCACAGAACATATTCTCTCTTCAACTACAGTCATACCCACTTTCACAAATTACTTCAAACAACTGCACCTTTTTCATTACCTTTATAAATGTACATGTAACTATAATTTTTAATACATCATTCTTCCTAATGTAAAACTATCAATCTACTGACTTTTTCCATCACATCCAAAACCTCAATTTATTCTTTTATTAAAACAACTATACATAAAAACTTTGTACTTGCCATAATGCTAGATTCTTTCATTCATGTCCATCTGATTAGACCCATGGGTATTCAAGCCACTTGTTGGATCTGACTTTCCACATTAGTTTGCCAACCTCTGGCCCCTTTAAAATGTTCCTTCCCAGCACTCACCAGGACCAAGTAATACCTCATAGTTTGCTAGTTTACTGCCACATCTACTTATTCACATAAACAAACGTATACACAAAAATCCACCATGTGTATAAAGTGAAGGTTAAAATCCTTCAAGACCAACAAGTACAAGGCAGGGGAGTGGAGGGCTGCTGTATCAGACAGACATGAATTAAAGAATCTAGTATGACAAGCACATATTTTTCAAATTCTATTCATACAGTCTGTCCGATCTGACTAATGGGTAAGAATTCCAAGCTACTTGAACTCCAGGGTGGCATTGTGACAAGAGACCCCTGAGTTTAGAAGCACTAAAGGAGCTCTAGCCATAAAAAATGTAATCCAATTTGTAGTATTTAATGCATGTGTGCATGCGGACCAAGTGACAGTTGCACCTATCTCGTCTATGGAAACACATGAAAAAGGTGGTAGAAGATGCTACTGCCCTGGTGGAATGAGTCATGGGTCTACCCAGCATAGGCCAGCTGTGCAAGACAGATGTAAGTGATGCAGTCCAACAGTCATTTGGAAAGTTTAACTTTGGAAACATTTCTTCCTGGCTTATCTGTAGCAAAGGAAACAAACAGATTCAAGTCCTTCCTAAAATTTCTGGTTCTATGAACGTGGCAATGCAATTGTCTGTGTAACTCTAAAATACAGACAATATACTCACCTTTGTTGCAATGACTGGGGGAAAAATGCTGGTAGACGAATGATGAATGCATCACTGTCATTTCAGGTTGACTGTGAACTCCATGCTGTACAACAGATGCTGGGTAAAATTAAGATCTTGCACTAGCTTGGTTTGGGATGGGGCCTGAAGCAAGAGGTTGTCCAGCTAGAGAAAAATCTGAATATTCTGAAGCCTGCAAAAGGTGGCCACTAGAGCTAAGCATTTGGTGAAAAATGGTGCCATTAAGAGTCAAAAGGGCAAAGCAGAGAACTGAAAATGAGAAGAGGAAACAGACACGCAAACATTTCCCTAACAGAGGGTGGATTGGAATATGAATGTAGGCTTCCTTTAGGTCCAGGGAAACTAGAAAGCCTGAGGAAGCAATAGGGGAAAAACAGCCTGAATAGGAAGTCTTCAAGACCCCTCTTTCCTGGGAACCAGAAACATTCTGGAATAAAATCCCAGACCCCTCTCAGTTTGTGGAACCAGATGAATGGTACCCTGGTCTACCAGACCCTGAAATACTCCCGGCAAATGAGAGAGTTGTTCTACAGGAGGTTGAGGGATACAGGAGGAGGAAAGGGTTTTCCAGGCCACAAAGTAACCCTGCTAATAATGGACAGAATCCAAGAGTCTGTGGTGATTGTTTGCCAAACTGGGAGAGACAGAGAAAGCCTGAGGGACAAGGGAACCTGGCCGAATGGAAAGGAGGAAAGAAAGTCAGATGGCTGCAAACGTGTCAGGACAAGAATGCTTATGAGGCCTAGGCGTTTGTGTACGCTTGTCAAAAAAAAAAAAAAAACACACCTAGAAATCTTCTTACCCTTGGAAGGCTGTCTAGGCAGCCTATGCAAAAAGGTAGTTTTGCTAGGATGGTTTGTTGGAAACTTGGGAATGGGAGAAACAAAGATGTGCTTCAAATCTTTCATGACCTCTACCCTGCTCCTGCAAGGTCTTAAAGGGCTCTGCACAGCAGTGCTAAACTAGTTTTGATTATCCAAAATAAAATCCAGGAGTTTTGCTTTAATATAATCTTGCAAGGCTTGAAAGTGAAGCCAGGAATAGCACCTCATCATGCATCCAGAAGCAGCCGCCCTAAAGAAGGCATCCACTGCATTATAACTGCACTTTATTGAGTGACAAGCAACATGAAAAGTGGAAACTAGTAAGGAAAGAACTGAGGCCTTACCCTCGGAGTAAGGCATGTCAGAGACAATCCTCCCAATCTGTGAAAGAAGCGACAACATGGATCTTGTCATACCAGTCTGGCAATTTACAGCTCTGAAGGCTATGGTAGCAGAAGTGTACACTTTCTTACCAATCCTCTCCACAGCTCTACTGTCCTTGTTCAAAGGAAGGAGCTCAGAAAAGGTCAACAGCCTAGAAGGGCTTATCAGTAGACACCGAAATCACTGCTGATCAGATAAAGAGCATCTGTACAAAAACTTGTAGTCATCCGGCACCTTACAGAACCTGTCAGGCTTCATAGGGGCTGGAGGCTGAGAGTCTAGTGCCAGGGAAGCAGCAGAGAAGGCATCCAACAGAGCAGCAGGCACAGGAGGGACAGCAGAAGGTTTAGGAGAGTCTATCTGTATAAACTCATAACACCTTTCCTGAACGCTGGATACCTGGCAGCAATCCCACTTAAAATATTCCATCATACACAGGTACGTATCTCCAAAAGATAGCATCTCCAAAGGAGAATCAGAACAGACAGATTCCTCTTCCTCCGACCCATATGGGTCGAAGTGAGAAGAGTAGGTTAAAAAGTCAGCATCAGAGTTAGAATCCTAATCTGAGGGCTCAGGGTCTCTTATCCTTTTGAAGGCAGAGGGCCAAGGAGGTGCAGGAACAGAAACCCCCTGAGGAGATTTCAAGGCCATCAAAGCACTGAACACGCCTTGAGTAATGTCCTGCTTTTCCCTTTCGGGATCCCTGGTAGCTGACACCACATTTAGTTTTTTCGTCTTTTCTTCAAAGGAATGTCTGCCCTGACAAAACATTGTGGTTCAGACCCCTGCCTGGATTCACCCGGCACCTATTCCATAAGGATCTGGGGATTGCCTTTAGGCCCCTCAGAGATAATCAGCCGTGGTTCCCCCTCAATGACTGAGGCAGACGTTTGCAAAGCCTCTGAAGACATGCGAGAAGCAGGTTCCGTGTTGACCTCCGAGAAGGTCGCAGCAGAAGAAACAAGCAGTAATACTGGACTGTCTTGTGGGTTCTCGAGCACCTCAAGAGAGACATCTGGTCAAGGCTGGACTGCAGCAGGCTCAAGCCTAGAATACTTTGCCTTCTTCCTGAGCAATGGCTGTACTATGGGGCAAGTGGATTCTGCCATGGTACCCTGAGTTAACAGTTTGAGACATTGGTTCTCAAGATAAATGGAAAGGGAAGAAAGACAGCTATGTAAAGCCTTCAGAACAAAAGCATGACAGATGGAACACTGTGTGTTCATAAGACAAACCTAAGCAAAACAGGCATCTACTGTGATCGTCCTTATGGGGAATCTGCCTCCCACACTGACATTTCCCTTTCTTGGACGACATACAACCCACTGAAAAATACACTAAAAATAAAAAGGAACCCCAAAGGGGTACTTACCTTTAAAAAGTAGGCTTGGTATATCTAGCAAAGTGAAAGGCATTTAGACATATGACAATGGTGCTCGGACTGGTGGCAATGAAGATTGACAGCATTCATATATCACCTTTATGTCCTACACTTACACAGGGAGCATACGACTGATGTATGACACTCCTGGGTAATTAAGGGCTTTAGTTTACTGTCTGGATGTTGGGCTATCCTTGGCAGGAGATCCCAGAGGTGATGAATACTGCAACAATGATATTGAATGGCATGTTTAACTACCCTGAACTCTTGTTCACATGTGAAGGGCAAGGGAGAGCATAAAACTGACCAAAAGGATTTGGGAATACAGGTTACCTACTCAACTGCCATTTGTAATATCACTGACTCTGACAATACCAGGTACATGGTGCTAAGCAGCACGCTCACAGCCCCAGCTGCTGCACACATGGCAAAGGGTACATATGTCTATGACAGCTCGATGGTGTACAAACTCTAAGGAGAGGCACATGTGGCATGACTACACACAACCTGAAGCATCCCCCTGAATGCATCTTCTGCTTATTATGACATAAAAATCAGATTTTAAACGAGTGTTCCCTGAGGGGGCTAATTTTTTATTTGTTCTTATTGACTGTAAAACTCTGAAGAAACACATAGTGAATTACATAACTTTGCCTATTTCCAGTCTGGATTCCACTAGGATGACACAGTCATCTAGGTAAAAGGTAAATGTGGATGTCCTTTGTCCTTTTGTAAGCCATCAATGCAGCCTAGCATTTGGTGAAGACTATGGGTGTGGTGGATAAGCTGAAGGGTGGTGATATGAAGTGGAAAAGGCCCCCCCCTGCATCTTGCACATCTAAAGTGACCATGATGGCTTGGAGTGGCAGTAAGAGTAGCAAGTTTTAAAGAATTAACATTCTGAATTCTGGAACAATAAAAAATGTAGTTACATAACAGCTTACTATAAAGTACAGTTGTATACACTTACCATAAATATTAGAGTGTATTCGCTGCCGCAGTCATCACCTGTGGGTTATCCCTGCTGTGGTAGCCCTCGGCCTGCCCGAATACCAGAGTCATTGTTTTTGTGCGCCGACTGCTGTCGCATGTAGTCTGACGTCAGGTCGTCAGTACTATAAAGCAAGGCAGACGATGTCATTACATCAGTTTTTCTTGCCCTAACCCATCAGAAGCACAAGGGAAAAGAGAGAAGTGGTCCTGGTGGCTAACAGCCACCTTGGGAAGCATGTGTCCCCTCAGGGGAAGAAGTGAAAAGGGGAATGGAGGGAAGGAAACCAAGACTGCAACACTGAATACACTCAAACATCTACATTTACGGTAAGTGTACACAACTGTACTATGTTCTTCGTGTTTCACTATTGCAGTCATCACCTGTAGGAGGATTCCCAAAGCAGAGGTAAAGGGTGGAAGGATAGGTAGAGCCCTAGGTATGGGTCAGGAGGCCCTGCAGAATTGCAGAGGCAAACCCTGCCCTAGACTTAGAAAAGAGAGGTAGGTGGTAATGCTTTGTAAAGGTAAGGACAGCAGTCCAGGTAGCCGCTTCCAATATGTCCCTGGTAGGTACTCCTCTGAGGAAGGCAGTGGAAGTGGAGGTTTCCCTAGTGGAGTGGGTACGGATCGACTTAGAGATGGGTTTCCCATGTAGTCCATAGCAAAAATGGATACAGTGTGAGATCCATTTGGAAATGGTTTGTTTGGAGATGGGCTTCCCCTCTGCCCCTGGGGCAAAGCTTACAAGAAGCTGGTCAGTTTTTCTGAATGGTTTAGTGTGGTCCAGATAGTATCGGAGTTGTCTGTGCGTGTCTAGTGAGTGTAGAATTTTTCCCCCTTGTTTTGGGTGTTAGGAAAGAAGATGAAAAGGTGTATGACCTGGTTAAGGGTCACATCAGACACCACCTTGGGCATAAAGGAGGGATTAGTCCTCAGGGAGACTCTCTCTGCATGGAAAATTATGAAGGGCTTGACAGACATTAGAGCTTGAAGTTCTGAGACCCTTCTGGCTGAGGTGATAGCTAGTAGGAAGGCAGTCTTCCAGGAGAGGCATTTCAATTCTGTTGAAGCGGCAGGTTCGAAAGAAGGTAAGGTTATTTTCTCTAACACATAATTCAAGACCAGGGAGGAGTAGTAGGTCTTCTGGGAGGCCTGATATTAGAAGCCCCTCTGAGGAATTGCTTAATCAAAGGGTGAGAGAAGAGGGGTGGGTCTGAATCATAATCGGCCGAGGCATGGCTTTTAATACAGGAGAAGGAGAGGTCACTATTGAGCAACTCTGCTAAGTAATCCAGGATGAGAGGGATGGAAGGTTGGGAGGTGCTGCCCCCTTTTGATTGTTTCCAGGAGGAGAATCTTTTCCATTTTCCCGCATAAGATTTTCTTGTGCTGGGCCTTCTGGCCTCTGTGATGGATGTCCAGAACCTGTTTGCTTAACAGTGACTTCTTGCTAGTTTTTAGTGTATGAGCCATGCTAAAAGTTTGAGAGTCTGTAGGTCTGGGTGCAGTACCTTCCCCCTCTCCCGGGTCAGGAGGTCTGACCTTAGGGGAAGGAGGTTTGGGCTGTGGCCTCTGGTCTCTCCTCCCTTATTCTGATCAGAACCTTGGGAATAATGGGCAGAGGAGGGTATGCGTACACAAAGAGGGAGCTCCAGGGGAAGGTCAAGGCATCCACCTTCCATGCTCGGAGGTGATACTCCCTGGCACAAAACTTGTGCAGCCGGTGGTTGAAGTGCAAGGCAAAGAGGTCCACCTCTGGGGTTCCCCACTCCTGGGTGATTTGCAGAAAGATTTCTCTGTGGAGCTGCCATTCGTGGGGTACAGTAAGTTTCTGCTTAGGTGGTCTACCAGTGTGTTGCTGATCCCTGGTAAGTATTGGGCAATCAGGTGTAGCCCCATGGAGGTGGCTGTAAGCCATAGACTCATGGCTAACCTGCACAGGGGGTAAGACTGGGTGCCCCCTGCTTGTTGATGTACCACATTACTGTGGTGTTGTCTGTTTTTATAAGGAGGAATCCTGGCCTGAGATGGGATTGGAAGGAAGTTACAGCGTTTTGCACTGCCATCATTTCTTTCTGCTTGATGTGCAAATGAAGTTGCTGGGCAATTGCAAAGCACTTGGGTATACTTGCCTGCTAGGTGAGTGCCCCAAGCTATGTCTGAGGCGTCGGTGGTGATGGTCTGGCCGGAAGGGCAGAGGATGAAGGGAAGACCCTTGTTCATGGCACAGGCCTCTGCCCACCAGAGAAATGTGTCCCTTATGCAAGGAATCAGTGGGAGAGTCGTCTCTAGGGACTGAGAGTGCTGACACCAAAGGTTCTTTAAGTACCACTGAAGCTTTGTCATGAGAAGCCTGGTGAGAGGGACGAGAAGGATGCAAGATGCCATATATCCCAGGGCTTGCAGGACCTTCCTCACAGTGAGGTGACTTCTGGAAGCTAGCTGGATAAAGTACAGAGGCAGGGAGCTTTGCTTTTCTGGGGATAGGAAAGCCATTAGGGTGTCTGTGTCTAGCACAGCTCCCAGGAAAAAAAAATTCTTGGTGGGGTTTTGCTTTGATTTTTTTTCTCATTGACGGTGAACCCTAGGGATGTTAGGAGCTTTTTGACAAAGAAAAGATCCCTGGAGCAACTTTTCTTTGCTGCTCGCCTGAATGAGGCAATTGATCAGGTAAGGGTAAATTTGTATATTTCTCCATCTGCAGAATGCTATAACCTGGGCCAAACATTTCGTGAATACTCTAGGAGCAGTAGATAAGCCAAAGGGCAGTTCAGAGAACTGAAATTGCTAAAAGCCTGCTCTGATGTGCAGGAATTTTCTGCACGATTCCCGGATGGGTATGTGGAGGTAGGCATCTTTTAGGTCTAGTGTCACCAGCCAAGCATCTTGTGTGAGCATAAGCAGGAGCTGCTGCAAGGTTAGCATTTTGAATCTGGGGACCACCAAAGAGTTGTTCAGTTTGGATAGATCTTGGATGGGCGCCAAGTGCCCTCTTTTCTGGGAACAAGGAATAGTCTGGAGTAAAAATATGTTCCTGCTTGATCCGGAGGGACAGGTTCTACCGCCCCCTGGGATATTAGTGTTTTTACCTGTTTTAATTCCTCTGCCCACTGGTTTGGTGGGAGGACTGGGTACTCTCTTGGAATTGGGAGTTCGCTGAAGGTGAATCTGTATCCCTGAGAAATGATTTTTAATACCCATTGGTCCTTGGTTATACAGACCCAATTCTCCTTGAAGAGGGTGAGCCTTCCTACTAGTTTTAGATGAGTGAAAGGAGGGCAGAGGGGGAGGGAGAGTCATTGTGAGTGTTTACCATAGAAGCTTGGCTTAGACCTCCCTGCCTTAGAGGCGGAAGTGAGCCACGGTTTGCTTCTTTGCTGGCCCTGGGGTAGGGGGCCTGGATGGCCTGTCCCTGCGGGGCTTACTTTGGCCTTGTCTACTGGATGCAGGGAAGGTCCAGTGGTTAGAGGGGAGGTTTCTTCTGAATCTGGGTGGTTGAACTTGAAAGAAATCTTTTACCGTTTGTATAGATTTTGCTTTGTCTTCCATCTTTTTAAGCATCTCTTCTGCTTTTCCCCAAACAGGCATTCCTTATCTAGGGGTGCATCAATAGGTTTAGGCTTGACATGATCAGGGAGAGGTTGTTCCTTCAGCCATGTATGTCTTTTAGTAACAGATCCTGTCACTGCTGTCCTGCTAGAGGCTTCTAGGGAGTCATATCCACATTGCAATGAGTGCTTGGCCACTTGACCAGCAGAGTGAAGTAATTCTGCCAGCTCTTTTGAGTTGGCACCGTCAGGAGAGGTAGCAATCTTCTGCTTTATTTGTTCCAAAGTGTGTTGTTATTTTAACATATGGAACTGACAACTGAGTGCTCTGACAGCTAAGGTTGCAGAAGTGTATACTTTATTACCCCATCTGTTCAGAGCTCTGGAGACTTTGTCAGAAGGAAGAGGATTCTTGGCAGAACTAGTCTTGGCTCCTTTGTGTCCCTGTGCAATGACCTCAGGGTCTGCAGCAGGGTTCCTGTACAGGTATTTGTGAGAATCCGGTACTATGCAGTACCTGTCAGGTGTAGCTGGAGCAGGAGGCAGGGCATCAGGGGCTAAGCTGGATTCAAGGAAAACATCATCCACCACTTCTAGAACAGGAGGGATGGCCAGGGGTCTGTGCTGAGGCAGGTCCAGAAACTCTCCAAGTCGTTTATTTGACTGTGGGTAGTCCTGAGATTCCCACTGAAAATGCTTCCTGAGGGAGTGGAGGGTTTCCCAGAAGGAAAGGTCCTCTTGAGGGGAGGTAGAGGAGATGGATTCCTCTGCATTTGAATCCTCAAACAGTTAAGGGCTGTTGTTCCTCTTCAAAGGCAGTATAATCAGATTCCTCAGACTCTTGGTCTGTCATAATTTCTGGAGAAGGAAGCCTTTTTCTTTTTGGGGTGGGAGCTTGAGTATCTTGGATAAGGGAGATGAGATCCTCTGCCATTTTAAGCATTTGAGTTTGGGGTGGGGGAGCAGTAGCAAGATGGTGACTAGAAGCAGACTTTCTAGGAGTGGCCTGGCTTTGAGGCCTGAGAGAATCCGTCGGTCTCTGAGAAACGGTAATCGGAAGAGAAGACGTTTATTTTTTGTCTAGAATCGGTAGGGCGAACGGCCTTCTTGGAAGTCGGTGCCTGCGTTGCGGGAAGACCAAATGAATTTCTGCGCCATACCAGACTCAGAAAGGGTCTCGGCAGAGGCCAGCGTAGAAAGCGAGTTGGGCATCAGGGGCTGCGAAAGCTCCTCACTGAATTCCGGAGAACTGACGACTTGCTTAGCGGTAGCGTTATCGGAAGGCTTAGCCTTGTGTGGCCCGTCTCTATCTTTACGTTTTTTTGGAATATCTGCGGATTGTTGGCTGATGGATGCCATATTGGAATTCAAAGAATGAATACAAAAATAGTTGTCTACAAAAAGAGCTCTACGGCGAATGGTTCTCACATTAAAGAGGGCACAGAACCGGCAACGAGGGACGTCGTGGTCTGGGCCTAAACAAGTGATGCAGTAGGAATGAAAGTCTCGGTGTGGGATCTGCTTTCCACAGGTGAGACAATTAACTTTTGGACATTGGTTAGAGCAAGAAAAAAGGGTCCCCAATGGGGTACTTAGCTTTAGACGTTTTCTGCTGAAATTCGACTTCTGGTAGCAACCAGCCGGCACTCGTGCAAACTGCTTCTGCTACAAGCTCCACGGCAAGAAAGACTGATGTAATGACATTGGCTGCCTTGCTTTATAGTACTGATGACCGTGTCAGACTACAGACGACAGCAGCCGGCGCACAAAAACACTGATTCTGGTATTCGGGCCGGCCGAGGCCTACCACAGCAGGGATGACCCACAGGTGATGACTGCAACAGTGAAACACGAAGAACATCAGTAGATGCCCTACTAATTACTGTTCAAGTATTCCAGTACTTGTGGGTTATCCCACAGGGGGTAACCAGACATCCACCCAGGGAACCAGCTAAAAAATACTTCTTGGTGTTCTATACATTCAGTGCAGGACCTCAGCCCATGGACACTGGAGTATATAAGCGGATGTATGGGCATAGGATGTTCAGAATATCTAGCCCCAGAGTGCACACAGTAAGAAAAACATGTCCATGCAAGAGGGTGGGAAGGTAAATGCCCACATTGGTCTGCACAGCACAGGAAAGGGATAAATGGGGAAAGGAGAGAGGGAAGCAATACTGTTACAGTGATCAGTAGGACATCTACTGTTATGGTTAAGTTCTAACATGACTGTAATATGTCCTTCCTTAGATCAGTGTTGGAGTATTCCAATACACGTGTATGATTCCCAAAGCTAACAGTTACTGAGTGGTGGTAGGCTTGGGGACAGAAGTGCTGCCAACCACTCCAAAAGGACAGATGTACTGATGGAGGTGCAAGATCTGGAAAAAGAATATACTCTATAAAGATTACTGAATGCATTGCACTGAGGCCTGGGTGGCAGCCTCAAGGATGGATCTGGAATTAATGTCTTTGAAAGAGATCATTTTGTGGACTGAACCTTCACTCTAGCTGGTAAGGTTTTACCAAGGAAGGACTAACAAAATGAGATGGACTTGGAAATCCAGTTAGACATGGTAATCCAGTTAGACATGGTTTGTTTGGAAACAGGGCTTCTCAACTTACCCTCCTAGAGGAAAACGGTCAGTCTTTCTGAATGGTTTCCTTCTTTTCGAGGTAGGATCTTAGCTGCCTATGTACATCCAAGAAGTTGAGGAGCCTCTCACTTCTGTTTTATGGGTTAGGGGAATAAGACTGGCATATTTATAGAATGGTTCACTGACTGCTCATTCGCCACTTTAGGCATAAAGGAGGTGTAAGCCCTTAAGGAAATTTTGTTCTTATGGAAGACAGTGAACAGTGGGATCACCATCACAGCTTGCAATTCAGAAATTCTTCTGGCACAGATAAGAGCAACCAATAGAACCATTTCCAGATGCAGAAGTTCAGAAGGTGGCAAGGTAAGTTTGTTCAGAACAATGTTCAGGTCCTTGGGGGGGGGGGGAGTATATCTTTCCTAGGAGGGTTCAGGTGAAGGACACCATTTAGAAAATGTTTGACCTCAATTCTAGACAGAAAAGTTGGATTTATGGTTAGGCAATTAGGCTTTCATGGAGGAATAGACCAGACAAATTTTGAGCAACTCACACATGTAAAGAAGAAATAGAAAATACCCACCTGATAGGAGGTCCTCATTCTTCGTGTGACACTATGGAAAATCTTTTTCACTTGGAAATGCAAGATTTTCTAGTGGTACTGTTTCTCACCTCCTGGAATACATGAAGCACATCATCTGAAAATTGGTGTCCGAACAGAATTAAGATTCTATCACTCAGACATTCAGGTTGATAGCCTGTACTGTGGAGTGAATCAGAGAGCCCTTTGTCCAGTGTAAGTAAGTCCAGTTGGTGGGGTAACTTAGTGATTGCACCTGGAGAGAAGGAGAAGAAGGGGGAACCAATGCTGCCCAGACCAAAAGACAGCTACTAGCAAGATTTTGAGCTTGTTCATCTGCTCTTCAAGATGACCTTTGGGATCAGTGGGAAAGGGAGGAAGGTGTAAAGGAACCCCCCCCAGCTGAAAGACATGGCATCTGTCCTCCATGCCTGGTGATAAATGGGTCTTGCAGAACAGTCTGAGATGTCTATTCTGGTTAGAGGCAGAGAGAACAATCGGAGGGAAACCCCACTTGTGAACCATGTCCTAAAAAACCTCCTTGTGTAACATCTACTCGTGAAGGTCTTTTCTGGATCTGCTGTTGAAGTCTGTGAGGGCAATGCTCTCCAAAAGAATGTAAACATTTCTTTTTAAGGCTATGTCCCAAGTCATCATAGCTAGCCTGCACAGCTGGCAAGACTTGGTGCCCCCTTTGTTAATGTACCACATGACCGCAGTGTTGTATATAAATACTTTCAGAGGGCCTGCACTTCAAAGGTGAAACAGCACTTGTAGGGCTTGGAGAAGGGCTTTCATCTCCTTTACATGATATGTTCTTTTCTCTCTATTTATGAGACCACTGTCCCTGAGCTGTTGGGCGCCCATCCCAGATATCTTAGGCTATGCTGAATGAATCCATGTGAAAGTCCTGGGTGGGTACAGGTGGTAGTAAGGGAACTCCTGTACTGAGCTTCACCCAAGAGATCCACCATTGCAGCTCCTTCTTTAGAAAGGGTAAAAGAAGAATATGGTCCAGAGTGTGACAGTGTTGAGACAACAGGGACTTCAAGTACCACTGGATATTCCTCATGTGCAGCATGGCATAAGACGCTGCAGTCCCAGTGGTGCATCATGTGCAGTCTGGCATATGGCACCAATGGAACTTCAGCTGCTATGTATCCTAGGGTTCTTAATCTCTCTGGTAGAGGTTATAGTTGAGGGGAAAATAAGGACTGGAAGTAACTGGTCACAGAGAGAACTTCCTCCTGTGGAAGGAAGATTGTCATTTACAGAGTACCCTGTTTGCAATGTAGGAAGGCTATATCCCTGGACAGTGCCAGAGAATACTTCCTAATGCTGAAAGAGAATGTCAGTCTTTACAGAAGAGACACAAGGAAGTTGGGATGTAACAAAATAGGTTCTTGGGATGAGGAATAGTCACCGACTATGAAGGTTGTCCTGGTAGGGAAAAATTTGTATCCCCTGGGTTCTGAAAAAAGGCAAGGAACTTTCAAAATGGTGTTGAGAAATGACAAACCTAGAATGGGCCTCCATGTTCCCTCTTTTTCTAGGAACCAGGAATAGTTTTGAGAAGAAACCTTTTCCCTGGCCCTATGGAGGAACTAGTTCTACAGTTTCCTGGAAAAACAGGGAAGAGAGGGATGAAATGAGACTGGATTTGAAAGTGGAGAAGGGATTCCCTTTAGGGAGTGAAACTCTTCAAGACATTATGTAACTATTTTGTGTGATGGACAAGATCGGTTTGTCTGAAATAAAGCAGTCCTACGCAGGGAGGAACAGGATGGGTCTTTGGGAGGGATCTGTGAAGGGCAGCAGGCAGTAATGGTGGTTAATGGTGCTACATTCACCAAGCCTGGCAATATAACACAGCTGTTAGTGGACAAATTCAGTTCCAACTTTACCCTCTCTTGCCCCCAACCCCGCCCCCCCCCACAAGTTGCTACAGCCAAAAACACAGCATCAATGGGCCCTGAAAACATCCCAAAATGCCTTCTCAACAGTCTAAAATATGACTTATCAGAACTCCTGTAGTCATTATTTAACTATAGTCTCAAAAGAGGTTTTGTGTCACATGAATGGATAACTGTGACTGTCATTTCCCTTCAAAAGGGAAGACCTTCAACAGATCCTGGAAACTACAGACCCATTAGTCCGACTAGTCTTACCTGTAAAGCCATGGAAAGAATGATCATGGAAACTATCAACAAGGACACAGGAGATCTCCAGACTGGATCCATCCTAGTTTGGCTTTGACAAAGGAAGGTCAGGCTTAGTCAATCTGGTGGACCTCTTTGAAAAGGTCACTAAGGCAACTGTTGAGGGGGAAAACATGCATGCTGCTTACTTAGATCTGCCCAGCATTTGAAACAATACCCCACTTGGGCATTGTCAACAAACTTGCAGAACTACTTATAAAACCCCTTTACAACATGCTGGATAGTTGGCTGTCTCACTGATAGGACCCAGGAGATTAGAATCGGTCAGATAACCTCCACAAAAAGGCCAGTCACCAGTAAAGCCCCCAGGTCTCTATGCTAGGACCACTCCTCTTTTGGCATTTACTTCTCGGATGTCAAAGGTCTCTGGCTAACCAAGTTCATAAACTACTGCAAACTGTGAGCAGTCACTGAAACCCCTCCACCCCCCAGATGACAACACCCTTCAGGAAGATCTAACACAGATAAATGCTCTGTGCCAAAGCCATGGCTTAAAACTCAATACCAAGAAATGCATTAGAGTACCTTCTGGGAAGATGGACACCCCGAGTAACTATGTTAACAGTTGTTGTTATTGTTGTTGTAATACCTCTAAAAGATGATTCACTAGTCAGGAATTTGGGAACTCATTTAGGTAGTAACCCAGCCTTTGACCAACATGTGTCCAAGGCAGTAAGAAACTCCTTCTATGCTGCTCAACTTACAGCAAAGGCATGGCATCTAGGTCCAGAGAAGAAATCATACCATTATATTCGGCCCTCAGCAGACCAGTCATAGAGTATAATGTCCCCTTGTTTGTACCTGTCCAAACACATGCAGCAGCAACGGGAACATCCACAAAGGCTCCTTATAAAAATAATACAGTGAGTAAACACAATGTCCTATACTGATTGCAACAAAGCCTGTCTCTTTACTTGGTATCATACAGACTTCTGAGAGGTGATCTTTGCCTGGCATACAAAATATCCCTGGATCCTGTTTTTGTGAACCTTTTGCACATCTGCAAAACAAACAGCATCAGAACTATTAGATTTAAAGACTTAAATTTTGATTGTGACATAAATAGGACATGTTGAAGAGACTGATATCCTTCTAAGAGAACTCCCATTCTCTGGAACAAGCTCCTCATCCAGGAGGAGAAGAGTTCCTTCCTATGGTTATTTAAGTGCAACTTGGACCAATGGGTGGGTATTAAGAAATTCACCCCTGGTCTGGTGTCTATGTCTCTGGTGGACAGAGACAGTCAGTAAATAGTACAGTTGTGTACACTTACCATAAATGTAGATGTTCGAGTGTATTCACTGTTGCAGTCATCACACTTGGGTTATCTGCCTGCAGGTAGCCCTCAGTCGGCCAGAATACCAGAGTCTTAGTATTTCTGTATCGGATGCTTTCGCTTCTTCTATGACGTCAGGTCGTCAGGGGTATAAAACAGGCAGCCAATGCCATTACATCAGTTTTTCTTGCCCCAAATGTCAGGAGCCCCCCAAATAGGGAGCTAGTTTATGGTGGGGAACACCACCAGAAAAAAAGTAAATACCAATGCCAATAGGAATTGCCACAGAGAGGAGAGACAGGACGACAGAGAAAACCAGGGAGGGAGGGAAACCAGGACTGCAACAGTAAATACACTTGAACATCTACATTTATGGTAAGTGTACACAACTGTACTATGTTCTTCGTGTTTCACTGCTGCAGTCATCACACTTGGGTTGATTCCCAAAGCTGAAGTAGGGTGGAGGCAGTCAAGAACTGTTAGGGCTGGCTAGTAGGCCTTGCAAGACTGCTGTAGCAAATCCAACCCTGGATTTAGAAAAGATAGGTAAGTGGCAATGCTTGGTGAAGGTGGGAACAGAACTACAGGTTGCAGCTTCCAGAATGTCCCTGGTAGGGACTCCCCTGAAAGATGCTGTAGAGGTTGAAGTAGCCCTAGTGGAATGTGGTCTGATCCCCTGTGGGGTAGGTTTACCAAGGTGCTTGTAGCAGAAATGGATGCAGTGTGCTATCCATTTGGAAATGGTTTGTTTTGAAATGGCCTTACGCTCTGCCCCTGTAGCAAAGCTGACTAGCAGATGGTCAGATTTTCTGAAAGGCTTAGTCCTGTCAAGGTAGAAACTGAGCTGTCTGTGCACGTCCAAAGAGTGCAGGATCCTTTCCCCTTTATTTTGGGGGTTAGGGAAGAAGGTTGGCAAATGGATGGATTGGTTTAGAGCCACAATGGATACCACCTTAGGCATAAAGGATGGGTTAGTTCTGAGGGAAACCCTGTCAGCATGGAAAATAATGAAGGGTTCCACAGCCATTAGTGCCTGTAACTCATACACTCTTCTTGCTGAAGTTATGGCTAAAAGCAAGGCTGTTTTCCAAGAGAGGAATTTTAACTCTGCTGAAGCAGCAGGTTCAAAAGGCGGAATCGTGAGCTTTTCCAGTACAAAGTGAAAGGTCCCAGGCAGGGGTGGGTGCTCTCCTAGGGGGCCTTAAGTTGTTAGCCCCTCTCAGGAACTGCTTGATGAGACGGTGAGAGAATAGAGGTGGCTCAGTATTATAATGACCTGAGATGGCAGAGGCATGAATCTTAATGGAGGAGAAGTATAGGCCTCTGTGGAGTAGCTCTGCTAGGTAATCCAGGATTAGAGGCAAGGAGGGCACTGCTGTGTCCTTCCCTTGAGACTGATTCCAAAAACAATATCTTTTCCACTTTTCAGCATAGGATTTCCTAGTACTAGGCCTTCTGGCTTCAAGAATGACGTCCAGCACCTGTTTGCTGAGGGCTGCTGGTGGAGTATTCAAGGGATAAGCCAGGCTGCAAGGTTTAGGGTTTGCAACTGAGGATGCAAAATCTGTCCCTCCTGCTGAGACAACAGGGTAGGAGTCTGGTGAAGGTGACAGGGTGGCACGGTTGTCAGACTGCTTAAGAGTGGGTACCAGTGTTGGCGTGGCCAGTCTGGAGCAATAAGAATTGCCCTTGGCCTGTCCTGTTTTATCTTGAGTAGTACTCTGGAGAGAAGGGGCAGAGGGGGAAAGGCATAAATTGAGAGGTTTTTCCACTGAAATGATAGGGCATCCACCTTCCAGGTCCTGCTGTGAGGGTTCCTGGTGCATTTATATATAAAATAATAATATAATATAATAATAATAATATATAATAATATATATAACATATAATATAATGCAATACAATATAATATTATATATATATATATATATATATATATATATATATATATATACATATGTATAATGTATACAATAGAAAATACACCCCGGGGATCATTTCTGTGTCTCTGCTCGACAGTGGCACAGGAAAATAACTTTCTTGGGTGGCATAAGTCAGAGAACCTTGTTGGCTAGGCTTATGTAGGCTCTTGGGCCGATAGCCTAGTACCTACCTATGAACTGGTGGGTTCTCGGTGGAGGCAAAAAGGTGCACCTCCAGAGTCCCCCACCTCTGGATCAGATGGCTGAAGGTGCTGGGCTCCAATTTCCACTCGTGTGGGTCTAGGAGATTTCTGCTTAAGTCGTCTGCCAGTGAATTTTGTTTGCCTGGCAGGAATTGAGCTTGTAGATGCATTTGGTTGCTCAAGGCTGTGTTCCACAGGGCCATGGCTAACCTGCAGAGTGGGTAAGAATGGGTTCCCCCTGCTTGTTTATGTTCCACATAACTATGGTGTTCTCTGTTTTTATAAGCAGCTGTCCTGTTAGGATTAGGTATTTGAAGGCTGTCAAAGCATTCTGTAAAGCTAGCATCTCCTTTTGATTGATGTGCAGGAGAATTTGGCTTGGGCTCCAGTGGCCCTGAATGCATTTTCCTGCTATGTGGGCCCCCCATGCATACTCTGATGCGTCTGTTTTCGGGGTTTGGGCGGCGAGGGGTTGAGTGAAAAGCAGTCCCTTGTTGTGGTTGCCTGCTTCTGTCCACCAAAGGAGCTCTGCCCTTACACAAGGTATGATAGGAGTGACTGTTTCCAGGTCCTGAGAATGTTGGCACCAAAGACTTTTTAGGTATCACTGAAGTTTCCTGATACGCAGTCTTGCATATGGAATTAGCAAAACACATGAGGCCATGAACCCTAAGGCTTGTAGTATTTTCCATGCAGATAGCTGGCCTCTGGTGGCCATTTGCTTGAAGTAATTTGTCAGGTAGACCTTTTTTTCTGAAGTGAGAAATGCCATCTGGGAAATTGTGTCCAAGTTTGCTCCCAGGAATACAATCTTTTGACTGGGCACCAGTTGTGATTTCTTTTCGTTGATGGTGTACCCCCAATTAAGTGAGAAGGCTTTTTACAAATGCCAGGTGCTGAAGTAGCAATTCCTGACTGTCCGCCTGAATCAGGCAGTCGTTCAAGTATGGAAAGATTTGGATAATTCTCTGCCTGCAGTATGCAATGGCTGGAGCCAGGCACTTTGTGAATACTCTGGGCACAGTAGATAAGCCAAAGGGAACTGATAGTCCACAGAGCCTGCCCTGAAACGTAGATATTTCCTGCATGACTCCCTATGGGAATGTGCAGATAAGCTTCTTTTAAGTCTAGAGTGACTAACCAGGCATCCTTGGCTAACATGGGGAGAAGCTGTTGCAGGGAAAGCATCTTGAATTTTGGGACCACCAGAATAGTTGAGAATAGAAAGGTGCAGGATTGGGCACCAAGAGCCCTCTTTTCTGGGCACCAGGAAAAGTCTGGGTTAGAAACCCTGACCTCTTTGTTTTACCGGAACAGGTTGAATAGTTCTGATGTTGAGCAAAGACAGTACTTGCTTTTGAGCCTCTGCCCACTGGTTTGGAGGAAGGTCTGAAAACCCGCTTGGGGCTGGCAGTGAATGGAATTAGAATTGGTACACCTGGGATACAATGTTTAGGACCCATCGTTCCTGAGTAATAGACATCCAGTTTTTTGCATGAAGGGCAAGTTTTCCTCCTAGGGGCATAAGTAATTGGGCAGGGCTGGGAAGGATAAATGAAAAGTCATTGTGAACTTTTTCCATAAGGGGTGGCTTAACACTCCTTGTTTTTGAGGTGAGGGCACTCCATTGTTTAGATCTCTGCATACCCTGAGACTGTAGTCTGGGTGGCATGTTTCCTCTGGGTCTGATCTGGGAAGGCCTGGCAGGAGCTGGAAAGGAACAGTTTTTGAAGGCCAATGCCTACTTGAATCTACGTGTATGCACTTGTAAGAATTCTTTGACAGTTTGCATAGATTTAGCTTCATCTTCCATCTTTTTAAGAACTTCTTCTGCTTTGGTGCCAAGCATACTAACTTGGTGTGCAGAATGCATTAGCTCTTGTAAATATTTATTTTCTGCACAGTCTGGCAACAATATAATTTTTTGTTTAATTAGTTCCATAATATGTTGCTGGTACTGCAACATGTGAAAGTGGCAATTCAATGCCCTAATGGCAAGAGTTGCAGAGGTATATACCTTCTTACCCTATCTGTCTAAAGCTCTGGAATCCCTGTCTGAAGGGGTAGGGTTTTTGGATGTAGTAGCCTTAATACCTTTAGGTTCCTGGGAAATGGTCTCTGGATCTGCAGTAGGATTCTTGAAGAGAAATTTGTGAGAATCAGGTACTCTGTAGTACCCGTCAGGTTTTCTAGAGGCCGGTAGCAAAGTGTCTGGAGTAAGGCTGGATTCCATGAAGACATCATCTACAACATCCAGGACATGGGGTATAGCTAGAGGCCTGTGCTGAGGCAACTCTAAAAATTCTCGAGTCTCTTTTTGGACTGAGGGTAGTCCTGGTATTCCCAGTGGAAATGGTCTCTTAAGGAGTATGCAAGGTTTCACCAAAAGAAAAATCCACTGGAGGGGAGGCAGAGGGAATGGATTCCTCTGCATCTGAATCCTCATAGGTTGATAAGGGCATGTCCTGATAATCAGAAAGGTCAGAGTCATCAGACTCCTGGTCTGTAGAATCAGAAGGAAACTCAATTCTGTCTCTTAGCAGGGGAAGGCTGGCTTCCACTAATTAGGGTGATAAGGTCTTCAGCCATTCTAAGCATTTGTTTTTGTGGCATGGGAACTTGAGCATGTGCTTTGGTCGTCTGTTTTCTATGCGTAGTGCGTACTCTTGGCCTGAGAAACTCAGTAGTTTTAGCTAAAAATGAAGTCGGTTTAATTCGAACATCGGTAGGTCATAATACACCCTCAGAAGCCGGTGCCTGCACAGCGGCTACAGACCTATCCAAGGTAGAGACATCCACAGGTTCCATAGTCAAAGAAGCCCCTCGCGGCATACCGGACTCCGAATGGGTCTCAGCAGAGGCCTGCGAATCTGTAGAAGTGGGCATCAGGGGCTGCAAAGGTGCCTCACTGAGTACCGACGGACTGGTGACTAGCTTAACGGAAGCGTCGTTGGCAGGTTTGGACTTATGTGGTCTGTCTTTATGTTTTTTTCAGAAGATCGGCAGTTGAATGGCTTATCGAAGCCATTTCGGAATTCGGAGAACGAGAGAGAAATAATTTAGCCACAAAGCCTGACGACGAATGGTTCGGGGCGTTAAACAAGGCACAAAACCGACAGCGAGGGACGTCATGGTCTGGGCCTAAACAAGTGACGCAGTAAGAATGAAAATCTCTGAGGTATTTACTTTCCACAGGCAAGACATTTATTAACTTTTTCTGACATCGGTTAGAGCAAGAACAAAGGATCCCCAACGGGGTATTTAGCTTTAGAAGACTTCAGGTTTGAAACTCGAAAAACGAAAATTTCAGGTAGCGGTCGACCAGGACTTGCAAACTGCTTCAGGCTCCTTTTCGGCAAGACGACTGATGTAACGGCATCGGCTGTCTGTTTTATACACCTGACGCCATAGAAGGAAGTGACAGCATCCGATGCAGAAATACTAAGACTCTGGCATTCTGGCGACTGAGGGCTACCTGCAGGCAGATAACCCAAGTGTGATGACAGCAACAGTGAAACATGAAGAACATCACTCCTATACAAATCAAATTTGTGGGTCATACTTGCGTTGCATGGCTGGTCCCTAGTGGGCATTAGCTTAGTATACACCTATGAAAGGAGGAGGTGGAAAACAATTAGTAAGTAAGGGGGTTTCTGGAAGAAAGAATTTTCAGGCTTGGAATCAGGCTGCAGTTTCTCCTATATCTTTTCTTTTTTACTTTTTTCTTTTTTTTAATCCTTCTGAGGTGGCTTTTGTTCCCTACAGACCTACAGAGAAAGGTAATAGGTTTGGTGGGACAGTTCATTTGATATCTCTGCTTGAAATCACGAATGACATTACCTTGTCCCTGCAGGGTTTTGAAGAGCTCAGTAGGACAAAGGTCAAACAAGAGATCACTATGGAGATGGGAGTCCAGAAGCTCCGCCATGACATCTTTGGGAAGAGATTGAAGACGAAATCAAGCAAACCTGTGGATGGCTGAACTGGTGTCCACTGCCCAGGAGGAAGTCTCTGCAGTGTCACAGATGCATTTAATGGAGTGTCTAGCTACTTGGGTGCCACTGCTGAGCATAGACACAGCCTGAGATTTACAATGACAATTCTCAGAGTCAGCAAGAGTCTTATCCAAGTTTCCCAGAATAAAGACTTAGTAATTTGTGTTTGGGAGTTTAGGACCCTAAATGCCAGGGTAGCAGAGGTATAAACTTTTTTGCCATACCTGTCCATGGCCCTGCGTTGTCTATCAGATGATACCACACTGGATGCAGGGATGACCCTGGTGGATTTACCTGAGAAAAATGAGAGATCTGCTACAAATTCTTTTTACAGGAGTTTCATTTCTTCAGGAACCCTGCAAAACCCTATCTGGTTTCTTAGGTGCTGAAAGCTGAGAGTCTGGTTAGCAGAAGAGGTGGCAAAAGCATTCAAGGCAGCTTCTAGGAAGGGCACAACCAAAGGTTTTGGGCTGCTACTTCCAACAATTCATAGTACGTTTTCTGTACATTTGAGACCTGTTTAGTGTCCCATTAAAATATTGTGCGATTCTGGAGATTGCTTCACCAAAGTAAATCTCATCCAGTGGTGCATCTGGAGAGGAGGTATAATAAAAATCGGAGCCCAGTTTGTCCCAGAGAATACATCTGGGAGGAATAAGCCAGTGATTCCTTATCTGAATCTGATTAATCTTCCTCCCCTGAAGACAATTCAGTGGAAAGTCCAAGTCGGACTGGGCAGCCAAACTATCATGTTTTCATTTTTGTTATTTTACTTTTGTATGAATGGGACATCCGAGGCAGTGGATTCCACATTTTCTAAGCACAAGATAATGGAAGCTAACCTAGTTCTAAGAGTTTTGGGGACTAGTGACTGACAAATCTTAAAGCCATGATAATCGTGCTTAATCCAAACCATGGTAATCATGCTTAATCCAATCAAACACATAGTGAAGTCTTTGTAAGGAATCTGCCTTCTGCAGTTGAAGACTGCAGGAATAAAATGTAACTGGTCCTCTGGACTACAGGAATATCTCTGCAGTTTTGGAATTTAAGCTGTAATTTGTAACCTCACTGAAAAATGTTTATGACCAAATGGTCTTCGGTGAAGAGTTCCCAGTTTTTTAAAAAGAAGACTAAACATTCTCCAACTCTTGCTGAGGGAAGAAAAACAGAAAGAGAGAAAGAAGGATAAGGTTAGGGGAGGGGCAGCCCTGTGGAGTCAAACCTGATCCCTCTGTCAGTCAGTCAGTCAGTCAAACTTTACATGGTGGGAAAGGGGCAAAGTTCTCAACCACGCAAGTCTCAGAACAGATCCTTTGGCTACTGTGACATATCCAACAGCATCACAATCCCATTTCTTGAGGTGTGTGGCAACGTGAGCTACTAAGTCAGAGTTTAGGCATCTCCTTTTTAGATCTTTATCCTGTATCTAGTCTGTCTTGCCCTTCATTTTTTTTCCAGCACAGATTGCTAAAAGGTAAAGCAACAGAGTATGGCAGTTTACGGTTCTGAAAGATAAAGTATCAAAAATTCAAACATTTCCCCCAAAATCTGTTGAATATCCCTACTCTCCCTTGTCATTGTGAATAGAATTGCCTAGATGGAACTGAGCAGATACTTAGCTCTATCCCAGAGACAACAAAGCTAGTCAGCCATTGAATAGGAAAATTTGCTGGAATCCTTGGCCACACAAAAGTGGTCAGGTTTCCTTGTAGCAGGGGAGAAGTGGGTCTGGCTCCAGAGATGCACTGGTGTACACAACCTCCAGGATATCCATGACTAAAGAAAAGAACAGTTGTGTAAAATCTTACCATAAGCATTGATGTCCTTCTCTTCTATATACTGCAGTACTCATAACATGAGTCCACCGCAGGCTGCCCCAAATGTCCAGCCAGTATACAAAAGTCTAAAGCTACTGTAAGGTATGTGCGACATCGCACATAGGATCCCTTTCAACATCGGTCATAAAGTGATGTCAGGTATACAGCAGATGTCGGCATGTACCATCCTCAGAAATGAATGCCCCAAGAGGAACACCAGCCTGAGATAAACTGAGATAACACACATCCAGGAAACAAGCAAGCATGAGGAGGAAGGCGGGAGGGATAGAATACTGCAACATACAGAAGAGAAGGGCAGCTATGGTTATGGTAAGATTTTACACAACTATTCTAAGCCCTTCTATTCATATGTTGCAGTATTCATAACATGAGGGAGATTACCAAAGCTCATGCAGAAGAAAGAGTGGTGGGAGGGGCAGTAGCTCTCTCTCTACAAACCCGTGAAAAACAGCCTTGGCAAAACCAGCTCTAGATCTAGATATATCATCCAACTTGTAATGTTTTGTGAAGGTATGGACAGAAGACCAAGTGGCTTCTTCTACGATAGAAGTATCCAGGCCTTTGGAAAAAAAGCACCTAAAGAACAGACAACTCTAGTGGAATGAGCCTTAACTGGAGAAGCAAGTTTTTTTTCATGGGCCACATAACAAAAGGAAATAGCCTTAGAGATCCGGGAGGAGATTGCTTGGAAACAGGTCTGCCCAGAGACCTGGGATGGTAGGAAACAGAGAGACTGCCAGACTTCCTAAAAGACTTGATTTTATTCAAATAAAACCCAAGTTGCCTATGCACATCCAATGTGTGCAAGATCCTCTCACTAGCAGATTGTGGAGAGGGAAAGAAAGTAGGCAGGTTAACAGACTAATTAAGTGACAACTCATTCACCACCTTAGGCATGAAGGAGGGATTAGTGTGGTTGGACACCATATACTTGTGAAAAGCAGTAAAAGGAGAAGGAGCCACAAGGGCCTGAAGTTCTGAAACCCTTCTGGCTGAAGTGATAGCCAAAAGAAGCACTTGTCTTCCAAGTGCAATGTTGAAGGGAAGATGAAATTGCTGGTTCAAAGTGATGCAATGTAAGTTTTTTCCAAAACAAAGTTTAAATCCCAAGGAGGATCCTTGGTGGTCGGATGTGAAGGATGCCTTTCAAGAAAAGTTTGACTTCCAACCTCAAAGCCACAGGAGGGTCCATACGCATACAGGCAAAAATGGTTGACAGATGAGCTTCTCCTGAAGAGTATGATAACCCAGTCTTCAGTAATTCACACAGATAAGACAGAACCACTAGAATATCCACAGACAAAGGATGCATATATCTTTGGAAAGACAGCAGATGGAAAACCTCTTCCATTTGGAAATGTAGGATTACCTAGTATTGGGTTTTCTGGCCTCCTGCAGAACTTGTAACACATCCTCAGAAAATAGGTGTCTGAAAGGGGTCAAAACCCTAACATCCATATAGTGTCATCTGAAGGGATGTGGATGCATTAGAGATCCCTTGCCCTGTGTGAGTAGATACACTCTGTGAGGTAACTTGTGTTGATTGCCCTTGGCTAAATGCAGAAGAAGGGGGACCAATGCTGTCTTTGGCCAAAACGGAGTCACCAGCAAGATTTTTGGTTGGTCATATTGAATTTTCAACAGGACTTTCTGAAGGAGGGGGAAGGGGGGATGCGTAGAGAAACATCCTCTTCCAAGAGAAGGATATGGGGGTCCATCTTCCATGCCTGAGAATCGGGAACTCTGGCACAAAAGTTTGGAAGTTGTCTGTTCATAGGGGAGGCAAATAGATCTACATGAGGAGTACCCCATTGGTAGACAGTGTCCCGAAACTCATCCCGATGTAACATTTACTCATGGGACTGAGTCATGGACCTGCTCAATGTGTCTGCTACCACATTCTGACTGGAAGGAATGCAAACTGCCTGAAGAGTCAGCTGATATTGAGTTGCTAATTCCCGAAGCCTTGACAGCTAACCTGTACAGGAGATATGACTCCCCCCTTTGTTGACATACCAGAGAACTCTGGTGTTGTCTTTAAACCACTTTAAGGGACCTAGTTGAAAATGAGGATGAAATGTTAGCAGGGCAAAAATAAGAGCTCAAATTTCTTTTACATTTATGTGATCCTTCACTTGGGAAGGAGACCACATGTCCTGAACTTTCCAAAAGGCAAATGTTGCCTCCCCATCCCATGTCTGAGGCATCCGTGAACACCTCCTGAGAAGGAAGGGGGGTTTGTAGGGGAAGTCGTGGATTCAAGGACACCTGCTGAATCGACCACTCTAATTCTTTTTTCAAGCAGGGAATGAGAGTAATCACAAAATCTAGTGGATGAGCATGTTGCATCCAAATTGACCTGAGATGTGATGGGAGTTTCCTCATGTGAAGTTTGGCTAGAGGTAACATGGGAATAGTGGATGCCATGAAGCCCAGCAAATGGAGGAACTCCCTGGCAGTTAGGGACTGGAGTGGAATGACAGCTTGAAAGTAAGCGGTTACAGACAAGATCTTATGAGGAGGTAAGGAACCCAACATCATGTCTGTTTGAATTCTACATCCTAGGAAAACATGATCCTGTGAAGGAATGCGAGAGGCCTTTTGGAAATTGATAGTGAATGCTAGATTTCCAAAAGAGATACTGTGAATTGAAGGTTTTGAAGAAGCAGGTCTGGAGAATGAACCTGGAGGAGGAGGTCGCCTAAGTAAGGGAAAATCTGAATATCCCTGAGTCTGCAACAGTAAATGACAGGAGCTAAGCATTTTGTGAAGACCCTTGGTGCCATATATAGACCAAAAGGCAAGGCAGAAAATTGAAAATGTGAGTAAGCAATAGTAAAGTGCAAGTATTTCCTGAAAAGAGGATGAATGGGCATCTAAAGATAGACATTCTTGAAATCCAGTGATACCATGAAGGCCTGTGGAAGAGTGAGAGGAAGCAGAGTGTTTAAGGAAAGCATGGGAAAGGAGGGTACCTTTAAGAAGGTGTTTAGATGGGACAGATCAAGAATGGGTCTCCGATGACCATCTTTTCTGAGGACTAGGAACATTTTTGAGTAGAAACCCTTTCCTGTTTGGGAAGGTGGAACCTCTTGAATGGTACCCTGAGGCAGCAAGTTGTGAATCACCTTAGGAAAGAAAGTCAACTGATCTTTTGGAGGCTGTGGAATACCACTGAAGGTAGGAGGAGTCTTCCATACCAGTATCCTCCGAGGATAATAGAAAGGACCCAGGAGTCTTGGGTGATCTGTTTCCAAGCAGGGAAGGACATGGAAAAACATAAGGATAGAAGGGTCTGACTGCAAATAGGCGGTTAGTCACAGACTACCTGGATTGCTCTGAATGGACAGTTTCTGAGCAGGAGGAGTAGTAGAAGTACACTTGGCAGAATAAGCCTTTCTAGCACCTTTTACTTTTAGGAGGTGGTCTGGATTAACTTCCTCATAAAAGTGGTTTTAGAAGGATGGTTCCTTAGAAATCTTGGAACTGGTGATACAAAAGTGAGCTTAAGGTCCTAGAGCTCCTTGCCCTTTTCTTGCAAGGACTTAAAATGTCCTGCAGCTCCAGATCCAAACAAAACCTTGGAATCTAGTGGAGCATCCATAATTTTAGCTTTGATATCGTCTGGCAGTGATTGGAGCCTCAGCCAAGAGCATCTCCAAAGATGCAGCCACTCTGGGAGATGCTTCCACTGCATCATAGCTGCATTTAATAGAACGGCGTGTCACTTGGGCAGAGTAACCTAAAATGGAAGTAAGCTGGAATTTAGTGTTAGATTCTGGAAGCTGAGAAAGGAGTTAAAGTGACTTGAGAAAGGAGGGCAAAGGAATACTTAGCCATATTGGTCTGGTAGTTTATAGCCCTTAAGGCCTGAGTGGACAGAGTATAAACTTTTTCCCCAACCTCTCCATAATGTTGCTCTCCTCATCAGAGGGTAGAAGGAAGATAGAAAACAATAGTTTAGAGGGCTTCTCTGCAGCCACTGATACTGTAGCTGGGTCTGCAGAAGGGCACTTAAGCAAAAAATTACAATCCTCTGGCACTTTATAGAACCTGCCTAGCCTTTTAGGGCATGAGGCTGTGAATCTAGACACTTGGTAGCAGAAAGGAAAACATCCAAGAAAGCTGGAAGCACTGGAGGTACTGCACATGGGGATGGAGAATACTTCTGTAAAAGATCATAATACCTTTTTTGTATGTCTGAGACCTGGAAGTAGTCCCACTTGAAAAATTCTCTCATCTTTGCTATGGTCTCTCCAAAGGTAATATCTTCCCGTGGAAAGTAAGTTCCATTTGATTCCTCCGCTGGAGAAGTGTATCCCAGTGGAGAAGACATCTGGGCAGCGTATGCCACAGACTCATCCCTAGAAGACTCATCCTTATCAGAAGGATCCTCAGTTCTAAATGATTTTGGGGAGAAGCTGGAAAAGGGAAGGGGTAAGGAAGAGAAACTCCTGTGGATTGCCTAAGGGCGATGAAAGAGTTAAACAGTGCTTGTGAAAAGGCTTGCCAATCAGTGGATTGTTCCTGAGGAGAAGGTTAAGAATGATTAGTTTTCTGCTTCTTCTTCAGTGGTGCATCCATATGATGGAAGGATGAGGGTCAAGATGTCAGCCTGAATTTGACAATATTGTTAGGGACCTCCTCACGAACCAGGATTTAAGTAATGCCTTGAGGGCCTTCAAAGATGATGAGCCTGGGCTCCCCCCTACTTCCGAAGCGGACATCTGCATATCCCCCAAACACATGCTTAGCAGATCCTTTGCTGTCTCCACAGCAGAACCTGCATAAGAATCACCAGCTACCTCTGAACAGGTCTCCGGGCCAACATCGGTCTCAGAAGAAATGCTCAGAATTGGAGGAGCAGCAGAAACTTCAGGCCTAGATTTCTTGGCCTTCTTTGGAACAGGCTCCCCTGAAGGACCAGATGCACTTTTCATAGAGTCGTGTGCTAAACACTTAAGATGTTGGTTCTCTAGGTATAGACTAAGAGAAGTGAGATGACTACCCAGGGTCTTTGGGATATACACCTTACAAACAGCACAGGAGGTATGGTCGTGGTTAGGGCCTAGGCAAAAGAGGCACAGACCATAGGAATCCTTATTTGGAATTTGCCATCCACACTGACACTTTTCCTTTGTAGTTAACATGTAACCTTAGCAAACAGCAACAAACAAAAACCCCAAAAAGGAGTAAGGAAAGCCCCAACAGGGCACTTAACTGAATCGGAATCCACAACTTGCTGATGAGCAAATGACCAAAGGCATTCAGACTTGATGAAAAAAGTTCTGAGGATGGTATGTGCAGACGTCTGCTACATACCCCGCATCACTTTATGACCGAAGTTGGAAGGGATCCTATGTGTGATGTCACACATACCTTACACTAGCTTTAGACTTTTGTATACTGGCCGGATGTTCGAAGCAGCCTGTGGTGGATATCTCGTGTTCGAAGCAGCCTAGGGTGGACATCTCGTGTTATGAATACTGCAACATATGAATAAAAGGACATCAGCAAGTACTTTTGGCTAAGGCAGGCCCATGAAAGACCTTCAGCTGAGCTGGGCCTCTGAGTATTCCTTAACCTCCCACTGGAGCCCCTCCTTCACTTTATGCAGAGCGTACCAAAAGGAGAACTCCTTTTATGGAGAAGCATGGGATAAAATTACTTCAGTGTCTAATTTGTATGCAGATGGGATATGACCAACATAGGCCGATTAATCTGCTTCAGTCATGGGAATCAAAGCTCAACAGGAGGTTCTAACTCTTTCTTTTTAGGAGGGGCCTCAGACACTCCAGGTGTACATAGTGCTGGTTCTTTGGATTTCATACAAGGCATGCAATTCTGATTCAGATGAACAGATTAGTTACTAGAAACCTAGGAGGAAGTGGGAACCGAGGCACTACCAGATGAAGGCTGAGGCAAGTTGCATGGCAGCACCAGTTTGGTCCTCGTTGTTTTGTAGCTTCATTAACTTAAAGGCTACGGGACATGGGCAGGAGACAGACACTTCAATCTGGTCTCCAGGAAACCCTTGTAAGAAACTATACTTGGGATACTGTCACCCCCTCCTCTTTGAAAATAAGAATTCTAGCCTGTTTCACAGCTGGGCCAAAGGTATCAGGAAGTGTGGCAATCAATGGTCTGGGAATTCCTGCAAGTCACTGTAGGTGTGATGGCCTGCAAAGCAGCTGTGCCAGAAGTACCAAATGAAATCAACTGACAGGGTGTAGGCTGCAAAACATATGTCTGTGCTGTAACTCACCAGACTCAGAGAGACTAGAGTCATCCATCAAGAATGATCTCAGTCTCGCACTTCTCCCTGTGTCTGGTGGCCTTGGTCAATGCCATGACGGCTTAGAACCAGACATGCACTCCTTTTTTAGCTGTGAACTCCTGGAGAAATCAACTTCTTTTATGTATTGTCCTTGGGGGTGAACACTGACATAATGCAGACAAGAGTCTATGCTGTGCTAAAATCGTATCCGTCTTCCACAAGCTATTAGGTTATTAACTTTTACAAAGGTTTTGGTGTCAAATTTAGAATCACACGAGCTAATCAGTCACTGTTTTAAAGAAAAGATTAAGTCCCTTATGAGGTTCTTAGCTGGCTTTTGGAAGTAGGCTGACTGATGGCCTGACAATGTTATAGAACATACAGCTCACAATACTGCATGACAAGAAAGATATGAAAAAGGTATTGGCTGACACACCTATTATACAACCAGTGGCCTAGGCCCTGGGGGAAGGTGGAGCTGTTAAAATCAGACTGGACACAACTGAGCTACCATGCAGACAGGAATCTCAAAAGTGAGAAAGTACAGTTGTGTACACTTACCATAAATGTAGATGTTTGAGTGTATTCACTGTTGCAGTCATCACATTTGGGTTATCTGCCTGAAGGTAGCCCTCAGCCGGCCTGAATACCAGGGTCTTCGGATTTCTGCATCGGATGCTGCCGCTTCTTCCATGACGTCAGGTCGTTAGGGGTATAAAACATGCAGCCGACGCCATTACATCAGTTTTTCTTGCCCCAGATGTCAGGTGCCCCCACAATAGGAAGCAATTATATGGTATGGAACACCCCCAGCAGAAAGCAAATACACATTATATAATATATGCCAAACAAGAATGAAAGGTAGAGCCAAGAGAAGTCAGGGGTCTGGACGGAGGGTAAGCAGTACTGCAACAATGAATACACTCGAAAATCTGCATTTATGGTAAGTGCACATAACTGTATGGTGCTCGTGTTTCACTGTTGCAGTCATCACATTTGGGTCGATTCCCAAAGCTAAGGAAGAGTGGAGGCAATTAAAGAGCATTAGGGCTAGCAATCAGGCCCTGTAAGACTGCTGAGGCAAATCCAGCTCTGGAGTTAGAAAAGATAGGCAGGTGGTAATACTTGGTGAAAGTATGTACAGAGCTCCAGGTATCAGCTTCCAGGATGTCCCTTGGTAGGGACTCGCTCTGAGAAATGTCGTAGAGGTAGATGCAGCCCTGGTGGAATGAGATTTTATCCCCTGTGGGGTAGGCTTTCCATGGTGCTTGTAGCAGAAATGGATGCAATGGGCTATCCATTTGAAAATGGTTTGCTTTGAAATAGCCTTCCCCTCTACCCCTGCAGCAAAGCTAACTAGCAGCTGGTCGAGAGACTTAGTTCTATCCAAACAGAATCTAAGATGTCTGTGCACGTCCAGAGAATGCAGTATCCTTTACCCCTTATTTTGAAGATTAATGAAAAAAGTCAAAGGAATGGACTGGTTTACAGCCACACTAGACACCACCTTGGGCATAAAGGATGGATTAGTCCTGAGGTAAACCCTGTCCGCATGGAAGATAATGAAGGGTTCCACTGTCATGAGGGCCTGCAGTTCAGACACTCTTCTTGCTGAAGTGATGGCTAGGAGTAAGGCTGTTTTCCAAGAAAGGAATTTCAACTCTGCTGTAGCAGCTGGTTCAAAGGGTGGGGGGTTGAGTTTTTAGGTTCATATATAGATACTAGGCTATCTGCCCTAGGGCATTTATAAGCCTAGCCAGAGTGTATTTGGCTTCCGCCTCCCTATTAGATTAGCCAACTGTGCCTCTGTAAAGTAGGTCACAGAAGGTACCCTTTTAAGATTAGTTTACTGTGCCTCTGTCTAGCAGGGAGACAGAAGAGATTCCAGGGGTGAATTTGCGATTTCCCATCCACGTGTCCAGATTTCGCTTGAAGAGGGTCAGCGAGGGGCTATGTCTAACATGAATTGGGATTCTATTCCAGAGTGAGGGGAGCCTCTGGGAAATGAATCTGTCCCTCCAGCATGTCCTATTTATTTTTGTGCTGAGGTTTAGATCCCTGCAGCATGTAGCTCTAAGGGACTTGGATTTTTTTGAGGTGGAGCATGTCTATTAATTCTGGGTTTGACATGGCTTTGTACGTCAGGCATAGATCGCCTCTGAGTAGGCGGTAAGCAACTGAGTAGAGCTGGAGTTTCTTTAGTCGAGCTGCATAGGACATCTGTTTGTAGCCCATGATCCTCTTGGTGAGGTACTTTTGGGGTCTCTCCAGTTGCTGCAGGTGTCGGGTAAGGTACATCCCAAAAGGGGCATTGTATTCAATTATGGGCCTGATGAGTGACGAGTAGAGGGGCACAATGACATCTCTTGATCTAGATGCGAACCCTTTCGTGATAAGGTGGGCTATATAGAAGGTCTTTCTAACCACTTTGGCAACGTGATCATCAAAGGAGAGATTACTATCTACGTTGGTCCCCAAATCTCTAATTACTTCTTCCGTATTTAATGGATTACCACCTATGTGGTAATTTGTGGGCACCTTGTTTTTCCCAAAGGGGATGACTATGCACTTTTTAGCATTTAGCTTGAGGCCGTGGCTCTGGCACCAAGCATCCGTTTCTGTGAGAACTTTTTGGAGGATGCTTGTGTCAGCTGGAGATTCGATTATGGCCCCCAGTTTGCAGTCATCTGCGAACTTTGTCAGCCATAATCCCCCTGTGTTAGCCTGAACCTCAGAGAAGTATATACCGAACAAGAGAGGTCCCAGAACTGAGCCCTGTGGGACGCCACTTGTAACTGGTTTGGATTTGGACATGGCACCTGCGATTCTGACCATGTGGGCTCTATCTCTGAGCCAGTTTGCAACCCATCTTGTGATATAGGGGTTGATATTTAAGCTTGTAATCTTATTTATGATGCCCGAGTGGGGTATTGTGTCGAAGGCTTTTGCGAGGTCCAGGTAGGCTGTGTGGACTACCCTGCCCTCATCTATGGCTTTGGTAACTGTTTCAAAGAAATCAACTAGGTTTAAGAGGCAAGATCTGCCGTTAACAAAGTCAAATTGGGTAGGGTCCAGTGTCTGGAGGCTCCCAATGTCTTTGTTTATGAGTTCCATGATAATACACTCCATAGCTTTACAGACCAGACTAGTCAGGCTTATGGGACGATAGTTTCCAGGGTCCGTTGTGGCACCACCTTTGTGGAGTGGGACCACTGTAGCTGTACGCCATTCTCTGGGTACATATCCTGTAGTAAGGCTAAGTTTGAACAGTGACTTAATGTGAGGGTTCAGTTCTTCTTGGAGCTCGTGTAAGACACAGCCTGGAACACCGTCCGGTCCCACAGATGCTGTGTTTTTTGCTTTGGAGTGGGCAGCTTTCACCTGCGCATCTGTGATGTCAGGGAGGTTACATTTAGGTGGCATAGGCATTTGCTCCTTTGGGGGAAGGGGGAGAAGTTTGCGCTGAATCTGTCTGCCAGGATGTTGGCTATGTCTGTAGGTTCGGTATATTTTGTACCGTTATGCAGCAATTCAGAGCATATCTGGGAGTTTCCGCCCATGTTCCTGACATAACTAAAGAAGGCCTTGTGATTATCTTTAGTGTCTAGGGCAATTTTTCTTTCAAAACTGGCCTTTGATGATTTTATGAGGGATCGAAGTTTCTTGCTAATACTGATCAGAGATGCCTTCCCTTTTTGGGATTTTGCTCTGTCATGTAGTAGCTTCCTCCTTCTGTTGCATAGCTTATTTATGGCCGGGGTCCACCACACCGGTCTCCTGTTTTTGGAGGAGTGAGTCTTGGTTTTATTTGGGATAGCACGATCCATGCATTCCTGCAGGTGCTCATAGAATGCATTTGTAAAGGATTCTGCGGATTGGGGTGTATTATCCTCTGGCCCAGGGGCTTTGAAGGATTCCACCTCAGTATTGAGAAGTGCAAAGTTGGCTTTTGAGAAATTCTTTACAGTGATTTCCTTGGCTGGGGGTGGGGACGGGATATGGATGTCCAGGGAAATGTGTTTATGGTCTGATCTTACCAATGAGGGGTTTACCTCTGGTGTGGAACATAAGAGTCCCCATGTTGGTGATGACCACGTCCAATATGTTGTTCCCTCTTGTGGGAGTGGTGACCAGTTGTTCCATTGCGTTAGAGTTTATAAATTCAAGGAACCGTTGGGCGAGGGTGTTTGGGCTTGAGTAGTTTTCCCAGTCAATGTTTGGGTAGTTGAAGTCACCCAATAACATAGTGTTTGGAGAGACCTTCATATTCTCCAGTGTTCTTAGGAATGCAGAGTGGGGTTCCTGTAATAGGGAGGGTGTTCCGTAGCAGGCTACAAACTGAAAGGCAGTTTTGCCCGCTGTTAGTTGCACATGGATGGTTTCCGATGCTTCGTGCAGTGCCACTAACCTGGAGGTGTAGGTATCTTTGATGAATATAGATACTCCCCCTCCTTTTGTGCTTCGGTCCAAGTTTTGGGGCCGAAACGCATGGTATGAGTTATAACCTGGTAGTGCTGGGGTGCTCTCAGGAGCCTTGAACCAGATTTCTGTTACTGCAGAG
>NC_056732.1:555079218-555160932 GCF_019279795.1 Protopterus annectens
AAGGTTCCACAGCCATGAGTGCCTGTAGCTCTGAAACTCGTCTTGCAGAAGTTATTGCTAGGAGCAGAGCTGTTTTCCAAGATAAAAACTTTAAATCAGCAGTAGCAGCTGGCTCAAAAGGAGGCAGGGTGAGTTTTTCCAAGACATAGTTGAGGTCCCATGCAGGCATTGCTGATCTCCTTGGAGGCCTTAAATTTTTGGTTCCTCTGAGGTACTGTTTTAATAAGGGAGGAGAAAAGATTGGTGGCTCTGCAGTGTAATGAGCCGAAATGGCAGAGGCATGAATTTTAATAGATGAGAAAGAAAGGCCTTTGTCCAGCATCTCAGTTAAGTATTGTAAAATCTGAAGAATATGTGGCACAGCTGTATCTGTTCCTTGTGCTAGGTTCCAAGCACAGAATCTCTTCCATTAACCAGCATAATATTTTCTAGTACTAGGCCTTCTGGCTTCCAAAATGACATCCATCACAGCTTTGCAGAGAGGTGTGTTTTGTATGACTACATTATCCGCCATGCTGCCAGGTGTAAAGTCCTGAGCTGGCTGTGTAGGATCAGATTGTTTTGCTGGGACAGTAGCTGCGGTACTCGTGGTAGGGTCCAAGCTGGGCATTGAGACAAACTCTTTAATATTGGGCACCAATGCTGACGGGGCCAGTCTGGTGCAATCAGTATCATCTTTGGCTTCTCCTGTCTGACCTTTAGGAGTACCTTGGGGAGGACAGGCAGAGGGGGAAAGGCATACACGGATAGGTTTTCCCATCTGAAGGATAGGGCGTCCACTTTCCATGCTTGTCTGTGATAAGTCCTTGTGCAGAATCTCTGTAGTTGGTAGTTGTAAGGGGAGGCAAATAGATCTATGTCCGGGCATCCCCATTTCCTTGTTAGCATGCTGAAGACTTGTGGATCCAGCTGCCACTCGTGGGGATCCATACGGTTTCTGCGTAGTTCGTCTGCCAGTGTATTTTTCCTTCCTGGCATGAATTGTGCCTGCAGATGTACTTGATAAGTCAATGCTGTGTCCCATAAAGTCATGGCTAGCCTGCAAAGGGGGTAAGAATGTGTTCCCCCCTGCTTGTTTATATACCACATGACCGTGGTGTTGTCTGTCTTTATCAGTAGTTGTCCTGGTTGAAGAAGGTCCTTGAAGGCTGTCAGGGCATTTTGAACAGCTAGCATCTCTTTTTGATTGATATGTAGATGCATTTGGTTTGAGGTCCATGTTCCCTGAATGCATTTTCCTGCCATGTGGGCCCCCCAGGGATAATCTGACGCATCCGTTGTTAGTATCTGCCTGGCTGGGGGTAATGTGAACGGCCGTCCCTTGTTTTGGTGACAAGCCTTTGCCCACCATCGAAACACCTGTTGCAGGCAGGGAATGAGAGTAATTATAGTTTCCAGGCTGTGGCAAAGTTGAGTCCAAACACTTTTTAGGTACCATTGAAGTTTCCTCATATGCAGTCTTGCATATGGAATTAGTAAGGTGCAGGATGCCATGAAACCCAAAGCCTGCAGAATTTTTCTTGCAGATAACTGGGCCTTTGTTGCTAACATTTTGAAGAAGGTAGTCAGTTGTCTGTTTGTCTGGTGTGAGATAAGCCATCTGGGCAGTTGTATTTAAGCTTGCACCCAGGAATATTATCTTTTGAGAGGGTACTAGTTTTGATTTCTTTTCGTTGACTGTATACCCTAGGCATGTTAGAAGTTTTTTCACAAACGCCAGATGCTGTAGAAGAATGTTCTTGTTCTCTGCTTGAATCAGACAGTCGTCCAAGTTAGGATATATCTGTATTTCTCTTTGTCTGCAGAATGCAATTACTGGTGCCAGGCACTTGTTCAGCTGCATGCAATATATCCTGGGCGCAGTAGATAAGCCAAAGGGCAGTGCAGAGAATTGGTAATGCATTGAGCCAGCCTTGAATCTGAGGTATCTTCTGCATATTTGTCTGACTGGGACATGCAGGTACGCCTCTTTTAGGTCTAAAGTTACAAGCCAAGCGTTCTTGCTCAGCATGGGCAGTAGTTGCTGCAAAGCCAACATTCTGAATTTTGGTATATCCAGGAATGTATTCAGAATAGACAGGTCCAGTATTGGCCTCCAGGCCTTGTCCTTTCTGGGTACCAAGAACAGTCTTGAGTAAAATCCTTGTCCCCGCTCTTGCTCTGGTACTTGTTGAATGGCCCTCATGTCCATGAGGGATGAGACTTGTTTTTGAGCCTCTGCCCATTGATTTTTTGGCAGATCTGGCCAACTGTTTGTCTTTGGCAGGGTATGGAAATGGAACTTGTAGCCTTGTGACACGATATTTAGAACCCACTTGTCCTGGGTTATAATGTGCCAATTTTGAGAAAAAAGTGCTAATTTTCCCCCTAAGGGTGCTGCCAGGAAATAAGTGCTTGGTGTAGGCAGGGGGAAGTCATTGGGACGGTTTCCTGTAAGGTTGTGATTTGCCTTCTACACTTTTGGAGGTAGAAGCACCCCACTGCTTTGACCTGTATGAACCTTGAGCCTGGGTTCTGCCTCTAGGGCGCCTGGGTCTACCCCTTTGAGGTCTGTCTGACACTGGAAAGGACCAATTCTTTGTTGGCCAGTGTCTACTAAACCTAGGTTGCTATACTTGTAAGAAATCTTTGACCGTTTGCATAGATTTAGCCTTGTCCTCCATTTTCTTTAACACCTCTTCTGCCTTAACACCAAACAAAGAATCATGCTGTAAAGGTGCATCTAATAATTTAACTTTAACATGATCAGGCAGATTTTGTTCCTTTAACCAAGCATGCCTTCTAATTACAGAACCAGTAACTGCGGCCCTGCAGGAGGCCTCTAAAGAATCAAAACCACATTGTAAAGTATGCTTTCCAACTTGTTCAGCTGCATGCAATATATCCTGCATTTCCTTGTTTTCTGCACATTCAGAATTTAACAACATTTTCTGTTTAAGCATGGTCATGACATGTTGCTGATATGGGCATATGAAACCGACAGTAGGCCCTTATAGCCAAGGTAGCAGATGAGTAAACCTTTTTTCCCCATCTATCCAGTGCCCTAGAATCCCTATCTGAAGGGGTAGGGTTTTTTGCAGCTGAAGCCTTAACACCCTTGGGACCCTGAGAAATAGTTTCCAGGTCTGCAGCAGGGTTTTAAAAAGGAATTTATGTGAGTCAGGAACCCTGTAATATCTGTCAGGCTTAACAGGAGCTGGAGGCAAGGAGTCAGGGGTAAGGCTTGAATCCGAAAACACATCTACAATGTCTAACACAGGAGGGATGGCTAGTGGCTTGTGCTGAGGTAGTAACAGGAAACCCCTGAGCCTCTTTTTAGACTCTGAAAAATCTTGGCTCTCCCAGTGGAAATGCTCCCTCATGGTATGCAAGGTTTCCCCAAAAGAATAATCCTCAGGAGGAGAAGCTGAAGGTATGGATTCTTCAGCATCAGAATCCTCATAGGGGGGAAAAGAATATTCCTGATCAGAAGAGGAATCAGAAGATGGAAACCTGATCTGAAGATTCATAGTCAGTCTCTTGCCTAGGCCTTTTATCAGGAGGGGGATGGAAACCCCTGATCAAGGTAATCAAGTCTTTGGCCATTTTGAGCATTTTGTTTTTTGGGCATGGAGGCCTGTCCACCTGGCTCTTGAGGTTGCTTCTTTGTCTTTGAAGGTGCTTTAGTCTTTGCCTTTGAAGTTGGTTTAATGTATAGGTGTTTGGGTCTGAATACACCCTCAGAAGCCGGTGCCTGCTCAGCAGCTCTGGACCCATCTGAAGTATTAGCGTTAGAGGCTCCAATACTTTGAGTTTCCAGTGGCATGGCCGACTCCACATGGGAGTCGGTAGTGGCCTGCAACTCTAAAGTAGTGGTCGTCAGGGGCTGTGAAAGTGCCTCACTGAGAACCAGCGAACCGGCGACTGGCTTAGGAGAAGCTTCGTCGTCGGTTTTGGGCCTCGGCTGTCTTTCTTTTTCTTTGCGGTATTTGTGAACTCCGGTAGTCGGATGGCTTTCCGACGTCATTTCTGGATAATTAAATCTGCGTCCAAAGTAGTTTAAAGCATAATCATACTGACGCTTAATAGTGCGTTGGTTAAATCTAGCACAAAACAGACAACCCAGAAAAATTATGATCAGGGCCTAGGCAAGCAATACAGTAAGAATGAAAGTCCTTATGAGGTATTTGCTTCCCATAAGAAATACAATTATTAACTTTTTCTGACATCAGTTCTGGAGCAAGAAAAAAGTTTCCCCAACGGGGTACTTATTTATTTATTTATTTACATTTGTTAACCGGGAGAGTCCGACTGGACACAGGTCCGTTTTCAGCAGAGGACCGGGGAGAAAAGCTCCACATTAAGTATTATTTGCATTATACAGTTAAAAAACATAGCATTTAAATATAGACATTAGTCCAGTTAAGGACGCTTTATAGAAGACTTCGGATCTGAAATTCGAACTCTAAAATCTCAGGAGTCGGCCGACCGGCACTTGCGAACTGCTTCTGGCACCATGCGGCAAGAAAGACTAAATAAAATGGCGTCGGCTGCTTCTTTTATACCCCTGATGACCTGACGTCAGGAAAGGGGAGACGACAGCCGAGGCAGGACCCAGGACTTTGGAATTCAGGCTGACTGAGGGCAACCTGCCAGCAGGATTACCTAAACGTAATGACTGCAACAGTGAAACACAAAGAACATCTTACCAAAAAAGTATGTTCAAGTAGACCACTGTTGCAGTACTCCTAACTACTGCGGTTTCAGCTACAAAAGGCCTCCTTGTCCATCCCTAGTTGTACAGCCGAGCTTCCTTCTCCATGCAGCTGTGGTAAACATGTACTACTATGATATGTCAAGACTTCTTCAGTATAAAACAGACATCCACCCACACCATATAGTACAGTTGTGTACATTTACCATAAATGTAGATGTTTGAGTGTATTCACTGTTGCAGTCATCACACTAGGGTTTATCTGCTTCAGTCGGCCTGAATACCAGAGTCTTGGGATTTCTGCATTGGATGCTGTTGCCTCTTCTATGATGTTAGGTCGTCAGGGGTATAAAACATGCAGCCAACACCATTACATTAGTTTTTCTTGCCTCAGATGTCAGAAGCCCCCAAAAGGTTTTCAGCCGGCAGGCGGTCCTCGTCACAAAGTCTTGGTCAGTGGGTTGTTGTTGTCGTACTCTTCTGGCGTCAGGAAGGCTTAAAGGAAGGCAATACATAAATTACAAGAGGGGAAGGAGGGTGGAAAACCACTGCAGCTGTAAACTGTACTATGTTCATCGTGGCATTACAGCTGCAGTAGTTACATATGGGTGAATGCCCTGCAAAACTGCAGTGGCAAAGCCTGCTCTAGTTTCTGTATAAAGGCAGATGGTAATGCTTGTTTGTGTGAAGTATGTACAGAACTCCAAGTGGCTAGGCACTCCTCTGAGGAAGGCGTTACAGGTTTCCCTTGACCCCCACTGCATAGAAAACTAGGAGTTGATCTGGTTTAGGGCTACCCTAGATACTACTTAGGCATAAAAGGGGGGGGTTGTGCAGGAAAACCCTGTAATATTGTAATTCTGCTGAAGCAGCTGGTTCAAAAGGAGGCAATGTCAATTTTTCTAGTACATAGTTAAGGTCCCAAGCTGGTACTGGCTGTTTCCTTGGAGGGCTTATGTTTCTTAGCCCCTCTGAGGAACTGTCGCAGTAGAGGGTGTGAGAATAAAGGAGGATCCATGTTGAATTGATCCTGTCCTCTTTCTTCATTCCAAAAACAAAAAACCCCATAAGCTTTTCTTGTAGATGGTCTTCTAGCCTCCAAAATGACATCCTGCACTTCTTTGGAAGTAGTGCCTGATGTGAAGTTAAGGGATTTCAGTGCAGCTAGAGGAGGAGTGGTGTTAGGTTCCTCAATAGTGGATACCAATGTTGTCTCGGCCAATCTGGAGCAATCAGTATCATCCTTGGTTTGTCTGTTTCTTTTTTTCCAAGAAGCTTGGGCAGCAGAGAGTGGTATGCATAAACTGACCAAGTTGTCCATGTGAATGAAAGAAGTCCCCAAGCCTTTGGGTGGAAGGTCCTTGAGCAGAACAAAGGTCTTATGTCTGGCCCTTCCATGCTTGAACAATCTCTGTGAATATAGGGTCTGTCATGTACTGAGCCTGGAGTTCTATTTGTCTTTCAGAGCTAGATTCCAAAGAGTCGGTTAATCTGCACAAGGGGTATGAATTCATGTGCGCCCCAAGGCGATGAAGCGCGCGTGGTTATGACTTGTGTAGCAGAGGCTTGCAGAATGGGAGGCCTTTCCACCATATGAATTCCTTTTGTAGGCAGGGAATTGGAATCTTGAGACCATAGATTTTTTAGGTACCATTGTGTGTCCAAGTTGGCACCCAGGAAGGTAATTTTCTGAGAGGGTGTTTGTTTTGATTTCTCCTTGTTGATGGTGTATCCCAGAGAAAGCAGTAAACGTGTCACATATGCTGATCAGGCAGTCGTCCAGATAAGGGTAAATTTGTATCCCTTGAAGTCTGCAGTATGGGCATGATAGATAAGCCAAAGGGCAATGCAGAGAATTGATAGTGTTTTGAACCTGCGGTCCAATGTTACCAGCCAAACCCCTTGCCCAGCATGGGAAGGAGTTGCTGTAGTGCATCTTGAAGTATTTAGGAGCTTTGCAATTGTAATTGTGCCCTTACCCTTTGATTTTTGTGGGTTTGTTGGAGGCATGCTCATTTTTGGAAGAGTGTGGAAAATGAAATTTGTAGCCTCTGTTATTATGTCCAGAATCCACTTGTTGTCTGTTGTGACAATTATGTTTTGTTACAAATAGTGCCAGTTCCCAAAAAAGGTGCTGCCAGTTGAAATCTGAGTTGGGGAGTGAGGAAAGAGAGGAGCTGTACTGTTTCTGTACTGCTGTGTGTGTGCACCACTTCACCATGTGGGTGATTGGCGCTGTCTCTTGCCTCTGCTGGATCCTTCTCTGCCCCTTGCCCTTCAGTATCTGCTATTTCTGCCTGTCAATGCTTCAGTCGCCTCAGTCGACCAGTTTTTGATGGCCAATTCCCTTATGTAATGGTGCATCCAGAATTTTTGCTTACTTGCCTTAGCCATGCATGTCTGCTAATGACTGCTCCAGTGGCGGCTGATCTGCTTGAGCCTCTGTGCATCATAACCACATTGAAGGTGTTGTGCTTGCCCGCACTCAGCACTATGCATCATATCCTGCAACCCTTTTACCTCTTTTGTTCAGGCTGTGACATTTTTGTTTTTAATTGTGATAACAGAAATTGCTGATATCTAAATCATATGAAACTGCAAACTGGCGGTTTAAGGCCCAAGTGGTGGCAAGTGTGGCCAAGTTTAAACTTTCTTTCCCCTGAGGTCTGAGAGATCTGAAGGCCCTTTTCTGGCTGCCGCCTTAATTGTCAGTGTATTCCTTTACAGTTTCAGGTGGATCTGCATTAATCTGCCTTTATAGAGGAACTGATGAGACTAGGAAAATGAGAATCTGTAATACCTATCAGGCTTCTACCAGGGACAGGGAGAGAGGCGGATTTAAACAGGCATCCGAGTATACAAAATCATCTAAAAAAAAGAAAACTAGGAGGAATAGAGCAGAGGCTGAGGTAACCAGAGAAATTCCCTGAGCCCCTGAGGTCTTTTCTTGAAGTGCCTTCCCTTGGGAGTGCTTCTGGAAGGAAGTCTCCCTCTCCAAAGGGAAAAATCCTCACCTGAATGGACTGCTCAAGGGGATAATGAAAGGAATCAACTGCTGTTCCTCAGCATCAGAATCAAAGGGGAAAGATCATTCTGGTCAAGGAGGATGGTCTCTCACTCTGGGAATCTTGGTCAGGAATGGGAGAATGTCAGGTGGGCCTGTGTCTCCAGGCCTCAGCAGCCTCTGTGATGTCAGCTCTTTAGGCATCAAGCCAGGTCTGGATTTTTAAGAGGCCCCTTGCTAAGCTTTAGGCACTTTGTTGGCTGGGCTTTGAGGATGAAGGCCTTGTAAGCAACAACATGATTTGCCTTATGTAGAGAGGGGCAGATGGATGAAAGATGAGGGATATGGTGGGTGGGTGCTGAACGACATGGGGAACCTGTGGTCTGAGAAAAGGAAGAACCCAGGCACAGTCTCGGTCACGAGTCCAGGAAAGTCGGTACGAAGGACTGCGGTGGTCAGCTAACACTGAGAAGGCGGGCAGGGAGGTGGAGCTTGAGTCGCCATGGTGTCGGTGGGGACCGCAGAGACCACTGACTCCGTCCTTGGTTTTGCGCTGCGGTGATTTTTGCAGTCGAGTATCCGACGACCATTTATAGTTAAACGCCTCCCAAAATAATAGTATTTGACCGCCCGACGCCAAAATAAGTAGCACGAGCGAAAGTAAAAAGCGCAAGCGGCAGCGTACGACGCCAGGTGGCTGGGCCCAAACAAGGTATGAAAAGGAAACAAAGGTATCAATATTTGCTTCCCACTTTTCGCACAATTATAAACTTTTTCCTTTCTACGGGTCTACTTAAAGAAATGAACCTCATGGGGGTACACTTTAATACCAATTTTTCCTGTCCTCTGACCACGTTCTGATTCAAATCTGCTTCGAGGGGTACTTTGCTGAAGAGACGCGCTTCCTTGGCGCTGCAAAAGCCTTGCCTGAAGTGGCGGCAGTGACGCAACTTACTGACGCGGCTTCAGTACGCGACAACAACCGACGCCTGACGCCAGACTGAAATTGGCCGACCGAGGGACCGTCGCAGCTGTAACCTTCTGGTAACTACTGCAGACTATGCACGATGAACATCAGGAAGCAGTTACATGGTGTGGAACACCTCCAGTAAAAAGTAAATACCATAGCCATAGGATACGGCCAAAAAAAGGATAGGCAGAAAGCATAGAAAAGTCAGGGGGGAGTGGAGGGACGGTAACCAGGACTGCAACAGTGAATACTCTCAAACATCTACATTTATGGTAAGTGTACACAACTGTACTATGTTCTTCATGTTTCATTGTTGCAGTCATCACACTTGGGTGGATTCCCAAATCTGAGGAAGGGTGGAGGCAGTCAAGAAGTATTAGGGCTGGCTAGCAGGCCTTGTAAGACTGCTGTGGCAAATCCAGCTCTGGATTTAGAAAAGACAGGTAAGTGGTAATGCTTGGTGAAGGTATGTACAGAGCTCCAGGCTGCAGCTTCCAGGATGTCCCTGGTAGAGACTCCCCTGAGAAATGCTGTAGAGGATGAGGTAGCCCTAGTTGAATGAGTTCTGATCCCCTGTGGGGTAGGTTTTCCAGTGTGTTTGTAGCAGAATTGGATGCAGTGTGCTATCCATTTGGAAATGGTTTGCTTTGAAATGGCCTTGCCCTCTGCCCCTGTAGCAAAGCTGACTAGCAGCTGGTCAGATTTTCTGAAAGGCTTAGTCCTGTCAAGGTAGAACCTGAGTTGTCTTTGCATGTCTAAGGAGAGCAGGATGCTTTCCCCTCTATTCCGAGGACTGGTTTAAAGACACACTGGATACCACATTGGGCATAAATGATGGGTTAGTCCTGAGGGAAACCCTGTCAGCATGGAAAATAATGAAGGGTTCCATAGCCATTAGAGCCTGTAACTCAGACACTCTTCTTGCTGAAGTGATGGCTAGAAGTAAGGCTGTTTTCCAAGAGAGGAATTTTAACTCTGCTGTAGCAGCAGGCTCAAAAGGGGAAAGTGTGAGCTTCTCTAGTACAAAGTTAAGGTCCCAGACAGGGGTGGGAGCTCTCCTCGGGGGTCTTAAATTGTTAGCTCCTCTCAGGAACTGTTTGATCAGAGGGTGAGAGAAGATTGGTGGCTCAGTATTGTACTGAGTTGAGATGGCAGAGTCATGAATCTTAATTGATGAGAAAGACAGGCCTTTGTGGAGCAACTCTGCTAGGTAATCTAGGATTTGAGGTAAGGGGGGCACGGCTGTGTCCTTTCCTTGAGACTGGCTCCAAGAGCAGTATCTTTTCCACTTTTCTGAATAGGATTTTCTAGTACTAAGCTTTCTGGCCTCAAGGAGGACGTCCTGCACCTGTTTGCTGAGGGCTGCTGTAAGCCAGGCTGCAAGGTTCAGGGTTTGCAGCTGAGGATGCAAAATCTGTCCATCCTGCTGGGACAGCAGGGAGGGGGTCTGATGTAGCTGCCAGGGTGGCACTGCTGTGAAAACTGTGTAGGAGTGGGTACCAGTGCTGGCGTGGCCAGTCTGGTGCAATAAAGATTGTCCTTGGTCTGTCCTGTTTGATCTTGAGTAGCAATTTTGAGAGGAGGGGCAGAGGGGGGAAAGGCATAAATTGAGAGGTTTTCCCATGTAAAGGATAGGGTATCCACTTTCCATGCTTGGCTGTGGGGATTTCTCGTGCAAAATCTGCTCAATTGATGGTTTTGGGGGAGGCAAAGAGGTCCACCTCTGGAGTCCCCCACCTGTGGATTAGAAGTTTGAATGAGTTGGGTTCCAGTTTCCACTCGTGTGGGTCCAGCAGATTTCTGTTCAAGTCGTCTGCCAGTGAATTTTGTTTGCCTGGCAGGAATTGAGCTTGCATGTGCACTTGGTTGCTCAAGGCTGTGTTCCACAGGCCATTGCTAACCTGCAGAGTGGGTAGGAATGAGTTCCCCCCTGCTTGTTTACGTATCACATAACTGTGGTGTTGTCTGTCTTTATCAAGAGCTGTCCTGGAAGGATAAGATATTTGAAGGCGGTCAGAGCATTCTGCACAGCAGCTAACATTTCTTTTTGATTGATATGCAGGTGAATTTGTCCTGGGCTCCATTTGCCTTGAATGCATTTGCCTGCCATGTGAGCCCCCCATGCATAGTCTGATACGTCTGTTAGGGTTTGGGAGGCGAGGGGTTGAGTGAAAGGGAGTCCCTTGTGGTTGCAAGCCTCTGCCCACCAAAGGAACTTTGCCCTTAGACAAGGAGTGATAGGAATCAGTGTTTCCAGGTCCTGAGAATGTTGACACCAGAGACTTTTTAAGTACCACTGAAGTTTCCTCATACACAGTCTTGCATATGGAATTAGTAGAATGCATGAGACCATGAACCCTAGGGCTTGCAGTATTTTTCTTGCAGACAGCTGGGTTTTGGTGGCCAGTAGTTTGAATTGATTTGTCAAATAAATCTGCTTTACTGGAGTGAGAAATGCCATCTGGGAAATTGTGTTCAAGCTTGCTCCCAAGAATACAATCTTTTGGCTGGGCACTAGATGTGATTTCATTTCATTGATGGTATACCCCAGAGAAGTTAGAAGTCTCTTTACAAATGCTAGGTGCTGAAGTAGCAATTCCTGACTGTCTGCCTGAATCAGGCAGTCGTCTAAGTATGGGTAAATTTGAATATTTCTCTGCCTGCAGTATGCAATGGCTGGAGCCAGGCACTTTGTGAATATTTCTGCTTATCTTCCGAGTGGTTGACTGTTGAGATTTACCTGCATAAATCAACTGACAAAAGCTGACTTAAGTATACTTTTCTCTGCACTTATTTAAGATTAGAAATTTGTAGATAATTGTTATATATAATACAATACAGTGAGATAATACTCCCTGTCTCTAGCTGCAGTTAATTGCCTGAAGTGTGAAAACGTGTAGCCATCTGGATACATTGAAAGTTGTTGGACTGCTTTTAAAATCCTGGGTTAACTCAGCCTGGGGATCCTGCTTGCATTCTAATCTGTGCTGGTCACATTTTTTTAATCATTCTGCTCATCTTCCGAGTGGTTGGCTGCTGAGATTCACCTGCATAAATCAACTGACAAAAGCTGATTTAAGTATACTTTTCTCTGCACTTATTTAAGATTAGAAATTTGTAGATAATTGTTATATATAATATAATACAGGGAGATAATACTCCCTGTCTCTAGCTGCAGTTAGTCTCCCCCTCCTCCCCTGTTCTTGTTGTGGTATTAACTTTGGTGGCTTTGGAATTACCCGCCCCTGCTGTAAATCTGTTTTTGGACACTTCTACTGGGCCCATCTCATTTGCTCACTCAACTGAGTACAGTGAGATCATATTTTGATTTCAGACACTCCTACCAGTCTCATCTCCTCTACTGTGTACAGAGAGAGCACTTGGGAAGGACATCCCCTATAGCATTTTAATCTGCTCTGTTCCCGCCCTCTCCACCAAAAAAAAAAAAAAAAAAAAAAAAATGAGTTTAAGCTGCTCTTACATAACTGTCTTCTACCTTAACTTGCTGTTCTGTGTGCTTTTAAGTGTTCAAGTTCTCTTATCTGATTTTTCATAAACTTGTTTTTTGTCATTTTTAACTTATCTGCATTTATTTAAACTATATTTGCCTTAATATTGCTACACACTCAAGTGTGCCAGCTTGTACTGCATGTAAAGTGTTTTTGCTACTGTCATTAGCGCATTCTTTCTAATACAGAGAGAACTTTTTGAGAAGGACCAACCCACTTAAACAAAAAAAAAAAAAAAAAAAAAAAAAAAAAATATATATATATATATGTATGTATGTATGTATATATATATATATTTATATATATATATATATATAAATATATATATATTTATATATATATATAAATATATATTTATATATATATATATATATATATATATATATATATATATATATATATAAATATATATTTATATATATTTATATATATATATTTATATATATATATATATATACATATATAAATTCCAAGCTTGTTTTCTGCCTCTACTGAAAGTAGTCTAATCCAGATACAGATTTGCTGTATCCAGGACTGTTTCTAAGCTTCTATGCCCCAAGCTTTTCTGTGTTGGAGCTTATCAGTGGGAGTGGTAAGCACTAGGTAGCCTATCTACCACAAGAGTGGTTTCTGGCCCAGAAATTGTAGTTTACTGGCCATTTGGGCAGTTTTTCCACCTCTTTCAACTTTCTGGTTTAAAAGCCTGCATTTGCTCTTGCTTCCCACCTTCCTTGTAACTAGTTTAGTCCAGATACAGATTTGCTGTATCCAGGACTGTTTGTAAGCTTCTGTGTCCCCCAAGCCTTTCTGTGTTGGAGGGAAGCCTTCTAGTTTATCAGTGGGAGTGGTAAGCACTAGGTAGCCTATCTACAACAAGATCCAGATACAGATTCGTAGTTTTAGCACTTGAATTTGCTTATCCGTGCTCAGCACTAGTTCAGAACTTGTTGTAAGCACTAAATAAACTACAAATTACTACAGCACTCACCCTTCTTCATTACCTAGAGGAAAACAGTTTTGGTACTTACTTTCCTCACTTGCTTAGAGAAAAACAGCTCTTGTACTCACCCTTCCTCAATTGTCTAGAGGAAATTATTTTTTTATTCAGGCATGTCCAAGGGTCAGCTCCCAGTGTTCCCTCTTGTCTATCTGATGAATCTGGGCATCCTGGGGCAATGTAGCAATTGCCTCATGTACACAGACAATCCTCCCCTCCTACCACCCAACACTACAACCTGTGAGAGATGCACTTATCTAGCCAAACTGCAGGTAAAGCTCTCTCCAACCAAGACTGAACTTGATAGTCAAGAAGAGAAGGTAAACACTTGCACCACACCACACTCATCACATAGTCCCACTAAACCTATACCACCAAAATCCACACATAGAAACACAAAAACATTCGTGGAGGCTCTCAATAGTAATCTGCTCAAGCAACAGAGACCTCCGAAGCAGAAACGCAAGCAACCTCCCACCACCAACACAACCCAAATGACACACAGCCCACAGACTCAGTGTGCCACTCAACCACAGCCCATAAGGCAAAACAGCACACCCAACACACTAGTCATACGTGACCATATAGTCAGGCACACTGATGTCCCACTCGCCAGGTCAAACAAGGAGAAGGTCACTGTCAACTGCCTGTCGGGTGCCAGGATCCGCCACATAACCCACGCACTCAGGTCACTCCACAACAAGTACAAATATGACTCTGTGATTATCCATGTTGGTGTGAACGACCTGAGACGTACCTCCCTGGACTACATGAAAAGAGACATGGAAGAACTCTCCGATCTTGTAGCCCAGGCAGGTATGACCCTAGCCCTACGTAGCATCCTGCCACCGCCCAGAACGATACCGCAGTACAAGGACAAACTGATTGACTTCAACAATTGGCTAAGCTTCTGGTGTCATTCTAAGGGGATCCAGTATCTGTCTGTCTGGGACGACATGCGTCGACAGACCACAATGCTTTGCCAGAGATGGCCTGCACCTGTCACCCCTGGGATTCTGAATACTGGCAAAGGCTCTTGCTGCCTCTATAGTGCCTTGTTTAGGCAAGGTTAAAATGACAAATTCACCACCATAACAGGAACAGGAAAGCAAAAACTGAGGGTACTGCTACTCAATGCTAGAAGTCTAAATCTCAAAATGCACTCACTTGAGGCACTCCTTAAAATGGAGAACATCGATGTCTGTGCAGTGACTGAGACCTGGTTCAAGGCTCCAGAGAGCACCCCTGCATTACCAGGCTATAACTCATACCACACTTTTCGGCTATCTAACCTGGACTGGAACACCAGAGGTGGAGGTGTGTCCATATTCATTAAGGATATCCACACCTCCAGGCTAGTTGCTCAGCATAATGCATCCGAGGTTATCCAAGTGCAACTAACTCTGGGCAAAACTGCAATCCAAATTGTAGCTTGCTACAGATCTTCCATCATGCCCCAGGATTCCCACTCCTCTTTTCTTGATATACTGGAAAATGAGAAGTTATGTACCTACCATAACGTTCCATGTTAGTTGTCTTCTCTCGCCTTCTTTCTTGCTTGATGGGTTCGGAGCCGATCCTCGGCTCCGACTCGGCACTTGCTAAGCTCGAGAGTCACTTTTACCAGCTCGAGGCAGCCCCATATCCCATGATGCAAGGCGGTAAGTACCCAGATCTCGTTTGATAACAAAGGGCAATAGCACCTAGCATAAACACTTCCCAAAGGAAGAAGGAAGAAAGAAAAACTTGCAGGATGGAAGAAGGACCAGCTCTGTATGGTCTTCAGCATCATAACTCCTTGTAGAGAAAGGTCTGTCCAGGCCTGGGGGAAGGAGGGAGGGTCGCAAGAAAGAAGGCGAGAAGACAACTAACATGGAACGTTATGGTAGGTACATAACTTCTCAATGTTAAGTTGTCAATCTCGCCTTCATTCTTGCTTGATGGGACCGCGTCCTAGCACCTCTATCCTGGGTGGCTCAATGGAACAGACTCTTGAGGACTGTAGAGCCAAAACTGGCTCTGTCCCTGGAGGCCAAGTCCAATTTGTAATGGGAAACAAAAGTATGAGGAGTGGCCCAAGTGGCCGCTGCACAAATAGTGTCTAAAGGAAGTCTAGCTTGAAAGGCTGTAGAAGTAGCTAAGCTTCTGGTTGAATGTGCTTTAGGTTTTGAGCACAGCTGTTTTCCCCTGAGCCGATAAATTTCAGAGATGACAGAAGAAAGCCATCTAGATAAGGTCACTTTTGAGACATCTTGTTATCAGCATAGGAAACAAAGAGTTGATCGGATTTCCTAAATTGTTTAGTTCTGTCCAAATAATATCTGAGTTGTCGATGGACATCAAGATAATGTAGTTTTTGTTCCGATCTGTTAGAATAATTTGGAAAAAATACAGGGAGATCAATGGATTGATTTAAATTAGTCTTTGAGGCGACCTTAGGCAAAAAGGTCGGATTAGTTCTCAATGATACTCTGTCTTTGTGAAAGACCAAATAGGGGGGGCGAACAGAAAGAGCATGAAGTTCAGACACCCTCCTGGCCGATGTAATAGCTACCAGGAATAAGGTTTTCCATGAAAGAAATTTCAGGGAGCAAGAAACAGCTGGCTCGAAGGGGAAGAATCAAGGATGTCAGCACTAAATTTAGATCCCATTGAGGAGGAGGACTCCTGACTGGAGGCTTCAGGAGGAAAATTCCTTTCAAGAAGGCTCTACAAAGCCTGTGGGACATAATATTGTGATCTGCGAACCCGACATGAAAGTTCGAGATAGCAGCCAATTGAACTAACTGTAGAAGAAGAGGAGCCTGCATGAAAAACCTCCGCTAAGAAATCCAAAACTGCCTGAACCGGAGCAGTGAAGGGATCAATATTCTTGGCCTTAGCCCAATAAGAGAAACGCTTCCATTTGCTTGTATAAATCCTCCTGGTAGAGGATTTTAAGGAGGCTACTAGAATGTCTCTAACGGGTTTAGAGATCAAAGGAAGCCTGGCTAAGGAAGGAAGTGGAGCAACCATGCTGTGAGGTTGAGAGAAGGGATAGACCGGTGCAGCTGACCGGATTGGTGAATCAGAAGATCTGGCACTGGGTCCAGATGCCACGGCTGCACCAAAAGATGACGATGGAGGAACGGAAACCAAATTTGTCGAGGCCAATAAGGAGCAATGAGAATCATTTTGGCTCTGAAAACGGTTGCTTTCTGGATAACTTGAGGGATCAGAGGAAAAGGAGGAAAGGCATAAAGAAGTCCCTGGGGCCAATCCTGGGTCAGAGCGTCTCGGGGGGATGGCCTGGCAGAGGGAAGAGAGAGAAGAAGTCTGGGCATTTGCTGTTTTGGGGAGTAGCAAAAAGATCGCAACATGGGCGTCCCCATTCCAGAAAAATCTCTTCCACTATAGATTGCTTGAGAGACCACTCGTGAGGCATGAGAATAGCTCTGCTCAATCTGTCCGCTAAAATATTGGTTTTCCCAGGGATATGCGTTGCTACCAGAAACCGATGAGAGGAGATCGCCCATTGCCAAAGTCTGAGCGCTTCTTGACACAAGGGGTAGGACTTGGTTCCGCCCTGTTTGTTGATATACCAAACTACAGACATGTTGTCTGTGTGGACTGCAATTGTCCCTACGGGAAGAAAGTCGTTGAGGGCTTGCAACGTTAAAAGCACTGCTCTCATCTCTAGGACATTTATGTGCAGGTGGTATTCGAACGGTTGCTACGTCCCATGAACCATCCTGCCCTGATAATGACCCCCCCCACCCGATCAGGGAGGCATCCGTGGTGACAGTGGCTACCGGGGATGGGGGTACAAAGTGTCTGCCTTGGTGAATCTGGGGAGAAGTGATCCACCAAGCAAGATGATTCTTGCAAATCTGTGTCACCAGTATTTGGTGACGCATTGGAAGTTGTTGGTAAGACCACTGAGTGAACAACATCCACTGAAGAAGGCGCATGTAGAAGCGAGCCAGGGGAAGAAGAGTAATGGACGCAGCAATGAGGCCTAATACCTTTAGAACCATTCTGGCCTGTACTTTCTTGTTGGCTAGAATGATCCTGACATGACTTTGAATGTCTGAAACTCTTTGATCTGTAAGGGTAGCTGACATCCGAACAGTGTTTAAGTTTGTGCCTATGAAAGTAATAGACTGGCAGGGCAACAAGGATGACTTTTCGAAGTTGATCGAGATGCCCAAATGAGAACAAAGATTTATTGTGTAATTCCCTGGCTTGAACAAGCTGATGCCTGGTGGTGGCTGAAAGGAGCCAGTCGTCGAGATACGGAAACACCTGGAATCCTTGACGTCTCAGGTGAGCCGTGACCACTGCCATGCATTTGGTGAACACACTGGGGGCTGTAGTGAGACCAAAGGGCAGGGCTCTGAACTGGAAATGACTGGACCCCAGCCGAAAGCGGAGAAATCTCCTGGAGCGTCTGTGAATTTTTATGTGATAGTGCATCCTGAAGATCTATTGAGCACATCCAGTTGTCCTTCTGTACGAAGGCCAGTATTGACTGATGACTCACCATTCAGAATCTTGTGTTCATCGAAGTCTTGTTGAGTCTGCTGACATCCAATATTGGTCTCCAGTCTCCCGTCTTTTGGGGACCAAAAGAACCTTGAGTAGATTCCTGGCTCTGAATGATCTGTTGTAACTGGCTGAATGGCTCTTTTTTGCAGTAGTTTTAAGACTTCTAACTCTGCAATTTCCCTTAGACCGGGTGGTACATCTGGAAGGGAATTTGAGGGATAGAAAGGACTTTCCTCGAAAGGAATTTTGTAACCCTCGGATATGATCGACTGTACCCATCTGTCTTGAGTGAGGGAACGCCAGGCTTCTGGGTACAGCGATAGTCTTCCCCCGACTGCCTCCAAGGCGGGACAGCCGGGCAACATCTCAGGGATGCTGAAAGGGCTTGTCAGAGAGAGACTCCCTGTTTCCCTGGTTTTGAGGACCCCTCTGCCTCTAGAGCGGCGTCTGTTGTTGTTACCCCCTCTGCCTCTAGGGGTAAACTGACCATGTGAATCCGGCGTGACTCCTTGGGATTTATGGAACCACATTTTGCCACCCTTCTGTCCTTTGGGGTAAGGTCTAGAAGGGGTGGAAAAACGGACTCCTACGGCAGAAAGAGTTTTGCCGTCCTGCTCACACCTGGTCAACGTTTCCTTCACTTGAGGGCCAAACAAAGCTGACCCATCAAAGGGAGAGTTTGTGAAGGACGCCTTAAAGGGATCTGCAAAATTACAGAGCCGCATCTAGGCTTGGCGTCTAAGAGCCACACCTGTACCTGCGGCTCTACTCGCTCCATCAGCAGCATATGATATCAGCCGCATGGAGAAGTTAGCAATGGAGTTAAGGGTTCCTAGCTGCGAAGCAATTTTTTCTTGAGCCCCTGCAGCTGTAGGATCCTGTACTACTTCACCTAGCTCCTTAAGGATATCCCTCTGGAGTCTGGTGAAGTGACATAGGTAGTTCAGCGAACGCATAGCAAAGGTCGCTGAAGAAAACATCCACTTACCATATCTATCCATGGTCCTAGAGTCCTTATTAGGAGGATGGACAGGTACGGAAGGATCTGCAAGTTCCTTCTTAGTGGCAGCCGCCACCACCATGGCATCAGCGGGACACCTTTGTGAGGAATTGCTTGTCCGACGGGCAGTAATAAATTTAGAAGGCCTCCTAGGGACTGGCTCTACAGAGTCAGGAGCAGCCCACGCCTTCGAGCAATAACTTGCATAAGGGGTCGAAAGGCGGAGACACCCAGGAGGTGGAGGGCCGAGATCCAAACTCCTTCAGGTATACTGACTCATCCTCAGAGGGATTGTTGGTGGGCCAGTTTCCCCTCTGTCTAAGGAGTTCTAGGATGTCTGAGAAGGAGACATCCTCAGAGGGGGATCTTGGGGATCCCTCTGACTCATCTAAGTCAGTATCCGAAGTGATAGACTCAGGGGAGTCTACGTGTTTCCTCTTACAAGTCCTCTTCCGCGGAGGATCTCCCGACAAATCAGGAGAATCCTCGGAAGAGGGGGATATTCCCAGTGGGGAAACCTGAGGCGGAGGATCTCTGGGTCCGGGAGCAAGAGAAGTGGCAGAGATGTCAACAGGCACTATAGAGGGAGGCTCTAAGGGAACAGACTGCTGGCTGAGTCCAGTGGCTAGCACACTCTTCATCACCTCGAAGGCTCCCCTCCCTGGGAGGTCCGAGAGAACCCGCTCCGAAGAGCTAGGAACTCCAGGACCCACCGAAAAGGAAGGCTCCGAGGCAGATGTTGGAGCAGAGCTCACCAAGGCCGAGGCTCCAAGGGGAAGAGCGGGGTCAGACAAGGGTCCGATGCCACTCACCCCCTCGGAGACCACGGAAGCCCGGCCACCGAATCCCTCTAAGGAAGGTCTCGAAGAGGAGATAAGAGTAGAGGCTGAGGGAGCAGAAGGGGGTATCTGTCCCTCAGCCGTAGCAGAAACTATTCCCGAAGACTCCAACTCCAAACTCTGGGGTAGAGTCGAAGGAGGAACTGCAATGGGGTGTGGACTAATAGTCGTCTGCTGAGACGGACTATGTAGCATTTGGGCCAGTGCCTGTGATTTTAGTAATCTACTGACCACTCTCTCTAAATCATGGTCAGAAAGCCTGGATGACCTAGAAGATCGGCTCCGATGGCTCCATTCCGAGAGGAGGCGGCCGAGCCGAGAGTATCGGCTCCAAGGAAGGGCACCTAGACCTCTTCCTCGAAGGAACCATCGGAGCCGATGAAACTACAGAAACTGTCGGAGCCGACAACTTATCGGCACCGACAGGTAGCTTCGATGCATCGGCTCCAGCCGGAGCCGATACAGCCATAAAGTAAGGGTGTCGGAGCCGATCGAGCCGACACCGATGCCTGAGCCACATGGTGGTCGGAACCGATCGGAGCCGACACCGAAGTGGTCGAACCAGAATCGGCACAGATAGCCATCGGTGCCGAAGGTTTGAGTAAACCAGAATCGGCTCCAGCCGGAGCCGATGTCGACTCTAAAAGAGTCGGAGCCGAGGCCACAGGCTTGGACACAGAAGCCTGGGCCTTGGAAGACTTTGAAGTCTTAGATGGGGCCGACTTGGCGGAGAGCCCTCCGGCAGAAGGCCCCTCAAAATCAATTTATTTCTTCTTTCCTGCAGGACTCTCTGGCTAAAAGAGTGACATATAGCACAGGAGTCCTGCAGGTGAAGAGGCCCCAGGCAGTAAAGGCAAGAAGTGTGACCATCTGTCAGAGACATCTTCTGACAGCACGAGTCACACTTCTTAAAGCCTGAGACCCTTTCCTTAGACATGGTGAATAATACACACACACAACACCAGTCCAAGAAATTAAATTATATATCCCAAAAAAAAACTATCAATAACACACACACACACACCCTAACAAGGGGGGGGGATGGGATGGGAGAAGTCTGACTAAACGATTTAAGGAGACAGGGAATTCTAGTCAGAAAGGGACTACAACTGTGTTAAAACTATAAATTTTAAAGTTTTAGAAGAAAAGGGGCAAAAATAGTAATGTAAAAGTCACTTACCAGGAGCTGGTAAAAGGAGGACCTCATCAGCGAAGCGGCAAACGAGATCTGGGTACTTACCGCCTTGCATCATGGGATATGGGGCTGCCTCGAGCTGGTAAAAGTGACTCTCGAGCTTAGCAAGTGCCGAGTCGGAGCCGAGGATCGGCTCCGAACCCATCAAGCAAGAATGAAGGCGAGATTGACAACTTAACATTATTAGGGTTCAACCAAACACCCTAATATAGGGCAATTTCAACTACCCCACCATTAACTGGAAAAACTACTCATGTACCAATTCCTTCGCACAGCGTTTTCTGGAATTCATAAATTCCAATGCCCTGGATCAACTTATTCACACCCCCACCAGGGGCAACAATATCCTAGACCTAGTCATTACCAACATGAGTGACCGGTGTTCCACACCTGAAGTCAACTCCTCGTTGGTCAGATCCGACCATAAGCTAATCACCCTAGATATCTACATCCCGCCCCCATTAAGGAAACCAAGGTAAAAAAATTTCTCCAAAGCCAACTTCATGTTTCTTAAGACAGAAGTGGCGAACTACATGACACCCATGCAGATGGACAATACAGTTACGACTGCTGAATCCTACACAAATGCACTCTATAAGCACTTACACGAGTGCATGGATCGTGCTATCACAAACCGAACCAAGACGCTATCCTCCAAAAAAAGGAAGCCAATCTGGTGGCCCCCTGCCATAAACAAACTCTACAACAGAAGGAAGAATTTGTTGCAAAAGAGAGTAAAATCCCATGAGTGTAGGAGCTCCCTGGTCAGCCTCAGCAAGAAGCCGAGATCCCTTATAAGATCCTCCAAAGTTAACTATGAAAACAAGATTGCCACTGACCCAAGGACAACCACAAAGCATTCTATAGCTATGTCAAGAATCTCAATGGCAACACCCAGATCTGCTCTGAGTTACAGCATAATGGCACAAAAATTACAGAACCCACTGATATTGCCAACATCCTGGCAGATAGGTTCAGTGCTAACTTTACCCCCCTCTCACCCCCTAAAGGGACCATATCTATACAGGAAGAATGCAGAGTCCCTGTAATCACAACTTCACAGGTAAAAGCAGCACTCCCTAAAGCCAAAAACACAGCATCCATGAGACCGGACAACATCCCAGGCTGCGTTTTACATGAACTGGCTCCCCACCTAAGCACAATGTTCAATCATAGCATCTTGTCAGGCTTTGTGCCCACTGAATGGCACACAGCAACAGTTATCCCACTCCACAAAGGGGGAGCCACCACTGATCATGGGAACTATCACCCTATTAGCCTGACAAGCCTGGTCTGCAAGGCCATGGAACATATCATCATGGAATTCATAAACAAAGACATTGGTAACCTCCAAACTCTGGACCCCACCCAGTTCGGGTTTCTGAAAGACAGGTCTTGCCTCCTGAACCTGGTCGACTTCTTTGAGGCAATCACCAAAGCCGTAGACGAGGGTAAGGTGGTTCACACAGCCTAGCCTGACCTCGCCAAGGCTTTCAACACCATCCCCCATTCTGGAATTATAGCTAAACTCACTAAACTAGGTACAAATCCCTAAGACACAAGATGGGTTGCCAACTGGCTCACTGACAGAACTCACACTGTACAGTTGTAGACTCCAAATCTGACTTCAAACCAGTGACAATTGGAGTACCACAGGGTTCAGTCCTGGGACCTCTCCTGTTTGGTATCTACTTCTCTGAAGTACAGGCTAACACAGAAGACCTCTTGGCTAACGAAGTTCGCAGATAACTGCAAACTAGGAGCTATAGTCGAGTCCCCAAATGATGTGGACATCCTACAGAAGGTCCTCACTGAGACAGATGCCTGGTGTCAGAGCCACGGCCTCAAGCTCAATACCAAAAAGTGCATGGTTATCCCCTTTGGTAAAAACTCTTTACCCATGAACTACCACATAGGCGGCAGTCTTCTTAACACCGAATGTGTGATAAGAGACCTTGGGGACCCAGGTGGACAGTAGTCTCTCCTTTGATAATCACATTGCCACAGTAGTCAGGAAATCCTTCTACATGGCACACCTCATCACAAAAGGTTTCTCATTTAGGAAAAAAAAGTCACTGTTCCCCTCTACTCGATACTCATAGACCCATTATAGAGTACAACGCCCCTTTTGGAATGTACCTCACAAGATATCTGCAGCAGCTGGAAAGGCCAGAGAAGTACCTCAAGGAGAATTACTGGCCTCAAACAGATGCCCTACACTGATGGTCTCAAAAAACACCAGCTTTACTCTGTAGCATATTGCCTACTCCAAGGTGATCTCTGCCTAACATATAAAGCTATGTCAAACCCAGAGCTGTTGGACACGCTACACCTAAAGAAATCCCAATCCCTCCGAGCTACACGCTGTAGGGACCTAAACCTTGTCACCACAATAAACAGGACTTGCTGGAGGGATAGATTCCTGTCCCAGAGACTTCCCATACTCTGGAACAAGCTACCCATCTATGTCAAGCAAAGTTCCTCTTTAACACTCTTCAAGAAATATCTTGATGAGTGGATGGGAAATAGGAAATACACCCTGGGGATCACTTCTGTGGCTCTGCTCGACAGGGGCACAGGAACTTAACTTTCTTGGGTTGGCATAAGCCAGGGAACCTTGTTGGCTAGGCTTACTTAGGCCCTTGGGCCAATAGCCTAGTACCTTCCTATGAACCCTGGGCGCAGTAGATAAGCCAAAGGTAAGTGCAGAGAACTGATATTTCCTGCAATACTCCCTTAAGTCTAGAGTGACTAGCCAGAAGTCCTTGGCTAGCATAGGAAGCAGCTGTTGTAGAGTAAGCACTTTGAATTTTGGGACCACCAGGAAGGTGGCGAGAAAGGACAGATCCAAGATAGGGCGCCGAGTTCTGGGCACCAGGAACAGTCTGGAGTAGAAACCCTGTCCCCTTTGCTCTATTGGAAAAGGTTGAATAGCTCTGAAACTGAGAAGAGAAAGTACTTGCTTTTGAGCCTCTGCCCACTGGTTTGGAGGAAGGTCTGGCAACCCACTTGGGGTTGGCAGTGAGCGCAAGCAGAATCTGTATCCCTGGGATACAATGTTTAGGACCCATCCATCCTGGGTAATGTACATCCAGTTTTTTTGCATGCAGGGCGAGTTTTCCTCCTAGGGGTGCAAGTACTTGGGCATGGCTGGGAAGGATGATAGACAAGTCATTGTGAACTTTTTCCATAAGGGGCTGGCTTATCACTCCCTGTTTTTGAGGTGGGAGCACTCCATTGTTTAGATCTCTGCATACTCTGAGACTGTAGTGTTGGTCGCCTGTTGCCCCCTGGGTTTTGACTGAGAAGGCCTGGGAGGGGACTGGAAAGGACCAGTTTTTAGAAAGCCAATGCCTAATGAATCTAGGTGGCTGTAAATGTAAGAAATCTTTAATAGTTTGCATAGATTTAGCTTTTTCCTCCATCTTTTTAAGAAAGTACAGTTTTGTACCTACCATAAATGTAGATGTCCGAACTGGATAGCATCTGCAGTCATAACAACTGGGTTGTCCTGTCGTCAGGCAGCCCTTCAGTCGGCCGGATTCCAAAGTCCGGGTCCGGCTTCGGCTGATGTCGCACTTCACCCGACGTCATCTCTGTTGGTCTTCGGGTATAAAGGCATCAGCCGACGCCATTTTCCTCAGTGTTTCTTGCCCCAGATGCCAGTAGCCCTCTTGAAGGCTAAAATTTGGATAGATGCCAATGTTCTCCAAAAGATAGGGGTAAACACAAAAATTAGCATGTATGTGCATATATACTAACAAATACACCATAAAAGACTCCCCACCAGCTAGCTATTAGGAGGGTAAACACCCTAGGAGTACCACAGAGGGGAAGGAGGGAGGTAATCCTGACTGCAGATGCTATCCAGTTCGGACATCTACATTTATGGTAGGTACAAAACTGTACTATGTCCTTCATGGATGCATCTGCAGTCATAACAACTGGGTAGAATACCATAGCCAACTAGGGAGGAGGATAAAACTAGATTATGGTGTGTTTAGGATCCCTTGCAGTACAGCAGTGGCAAACCCTGCTCGGGATCTGGAATATAGAGGCAAGTTATAATGCTTGGCAAATGTATGCACGGAGGTCCAAGTAGCCGCCTCAATAATGTCTTTGGTTGCCACTCCTCGTAAGAAGGCTGTGGTAGTGGCTGTTGCCCTTGTAGAATGAGGTCTTATGTTCTGTGGAATTGGTTTTCCATGGAAGGAGTAACAGAATCGTATGCAATTTCCTATCCATTTGGAGATTGTCTGTTTGGAAATAGCTTTTCCTTCCCGTCCTGTTGCATAGGCTACCAAAAGTTGGTCAGTCTTTCTGCTACTTTTTGTTCTGTCCAAGTAGTAGCGTAGCTGTCTATGTACATCCAAGGTATGCAGTATTCTTTCCCCTCTGTTTTGTGGGTTGGGAAAGAAGGTAGGTAGGTGGATTGCCTGGTTTAAAGACACTCTGGATACTACCTTAGGCATAAATGTAGGGTTAGTCCTCATGGACACACTATCTTGGTGGAAGATTAGGAAGGGTTGCACTGCCATTAAGGCCTGTAGTTCTGAAACCCTCCTTGCTGAAGTAATTGCCAGTAGGAAAGCAGTTTTCCATGACAGGTGTTGAAGGTCTGCTGTTACTGCTGGTTCAAAGGGTGATAGTGTCAACTTTTCTAGCACAAAGTTTAAGTCCCAAGCTGGTAATGGTGGTTTCCTTGGAGGTTTTACATTCTTGATTCCTCTGAGGAACTGCCTGAGCAAAGGGTGCGAAAAAACAGGTGGATCAAAGCTGTATTCTGCTGAAATAGCTGATGCATGTATCTTGATGGAGGAGTAGGACAGGCCTGAATGAAGTAGTTTGGCCAGATACTCCAGAATGTTAAGCATATCTATGTTTGACACATCTTTTCCTCTTTCAGTACTCCAAATGACAAACCTTTTCCATTTTCCAGCATAGTTCCTTCTTGTTGAAGGTCTGCGTGCTTCAAGAATAATGTCTTTAACTCTTTGGGAAAGTTCTGGATTAGCTGCTGCTATGTGATGTTCCATGCAGTCAGTTGCAACGTTTTTAGGTTTGGATGTATGATGCTGTAGTTGTTCTGAGTTAACATCAAAGGCATCAGGGGTATTGGCCACATATTGTTCGAGACATGCTCCTCAGCAGTGGGTACCAGTGTTGTCTTGGCCAGTTTGGAGCTATCAGGATTATCCTTGGACGTTCTTCCTTGATTTTTAGTAATACCTTGTGTATCAAGGGAAGAGGTGGGAATGCATATGCTGTTAGGCCTTTCCATCTGAAGGAGAGCGAATCCACTTTCCATGCTAGTGGGTGGAATGTCCTTGTGCAGAATTTTTGAGCTGGTGATTGAGAGGTGATGCGAATAGATCTATCTGAGGCATTCCCCATTTCTTTGAGATGGTCTTGAAGATGTCCGGGTGCAGCTTCCATTCGTGGGCATCCGATGTGGTTCTGCTTAATATGTCTGCTAGAGTATTTTCTTTTCCGGTACAAATATTGCCTGTAACTGGATGTTGTAGCTGAGTGCCAGGTTCCACAGTTCCAAAGTCATTCTGCATAGGGGTATGAATGAGTGCCTCCTTGTTTGTTGATGTACCACATGACTGTGGTGTTGTCTGTCCTTATCATCAACTGGCCCTCTTTGAGAAATGGTCTGAACTTTTGGATTGCCAGTTTTACTGCCAGCATTTCTTTTAGGTTGATGTGCAGGTGAAGTTGATCCTGTGTCCACAATCCTTGCACGCATTTGTCCAGCATGTGGGCCCCCCATCCTAGGTCTGAAGCGTCTGTTGTGATGGTCTGGCTTGCTTGACATCTGCGAAAGGGTAGCCCTGGGTTTGACTGGCATGCCTGAGCCCACCATAGAAACTCCTGTTTTAAGCATGGAATTAGTGGGATTTCTGTTTCTAGGCTGTGTCTGTGTTGGGACCATAAATTCTTTAGGTACCACTGTAGTTTTCTCATATGTCTGGCAAGTGGGACCAAGATTATGCATGATGCCATGAAGCCCAAGGCCTGCAGCACTTTTCTTGCTGTTAACTTGTTCAGTTTTGTTAGTGCCAAGAAGTAAAGAGGGAGTTCTTTTTGTTTTTCTGTAGTTAGGAATGCCATTTGTTTTACTGTGTCCAATTCCGCCCAAGAATGTCCTTGTTTGGGATGGTATCAGCCTTGACTTTTGTAAATTGACTGTGTATCCCAGTGCTTGTAGCAAGTAAATGACCCTTTGTAAATCTGTTGTCAGCTTGCTTTTGTTGTCCCCTTGTAGCAGGCAGTCGTCCAGGTACGGTAAATTTGAATTCCTGTAGTCTGCAATAGGCGATTACTGATGCCAGGCATTTTGTGAATACTCTGGGTGCAGTAGATAAGCCAAAGGGCAATGCTGAGAATTGATAGTGCTCTGATCCTGCAAGAAATCTGAGGTATCTTCTGCAGATTGGTCGAATGGGGACGTGCAGGTATGCCTCCTTGAGATCTAGAGTTACCAGCCAACACTCCTTGCCCAGCATGGGAAGAAGTTGCTGTAGGGTCAGCATTTTGAATTTTGGGACAATGATGTATGTATTTAAGGTGGACAGGTCGAGAATAGGTCTCCAACTTTTTTCCTTTCTTGGAACTAGGAATAGTCTGGAGTAGAACCCCTTTCCTTGCTCTGCTGTTGGCACTCTTTCCACAGCTCTCATGTTTGCTAACTGCATTATCTGTTGTAGAGCCTCTGTTTTTTGATTTGGAGGTAGATTTGGCATTCCTCTTTTGACTGGTAAAGTGTGGAAGTGGAACCGGTAACCTTGATTTATGGTTTGTAAAATCCACTTGTCTTTTGTTATATATTGCCAGTTCTTTGAAAATAAAGTTAACTTACCGCCTAGAGGAGCTGCTATTTGTTCCCTGGTAGGCGGATTTAGGGTTAAGTCACTGTGGTTGTGTTGTTGTAGTGGCAGTGGTTGTGTCTGTGCCTCTGTTGTTACCTTGCCACTGTCGTCCTCTGTAGGCACCTCCTCTGGATTGGTTTCTGCCTCTGGAACGTCTATTCCTGCCCCTTTGGGATCTTGTGGAGTCAGGAAAGGACCAATTTTTGGCAGGCCAGTTTCTGCTAAACCTTGGTGGTTGAACCTGCAAGAAATCTTTAACCGTTTGAACAGATTTTGCCTTTTCTTCCATTTTCTTCATAACCTGCTGGGCAGGTGTACCAAACAAACTTGTCTTATCCATAGGAGCATCTAGTAACTTAGCTTTAACATGATCCGGTAAAGCTTGCTCCTTTAGCCATGCATGCCTTCTTATCACTGTGCCAGTCATGGCTGATCTAAATGAAGCCTCCAGTGCATCATAGCCACATTTTAAGGAATGGTTACTAACCTGTTGTATGTTATTTACCATTGTTAATACATATTTCTTATCAAGAGATTCATCAGTGGTTAGCTTTTTTGTTAACTGATCAAGCATAAACTCTTGGTATTGTATCATGTGAAACTGACAGTTTAAAGCTCTAGCTGAGAGAGTAGCTGAAGTGTAGACCTTTTTGCCCCATCTGTCTAATGACCTTGCTTCCCTTTCAGAAGGAATAGGGTTTTTAGCTATGGTCGCGGCTACTGCCTTGGGACCCTGGGATATAGTTTCGGGATCTGCAAGTGGGGCCTTGTAAAGGTGGTGATGAGTGTCTGGTACCCTGTAAAACCTGTCTGGTTTGGCAGGGGCTGGAGGTAAAGAATCTGGTGCGGAGCAGACATCATTGAAAGCATCATCCACCACAGAGAGAACAGGAGGTATAGCTAAGGGCCTGTGCTGTGGAAGGTGCAGAAAGGTCCTAAGTCTTTTTCTGGAGTCTGAAAAATCCTGTTGCTGCCATTGGAACTGCTCTCGCATGGCATGTAAAGTTTCCCCAAAGGAGAATTCTTCTGGTGGGGAAGCAGCTGGAATGGATTCTTCAACATCTGAGTCTTCAAAATTGGAGAAAGGAGCCTCTGGCTGGTCAGTTACGTCTGATTCATCGGCAGAATCATCAGAGGACACTGGCTCAGGGGGCTCTGCCCTAGGTCTCTTCTCTGGGGGCTGAGAGGCCCTGTCTGGGTGAGATTGAGATCCTCTAATTAATGAAATTAAATCTTCTGCCAGAGTAAGCATTTGAGAACTAGAGGAGGGCCTGGTTGTAGGGGGTTTAACAGGCACTGTTTTAGTAGTCTTGGCTGCTTTAGCCCTGGCAAAGGCCTTAATGGACATGGCTGCTGGAGGCCTAGCAGCACCACGTGCTGGGGTAGAGACATCCAAGGGAATGGTGTCTGATAAGTCAGTGGCAACCACCGTAGTGGATAAAATTTCTGAGGCCGATTCAAGAGTGGTAGCAGGGGCCTCAGTTGTAGAGATAGATTCAGCTGTACTTTGATCAGTTTTCTCGGTTTCGGCCGAAACCGAGACACTCGCGGTTTGCTTACCCATGGTTTCGGGCGAAACCACGGACCGCGAGTGTCGGTCTTTATCTTTGCGTTTTTTGGCAGATTGGGTAGTCGGAGGATCAGACGGCATAATGTTCGCAAAATCAGAACCGAAAAACTGTTCAGCAAACTCCGACCGACGCCTAAGCGTTCGTCGGTTGAAAGAAGCACAGGCCGAACAGGCTGCTACGTCGTGGGCTGGGCCTAAACAAGGCAGACAATAAGAGTGGAAATCTTTATGAGGTATTTGTTTCCCACAGGTTAAACAATTATTAACTTTTTCTGACATCGGCTGAGGCAAGAAAGAGTCCCCAACGGGGTACTTAGCTTTAGAAGTCTTCCAAGTAGTATTCGGTAGAAGTAATCTCTGGATCCGACCGACCGGCACTTGCGAACAGCTTCTGCTTCGGGCGCCACGCAAGAAAGACTGGGGAAAATGGCGTCGGCTGATGCCTTTATACCCGAAGACCAACAGAGATGACGTCGGGTGAAGTGCGACATCAGCCGAAGCCGGACCCGGACTTTGGAATCCGGCCGACTGAAGGGCTGCCTGACGACAGGACAACCCAGTTGTTATGACTGCAGATGCATCCATGAAGGACATCAACTTCTGCTTTTGTGCCAAACAAATGTTCCTGGTTTAATGGAGCATCTAGTAATTTTGCTTTGACATGGTCTGGCAAGATTTGTTCCTTCAGCCAAGCATACCTTCTCAGTACAGACCCAGTGACAGCAGCCCTACAAATGCTTCTAAGGCATCAAAACCACACTGCAAAGTAGGTTTACTAACTTGGTTTGCAGAATGCATTAACTTGTAAATCTTTATTTTCTGTATAATCTGGAAGCAACAACATTTTTTGTTCAATTAGTTCCAGAATATGCTGCTGGTACTTCAACATGATAGTTGCAGAGGTATATATCTTCTTATCCCATCTGTCTAAAGCTCTAGAATCCCTGACCGAAGGGGTAGGGTTTTTGGCTGTAATAGCCTTAATACCTTTAGGTCTCTGGGAAATGGACTCTGGATCCGCAGTGGGAATCTTAAAGACAGATTTGTGAGAGTCAGGTACTCTGTAGTACCTGTCAGGCCTTCTAGGGGCTGGTGGTAAAGTATCAGGAGTAAGACTGGATTCCATGAAGACATGTCCAATATACAGGATACAGGGGGTATAGCTAGAGGCCTGTGCTGAGGTAAGTCTAAAAATTCTCCGAGTCTCTTTTTGGACTGTGGGTAGTCCTGGCATTCCCAGCAGAAATGCTCTTAAGGTATGCAAGGTTTCACCAAAAGAAAAGTCCTTTGGAGGGTGGAGGGGAGGCAGAGGGAATGGAATCCTCTGCATTTGAATCCTCATAGATAGAAAAGGGTATGTCCTGGTAATCAGAGGGATCAGAGTCATCGGACTCCTGGTCTGTAGAATCAGAAGGAAAATCAATTCTTGATCTTTTACAGGGGGGAGGCTGGCTTCCCCTAATTAAAGTTATAAGGTCTTCAGCCATTCTAAGCATTTGTTTCTGTGGCATGGGAGCTTGAGCATGCGCTTTGGTCGTCGGTTTTCTAGGTGTAATGTGAACTCTGGGCCTGAGAAACTCGGTAGTTTTAGTCAGAAACGAAGTAGTCTGTTTAATACGAACATCGGAAGGTCGGAATATACCCTCAGAAGACAGTGCCTGCACAGCGGCTCCGGACCCATCCAAGGTATAGACATCCACAGGTTCCATAGTTGAAGAAGCATCTCGCTGCATACTGGACTCCGATTGGGTCTCAGCACAGGCCTGCAAATCTGTAGAAGCGGGCATCAGAGGCTGTGAAGGCACCTCACTGAGTACCAGTGGACTGGCGACTAGTTTAATGGAAGCATCTTCGGCAGTTTTGGACCTATGCGGTCTGTCTTTATCCTTACGTTTTTTCGGAAGATCGGTAGTCGGATGGCTTATCGAAGCCATTTCAGAATATGGAGAATGACAGCGAAAGAGTTTGGCGACAAAGATAGCCCGACGACAAACAGTTTTGGCATTAAACAAGGCACAAAACCAACAGCGAGGAACGTCGTGGTCTGGGCCTAAACAGGTGACGCAGTAAGAATGAAAATCTCTGTGAGGTATTTGCTTTCCACGGGCAAGAGAATTGTTAACCTTTTCTGACATCGGTTAGAGCAAGAAAAAAGGATGCCCGATGGGGTACTGAGCCTTAGAAGACTTTAGGTTTGAAACTCGAAAAACAAAAATTTCAGGTAGCGGCCAACCGGCACATGCGAACTGCTTCTGCTTCGGGCACCCGCACAGCAAGAAAAGCTGATGTAATGGCGTCAACTGCATGTTTTATACCTCTGACGTCATGGAAGAGGCAACAGCATCCAACGCAGAAATCCCAAGACTCTGGTATTCGGGCCAACTGAGGGCTACCTGCAGGTAGATAACCCTAGTGTGAGGACTGCAACAGTGAAACATGAAGAACATCAGTGCTTTCTTGTTCAGGAAGCAAAGCCATTAACAATGAAAAGAAAACAGCAAGGCCCTGCAAAGAGAACAAGGGGTACAGAGCAGAAGAGACTCATTGTGCTACACATATGGATAAAAAAGCAGCAGCATGACTCCTCAATTCCTACTTAGACTTGTGCAGTCTTAAGGCCCTGGAAGGTGAAGGCAAAAGAATGGGCAAAGATTAGAGTACCTACTTTCCTCCAGGGCTCCCCGTAGTGATTGATGGGTTGGTCAGAAGGAAACAATACTGCAACAGTGACTGACGCAAATATCTGTTAACTGAGTTAAGTCCTTATAAAACTACTATATTTTTCATTTAGATCACTGGTGCAGTAATCCACACTACTGGGATGATTTTCAGAACTCTATCAAGCAAGGGGGTGAATGGAAAGAAGTGCTTGGACTGGTACACTGTAATATGGCCATAACAAAATGCACTCCTTTCCTAGAAGAAATGACAAGCTTGTAATGCTTTGAGAAAGTCTGAAGAGATGACCAAGTAGCTGCTTACACAACACTGCAGTGATTCCCCTAAGGAAGGCCATAAAGTACAGTTTTGTACCTACCATAAATGTAGATGTTCGAGTGCTAATAAAGCTGCAGTAATCACAGATGGGTTTTCAGCCGTCAGGCGGTCCCTCGGTCGGCCGAATTCCAAAGTCTTGGTCCGGCGTCGGTTGTCGTCGCTTACTCTTCTGACATCAGGAAGGCCAGAGTATATAAGACACAGCCGACGCCATGTTCTTCAGTCTTTCTTGCCCCAGATGTCAGGTGCCCCCAAAAGGAAGGCAATACATAAGGAAAGCTTATCCACATATGCAAGCAATGCAATGTAATGCAAAATCAGTGTAAGCAAGCAAATAAAACATAACAGGATAACCCAAGTCAGGAGGTATGAAGAGGTTGTTAGGCCCCATGCCCTAACCAAGAGGGAAGGAGGAGGAAACCTGTACTGCAGCTGTATTAGCACTCGAACATCTACATTTATGGTAGGTACAAAACTGTACTATGTTCATCGTGCATACAGCTGCAGTAATCACAGATGGGTAGAGTCCCAAAGCTATGCATAGGGTGGTAGGTACTATGAGGAACTGGGTTGAGCCAGAATGCCCTGCAAAACAGCAGTGGCGAAGCCTGCTCTTGTTCTGGAGTATAAGGGCAGGTGGTAGTGTTTTGTGAAGGTATGTACAGAACTCCAAGTGGCTGCCTCCAAAATATCCTTAGTAGGCACACCTCTGAGGAAGGCTGTAGAGGTGGCTGTGGCCCTGGTGGAGTGAGATCTGATACCAGTAGGGACAGATTTCCCATGATAGGAGTAACAAAATCGTATGCAGTGGCCACTCCACTTGGAAATGGTCTGTTTGGTAACTGGTTTCCCTTGAGCCTCTATGGCATAGGACACAAAAAGTTGTTCTGATTTCCTGAAGGACTTTGTTCTGTCCAAATAGTAACGTAGCTGCCCATGGATGTCTAAAGAGTGAAGCAGCCTTTCCCCTTTGTTTTGAGGGTTAGGATAAAAGGTAGGTAGGTGTATGGCTTGGTTTAAGGCTACCCTGGATACCACTTTTGGCATAAAAGATGGATTAGTACGAAGGGAAACCCTATCCTGATGGAAGATGAGGAAGGGCTGCACCGCCATGAGGGCCTGTAGTTCATAAACCCTACGAGCTGAAGTGATGGCCAGAAGGAAAGCTGTTTTCCAGGACAAATATTGCAGATCTGTTGATGCAGCAGGTTCAAAGGGAGGCAATGTTAATTTTTCTAGTATGTAATTAAGGTCCCAAGCTGGTATTGGTTGCTTCCTTGGAGGTCTTATATTCTTAGCCCCTCTGAGGAACTGCCGTAAGAGAGGGTGAGAGAATAAAAGAGGATCCGTGTCGAATTCTGCAGAAATGGCTGAGGCGTGTATTTTAATGGAAGAAAATGAAAGCCCACTGTTCAGCAGTTCAGCTAGGTACTGTAAAACCTGAGGCAAGTTCAATTTTCTAGGGTCCTGTCTTCTTTTCTCATTCCAGCAGCAAAACCGCTTCCATTTTGCGGAGTAAGCTTTTCTTGTAGATGGTCTTCTGGCCTACAAAATGACATCCTGCACCTCCTTGGAGAGTAGAGTCTGATGGGGTGTTAAGGAATTTTCCACGCAGCGAGGTTGAGTGTTTTCAGCTGACTGTGAAGGGTTTTGTAGCTGTTCTGTGTCAGCAGAAGAGGTATTAGAGGCAGGGACCAGGGAGGAGTATGTGTTAGGCTCCTCAGGAGTGGATACCAGTGTTGCCTTGGCCAGTCTGGAGCAATCAGTATCATCCTCGGTTTGTCTGTTCTTGCTTTCAAAAGCACCTTGGGCAGAAGAGGCAGAGGTGGGAATGCATAAACTGTCCATGTTGCCCAACTGAATGAAAGGGCGTCCACTTTCCAGGCCTTTGGATGGAAGGTCCTTGAACAAAACTTTTCAATTGATGGTCCCTGTGGGAGGCAAAAGATCTATGTCTGGCCTCCCCACGCTTGGATTATCTCTGTAAACACCTGTGGATGCAGCTTCCATTCGTGTGGATCTGTCATATTCCTGCTCAGAGTGTCTGCCAGTGTGTTTTCCAGTCCTGGCAAGTACTGTGCTTGAAGTTCGATTTGTCTTTCCAGAGCCAAGTTCCAAAGAGTCATGGCTAGTCTGCACAAGGGGTATGAGTGTGTTCCTCCTTGTTTGTTTATGTACCACATTACTGTGGTGTTGTCTGTTCTTATCAGTAATTGTCCTGGATGCAGGAAGTCCTCAGCTGTAATTGCATTTATTACTGCTAGCATTTCTTTTGATTGATGTGAAGGTGCTTTTCCTTTTGGGACCATCTGCCCTGAATGCACCTGTCCTTCATGTGCGCCCCAGGTGTAATCTGAGGCGCCTGTGGTTATGACTTGTTTTGCTTGAGGTTTGCAGATTGGAAGGCCTGTGTTTACTTGACATGCTTGGGCCCACCATAGAAATTCCTTTTGCAGACATGGAATTATTGGTATAATTACTCCAAGCTGTGACTGTGTTGAGACCATAGATTTTTAGGTACCATTGAAGTTTCCTCATATGCAGCTTTGCACATGGGATTAGAAGAATGCAAGATGCCATGAATCCCAGAGCCTGCAGGATTTTCCTTGCAGTAAACCTGGTACTTTTTGCTAGTGTTTTGAAGTACTGAGATAATTGCCCTTGTTTTTCTGACGTAAGGTATGCCATCTGGGTGTTTGTGTCCAAGCTGGCACCCAGGAAGGTTATTTTCTGAGATGGTGTTAGCCTTGATTTCTCCTTGTTGATGGTGTATCCCAAAGAAAGCAGTAACCGTGTCACATATGCCAGATGTTCCAGTAGTATTTGTTTGCTGTCCGCTTGGATCAGGCAGTCGTCCAGATAAGGGTAAATTTGTATCCCTTGAAGTCTGCAATAGGCAATCACTGATGCCAGGCACTTTGTGAATACTCTGCAGTAGATAAGCCAAAGGGCAATGCAGAGAATTGATAGTGGATTGAACCTGCAAGAAATCTGAGGTATCTTCTGCAGCTTTGTCTGATTGGGACATGCAGGTATGCCTCCTTGAGGTCCAATGTTACCAGCCAAAACTCCTTGCCCAGCATGGGAAGAAGTTGCTGTAATGTGAGCATCTTGAATTTTGGTGCAGTAGAAATGTGTTTAGGATGGATAAGTCCAGAATGGGTCTCCAGTCGGTTCCTTTTCTTGGTACCAGGAAGAGTCTTGAATAAAAACCTTGACCTTGTTGGTGCGTAGGTACCTTTTGTATAGCTCTCATGTTTAGGAGCTTTGAAATTTGCAGTTGTGCCTCTACCCTTTGACTTTGTGGTAGGTTTGGCATGCCTCTCATTTTTGGAAGAGTGTGAAATTGAAATTTGTAGCCTCTGTTTATAATGTCCAGAATCCATTTGTCTGTTGTGACAATATGCCAACTGTTTGCAAATAATGCTAGTTTCCCTCCCAAAGGTGCTGCCAGCTGAGACTTGCTTGGCATGGAAATGAGGGAGTCATTGGGTTTGCTTCCTGTATTGTTGTGCACTGTCTTCACCACCTCTTGGTGCTGGAGATTGCCATTGTCTGCCTCTATATGATCCTTTGTTATTGCCCTCTGCCCCTTGTGCGTCTGTATCTACCTCTTTGGGGCTTGTCAGTGGCTGGAAAAGACCAGTTTTTTGAAGGCCAATTCCTGCTAAATCGTGGTGGCTGGACCTGTAAGAAAGCTTTGACAGTTTGCATAGATTTGGCTTTTCTTCCATTTTTCGTAGTATATCCTCAGCATTAGTACCAAAAAGTACATCCTTTTGTAAAGGAGCATCAAGAACTTTAGCTTTCACATGATCAGGCAAATTTTGTTCCCTAAGCCAGGCATGTCTGCGAATGACTGATCCTGTAGCAGCCGCTCTACTGGAGGCCTCTAGGGCATCATAACCACATTGTAAGGTGTGTTTACCCACTTGCTCCGCACTATGCATCATATCCTGTAACTCTTTTAAATCTGGTTGTTCAGGTTGAGACATTTTGTTTTTAATTGTGATAACAGGAACTGTTGATATTTAATCATATGAAACTGGCAGTTTAAGGCCCTCATGGCTAGGGTGGCGAGGTATACACCTTCTTACCCCACCTTTCTAGAGATCTAGATTCCCTTTCTGCAGGAAGTGGATTCTTGGCAGTGGAGGCCTTTAATCCCTTAGGGCCTTGTGAAATGGTTTCAGGGTCAGCATTATGGCCTTTGTAAAGAAATTGGTGAGAACTGGGTACTCTGTAATATCTATCAGGCTTTACTGGTGCAGGAGGCAGAGAATCAGGATTAAGACAAGCCTCGAATAGACATCATCCAGTACCTCCAAAACAGGGGGTATAGCCAGAGGTCTGTGCTGAGGTAACCAAAGAAATTCCCTAAGTCTTTTCTTGGAATCTGAAAAGTCTTGGCCTTCCCAATGGAAGTGTTCCCTCAAGGTGTGCAAGGTTTCCCCAAAAGAAAAATCCTCAGGGGGGGATACAGAAGGAATGGACGGTTCTGCATCCGAATCCTCAAAAGGGGAGTAAGAGTGTTCCTCTGCATCATAATGCTCTGATAGAATGGATCCCTGATCAGAAGAGGGGGATTCTTCCTCCACTCTGGGTCTCTTGTCAGGAGGGGGCTGAGAACCTCTGATGAGAGTTATTAGATCCACAGCCATTTTAAGCATCTGTTTCTTAGGCATGGGTCCAGGAGATGGACCTTGAGCAGCAGGCCTAGTGTGATGCCTGGCTGCTTTGGATTTAGTAAAGGCCTTAATAGAAAAAGAAGATGAAGGCCTAAATACACCATGGGTGGAGGTGGATCTGTCCACATTAGTAGGCTCGACATAAGCCGGGGCTTCGGTTGTGGTCTGGGAAAGGGCCGATGACCCAGCGGTCTCGGGTACAGAAGACACTGCCAAAGGAGTGTCGTCGGTAGTCAGGGACTGCAAAGGCGTCTCGCTGAGAACCGGACCATGTGCAGCCTGTTTCGGCGTGGTGTCGGTCCTTTTCCTTGTGTTTTTTGGATAAGACGGTAGTCGGAGTGTCCGACGACATTTTATAGTCAAAAGCTTTACCAAAAAAGTGTTGGGCGAACTCCGCCCGACGCTTGATAGTGCATTTATTGAAGGTAGCACAAAAGCGACAGCCCGAGACGTCGTGGTCTGGGCCTAAACAAGGTATGCAAAGGGAATGGAAATCCTTATGCGGTATTTGCTTCCCACAAGAAATACAATTATTAACTTTTTCTGACATCGGTCTGAGGCAAGAAAAGTTTCTAACGGGTACTTAGCTTTAATGAGGACTTCGGTTCCAAATATTTTCGTAAATCAGGAGCTGGCCGACCGGCACTTGCGAACTGCTTCTGCTTCGGGCACCGCGCGGCAAAAAAGACTGAAGAACATGGCGTCGGCTGTGTCTTATATACTCTGGCCTTCTTGACGTCAGAAGAGTAAGCGACGACAACCGACGCCGGACCAAGACTTTGGAATTCGGCCAACCGAGGGACCGCCTGACGGCTGAAAACCCATCTGTGATTACTGCAGTTCTATGCACGATGAACATCTGCAATTGTGCCACTAGTTAACTATAAGACGTCACAAGATCCTTCAAGTTTCTTATTCTGGTTAGAATAGCAGCCCATACTGATCGCAGCTTCTAATATGTTTTGTTCTCTGCAAGTAAAACCTTGGCTGTCTGTGTACACCCCGAGGGGCAGTATATTTTCTCCCCTGTTTTGTGTACTGGGAAAGACGGACAGCTAGAATGAAGGAAATTTCTTTCTCTACCTTAGCTATAAGAGGGATTTGATGTAAGGCTCATCCTATCCTTGTGAGAAACTATGAATGCTTCTTTGTACATATGTGTTTGGATTTCTGACATTCGCTTCAGGTGAGATGATATCTGCAGGAATGTTTCCCAAGTCAATTGTTTGATATGGGCTGTGGCAGGAAGTTCAATATGTGGGTTTAGTTTACAGGGCTTTGTAACAGTATGTACAGTGGACTAAGCTGTTGCTTCTAGAACATTTCTAGAATCCAATCCTTTCCAAAAAGCCACATATGAAGCCAAGACCCTGGTAAAATGAGCACTGACCCCAATTTGAATTGCCTTGTTTTGGTGGGATAACAAAGGATAACAGCAAGAAAAAAACACTTGCAAACAGTCTGAATTAATGCATGTTATCCATTTTATCTTCACAAGAACCAACTGATAAAAGTTCCTAAAAGTTTTGTACTCTCTCAAGCTGGTACCTCAGTTGTCTGTGGTCATCCAAGGTAGACCATATCCTTTCTCCCTCTTTTCAGGTTCTCGAAAGTAGACAGGGAAATGGATTAGCTTGGTAAGTAAACTCAGATACCACCTTGGGCATAAATGAAAGATTAGTTCTAATTGGGGAGTTTTTGAGGAAAATAAAATAAGATTGACTCAACATAAGAACTTGCAACTCAGATTCTTTTCTTGCAGAGGTCAGCACGAGTAACACTATTTTCCATGTTAAAAACCTCTATCTGGCAATTGAAGTTGTTCGAAAGAGCACAACTTAGTTTTTCTAATAAAAAAATTAAGATTCAGAGGAGGAGCCATCGGTTTTCTAGGAGGCTTGGTATGGAACATCACTTTCAAAAGTATTTTCACATGAGATTGCATTGAAAGAGGGTGATCCATGGGCATACATGATGAAATGGCTGACAAACAAACCCTGATGGAGTAAGACAGGTCAGATGATAGTCCCTCACACAAACAATCTAGAATCAGAGTAATACTAGCCCTGAAAGGGTGCTGGTTTCTATTTTTGGCACCAACTAGAATTTTTTTCCATTTACTGATACTTTATTTTCTAGTAGCATTTTTTTTTTGCCTCCTTTAATACCTGGCTGCACGACCTCAGAAAACAGATGTCTATAAAAGGTATTAAAATTCCACCATCCAAGGCCATTAGTTGAAGTTGTTTGGGGTTGGGATGTATCCAACATGCCTAGTCTTGTGTGAGTAAGTACAATCTGTAGGAAAGCCTGGTAAATGCCCCAGGTCATTTCCAAAAGAAGGGAAACTCCTAGTGATGCGAACAGCCTGCAAAGGTCTTACACACACTAATGACTGGTGCCAAAGTCATGGTCTTAAACTTAATGCAAAAAAGCACCATTATTCCCTTCAGCAAGGGTGATGTTCCTGCAAACTACCACATCAATAGCAATACCCTAAGCACATAGTCAGTGGTGACAGATCTGGGCACACAGGTTGACAGCAACCTTAACTTCGATCACCATGCCTCCACAGTGGTAAAAAGGACATTTTTATATTGGTCATCTCATAAGTAAGGGCATTGCCTCTAGAAAAAATGAAGTTATAACCACCCTGTACTTTTCCCTTATCAGGCCAATAATAGAGCACAACGCTCCCTTTGTTATGTTCCTTTCCAAACACCTGCAGGAACTGGAGAGACCACAAAGTTTCCTTACAAAGAAAATTCAGGGTCTTCAAGATCTGTCTTATGCAGTTAGATTGAAATCTTTATACCACTTCCAAAAAACAGTGACACCTCTTCCAGATAAAAATCTGTTTAATTTCCACAGCGAATTTGACATAAAAGCACAATAAAAAACTTCACCAGTAAATCTCTTTATTATAAAAATATTCTTTCAAATGCATCTTTCGAACTAATCTAAAAAATTCCGCCTTAATTTCATGCATTCTAGGGAAAGCAGTAGGAACAAATTTTAGCCCCTTCTGTAAAAACAGACATTTCATCATTGCCAAATTCATAATTAGATAAATTAACTACATAAGAGTCCAACATATCTTGTTCAACCTGCGAATTCACAACTTTGTGCAGTACCTGTTTAATTAGTCCATCTGCTTCGCTTGTATGGACCCTGGCCTTGCTCCCTCTGATTGCCATGTCCCTGCACACTCGTTTTCTGGTGCCATATTCCGTTGTACCTGGTCCACGAAAATTAGAATTAAAAGATTCCGTGTTACCAGGTCTAGGCAAAGGAGGATATTCTCGATCAACATATTCCTCTTCTTCCATCGAAGATGCCCCACTTTCTAGAGAATATATGCTACGATTATTTTGTTGACCCTGAGTTCTTTGATTCTGAAAACTCACTTTACAACGCTTAGTTTGTGAATTAGATGACAAAATAATAGCCTTTTTCTTCTCATAATCACGCAAGCCTCTTTGTAACTTGTTCTTCTTTCTATGTATTAATTCCTTCTCATAAGAAGTGAGGCGGTCATTAATACTCGCCAAGAAAGTCACCAAAGCCGAATCAGATGTCGTCTTAACCACTTCCTCACACATTCTGTCTCTTCCAATATCTTATTTCTTTTATAATTGTCTTTATCTATTAGAATGGAAACCCGTTCCATGTTGCATCGATGGGCTGCAGCTATCCACCTTTTGTATCCTTGGGAAACTATATTTAAAACCCATTTGTCCTGGGTAATGAGTTTCCAGTTTTTTGCCTGCATGGTAATCTTTCCCCCTAAAGGAGCAGTCAGTTGAGAAGTGCTTGGAAGTTTTAAAAGTAAGTCATTGAGACAATTTACCATGGGGGGAGTCTTACTACTCCCTGATTTGGAAGTGGGAGCCCCCCACTGCTTAGTCCTGTGCTTTCCCCTGGGACTGAAGCCTGGGTGTTCTGCTGGTTCTGGGTCTGGACTGAGAAGGCCTGGAAGAGGCAGGAAAGGACCAATTCTTAGAGGGCCAAAGCCTACTAAATCTTGGAGGTTGTACTTGTAGGAAATCTAACAGTTTGCATAGATTTAGCTTTTTCCTCCATCTTTTTAAGAACAACTTCTGCTTTGTTGCCAAACAGGCGATCCTGATTTAAGGGAGCATCCAGCAATTTAGCTTTAACATGATCTGGCAAGGATTGCTTCTTAAGACAAGCATGCCTTCTAAGTACAGACCCAGTGACAGCAGCCCTGCAAGATGCCTCTAGAGAATCAAAACCACATTGCAAAGTATGTTTTCCAACCTGTTCAGCAGAATGCATTAAATCCTGTAAATCCTTCTTTTCAGCACAATCAGGAATCAACATCATTTTCTGTTTAAGCAATCCCATAATATGCTGCTGAAACTTTAACATATGAAACTGGCAATGTTAAGGCCCTAATGGCCAAGGTTGCAGAAGTGTATACCTTCTTACCCCATCTATCCAGCGCCCTGGAATCTCTATCAGAGGAGGTAGGATTTTTGGAAGTAGTAGCCTTAATACCCTTGGGTCCCTGTGAAATGGTCTCAGGATCCGCAGTAGGATTTTTAAAAAGGAATTTGTGAGAGTCAGGAAACCTGTTGTATCCATCAGGTTTTCTTGGAGCAGGAGGTAGAGAGTCAGGGGCCAAGCTAGATTCCGAAAAGGCATCAACAACAATGTCTAGTACAGGAGGGACAGCTAAAGGCCTGTGCTGGGGCAGGAGTAAGAAATCCCTAATCCTCTTTTTAGAATCAGAGTAATCCTGGCTTTCCCAATGAAAATGCTCCCTAAGACTATGCGAGGTTTCACCAAAAGAGAAATCCTCTGGGGGGGAAGCAGAGGGAATAGTCTCCTCTGCAGCAGAATCATCATACATAGATAAGGGTAAATCCTGGTCATCAGAGGAAACAGAAATTTCAGAATCCTCGTCAGAAGTATCATAAGCAAATTCAGTCCCAAGTCTCTTAGAGGGGGAAGGCTGGCTTCCCCTGATTAGGTCTTCAGCCATTCGTATAATTTGTTTTTAGGCATAGAGGCCTGACCACGCGATCTGAGCGCCGGTTTTCTAGGCATGGTTCAAGTTTTAGGCCTTGGAAAGAAGATGGCATTGGTTTAATATGCAAGTCAGTAGGCCTCAATACACCCTCAGAAGCCAGTGCCTGCACAGCGGCTCCGGACCCACCCAAGGTAGAGACATCCGCAGGTTCCACAGTTGAAGCATCTTGCGGCATACCGGACTCGAATGGGTCTCAGTAGAGGCCTGCGAATCTGAAGTGGCGGGCATCAGGGGCTGCGAAAGCGCCTCACTGAGAACCAGCAAACTGGTGAATGGCTTAGAAGCATCGTCGGCAGCTTTGGATGTAGGCGGCCTGTCTCCGTCTTTATCTTTGCGTTTTTTCGGAATGTCGGTAGTCAGATGGCTTACCAAAGACATATCAGGATAACTGAATCGAGTACCAAAATATTTAGAAGCGAAAATATACCGATGACGAATAGTTTATTGCTTAAATAAGGCACAAAACCGACAGTGAGGTACGTCGTGGTCAGGCTCTAGGCAAGGAATACAGTATGAATGAAAATCTTTATGAGGTATTTGCTTTCCACAAGTAATACAATTATTGACTTTTACTGACCGGTTTAGAGCAAGAAAAAGTTTCCCCAACGGGGTACTTAGTTTTAGTTGTAGACTTCGGTTCTGAAACACGAAAACGAAAATTTCAGGAGTCAGCCGACCAGCACTTGCGAACTGCCTCTGCTTTGGGCACCGCACGGCAAGAAAGACTGATGTAAAGGCGTCGGCTGCATGCTTTAGACCCCTGACTACCGGACGTCACGGAAGATGAGACAGCAACCGACGCAGGACCCAAGACTTTGATAATCAGGCCGACTGAGCGCTACTGTAAGCAGATAACCCAAATGTGATGACTGCAACAGTGAAACACGAAGAACATCTTGCTGGAGAGACAGAATTGTTTCACAGAGGTTGCCCAACCTTTGGAACAAGCTTCCTATTCTTGTTAAATAAAGCCCCTCGTTGGCCCTACTTAAGCACAATTTGGACGACTGGATGGGTAACCTGAAATTCACCCCAGTGGTTCCTCCTAATACGAGAGGACAACCCACGTGCAATGAATTGCTTAGGGATAGGTTGACCGTTTTTTTGCTCCAGAAAATAAAATAAAAAGCTTTTCGGCTTTCCTAAAGATCTTTGTTCTGCCAAATCAGTACCTGAGCTGCCTATGCACATCCAAGGAATAAAGTAATGTCAATCCCTTATTCTTAGGTTCTGGAAGGAACACATGGAAAAAGTGAAGACTGAAATGACTTTTGTCCTGAAAAAAGGATAAGTACATACTGCAACTCTTATCCATGTGGAAATCGAGTAAGGCTGTTACATCCTGAGAGTTTGCAGCTCTGAAACTCACCTTGCAAATGTTAAAGCAATAAGCAAAACAGTTTTCCACAATAAGAACTTACAATCAGTGTGATCTGCCATTTCAAAAGGTGGTAAGGTCAATTTTTCGAGAACATAGTTGAGATCACACAGAGGAAGAATTTGCAAGGGGATCTCATATGCAATACTCCTTTCATGAACTGTTTTACACACGAAAGAAAAAAGGTGAGGGATCCACTAGCAAACAAACAGAGAGAGTCATTAAGTGCACCTTAATGGGGGCATATGCTAAGCCATCCTGAAGTAGAGCACACCAAAAGACCAGAGGGATATTAACTTCAGTGGACCCTCCGTTTCCATTTAGATACCACTTGAAAAACCTCATCAATTTGTAAACGTGATATTTTCTAATAGCAGGTTTTCTGGCCTTCTTTAACATCTGCTGCACATCCTCAAAAAACAAGTGCCTAATTGGAATTGAGATAGAATCACCCTGGCTGTCAAAAGAAATCTTCCCAATTTGGGGTGAAACAGCCACCTCTGAGACTGTGTGATCAGGTCCAACATGTGAAGTAGTATGTGGTAATTGCTCTTGGCCAACAGCCTAAACAGGGAGAAACAAGACTGCCTGGGCCAACAGGGGTCACAGCAATGATCTTTGGTATTTCCCTTTGAACTTTCAGAAGTGCCTTGTGAATCAGTGGAATGGGTGGAAACACATGCAGGAACATTCCTATTCCAGGGAATGAGAATAAGACGATCCTCCAAGCATGGCTACAAAGATGTCTGGAACAGAATTTCTCCAACTGTCTGTTTTGAAAAGACATGCACAGCTCTATTAGAGGCTTTCCTATCATCTGGACTAGATCTTGGAACACCACTGCCTTGAGTTTCCACTTTTGCAAGTCTGCCATAATGTTCTGCTCTGAAGTCTGACACCTGAAGAGACACAGAACACTGAGAAGTCCGCTCCCCAGGCTACCACTGCCAACTGTCACAGGGGTAAGACCTTGTTACCCTCTAGTTTGCTGAGGTAACACATCACTGTGATTATGTCTGTAACCACCACAAGAGGACCCACAGTCCAAAAAGGGTGACAGACTCTTTCAAGGCATGCAACGCTGCTAGTGTCTCCTAGATCCTGATATGCTTCCTTGCACCCTTGGGCCCTCAAGTGACTAGCACTTGCATCCCCACTGACACAGCTACTAACTGGACATACTGTACTGGCATCGGAGAAAAGAAGGGAAGCCTTGGACTGATACTCAACTGTAAGTCTCATCTGATGAAGGACAGCACTGGCAACTGGGAATCCAGGGAATGAAGGTGCTGTGTCCAACAATTTCAGGCATATCACAGAATTTTTCTCATGTGAAGACGGGCCATTGGTGATACCATCAGTCTAAAAATTTTGGGGGATTCTCTTGCAGAGACGATATTCCTCTGGGAGAATTCCAGAAACACTGTCTGATGCAACAGAAGCTTTTCATCACGCTGAAAATCTTGACTCTTCTTGAAGTCAATAAAGCACCCCAGAGAGATGAGTCTTTGTGAGGGATTTTGGGAGGTTCAAACTGAACCCTAAATGGGAGAGTCATGACAAAACCTACTCTAGAGATTCCAATCACCTGGACACAGACTATGCACAGATCAGCAAGTCATCCAAATACAGAAAAAAGAAAATAAAACTGAAAACCCAGAATCCATCAGTAGGCCATACCAAAACAAGGCATTTGGTAATCACTCATGACGCAATAAAACTCAGAAAACCTGAAGAGATAAGCAATGGAGATATGAAAAAAGGCATCTGTCAACACCAGGGTCACCATGAAGCAGTGGTTAAGAAACAGATAAGCATACTGAATTTGGTGACCTTGACAAATGAATTCAAAAAAGAAAGGTCCCTACCGGTCTTTATGACTGCCATTTTTGGGGAGCTAAAAAAAAATACTGGAGAAGAAACCTCCTTTTTTCCAATGAAGAGACCAGTTCTACGACACTAGAATCCAACATTTGCTGGAAAATAGGACAAAGTCTGCACTGGCAGATGAGGGGGCTCCACCAAATGGGCCAGATATGTTTACACCCATTTGTTGTAAACCATGAATGACCAGGTTGCTTTGTTGAGCGCTAGCTGAACAGACAAGACGCCCAACAGGGGATCCGATAAAGACTGGTGCCTTGCCTTGGCATAGTCATAAGTTGGAAGGGGGGGGGGTTATACTTTCGAGGAAATGAATCCTTCTTGTTAGGCTTGGCGGTGTTGTCATCCCACCATCTCCTTTTATTGCCTTGGATTTTGTTTAGGTGGGACTTCTGCTGGTTAGGCTGCTGAAAAGTATCTTGCTTAAAGGAGGGGAACATGAAACATGTTTGATATTTGCATCAAATCACCTCTGTCATCTCAGTGTTTAAGGATCTGATTAGGTGCTGTACCAAACACTCAGTCTCAAAATAAGCATTCATAATCTCATTTTTTTAACTTACCAGAAAAAGTCTGGGAGTGTATCCCAGCATACCTCCTAATCACCACTAACAATGCTGGATTTCTAGTAAAATTATCAACTTTCTCCAAGGCACTTTAAAGAAAATTTTAACACTTGAGAAACACTGGACACGATAACTTTGACACAGACCTTTTGCTCTGTAGGTAATGATGCAGCAAACCCATCTAAATGGTACACGCATCTCAACACAAGCTTCCACATGAAATGCTGACAGTTAAAACCTTAAAAAACTACTATGCTGGACTATGCCAGCTGACTTTCTTGAGCTTCTAGCTACTTGCCTAGTTAAACTATATTGAACTGGGTACAAAGAAGACAAGGTCTTCTTATTAGCAGACATCACTGGGGACCCAAGGCAGGGTCCACAGACAAAAAGGACTTGGTGGCCAGGCAAGGCGGAGTAACTCTGAATTTCTTAAACTCTTCCTTAAGCAAAGCCAATAAGCAGAAAGAACTACAAACTTTTTAAAATACATCTCCCAATGCTGAGACCAAAGGAGGGAAAAGAAAACATTTATGTGGGCCCTTGTATCTGTTCATCATCAGAGAATACCAAATGACCCGACACAGACAAGTCAGAATCCTCATACAAAACATATCATTCAAAAAGAGGAACCTTAGCAGACTGACCATGGGTGGAAGCACCAACATTACTATAACCTGGGTATGCACCTCACAACCAACTGCCTGAACCATGGATATATCCAAAGCTCTCGCATCATGTGGGAAATCAGTCCACAGACTGCTGCCCCACCACGTGAAGGGTCTTCTGTCCCTTTTTAGCATACACTACACAAGTGGGAGATTCCCTGGGTGGGGGTGCAAATATTGATAGTGGCAACAGATTCTGCACCCCTGGCTTCCCCTACACCTAAGGGTTTGGTTCTCCCATACCTGAAACAAGCAGAGGTACAGCCCAGAAAGATGTGTCTGACCCACATGTCATGCACAGTTGTGATACCTCAAGGTTCCCCTGGTGTGGTCGTACTAATAGGAGGCAAGTGGTCTGACAACCTACCTGAGGCTAAGGCTACTGTAAAGCCACATGCCGTAGGCGGAGGCAAATTTTTTTACTTAATTCTTTCAAGTTTTTAGCTGTAAATGGGGAAGATGGTGGGAGGAAGAACTGTACCTCAATTCTTCAACAGAGGGGGCAAAAACTAGTCATATCAATACCAAACTTTCGTTGCATGGTCAGCCCAGTACAAAATAGACAGAATTCTACAAAATTCCCTCTAAATAGCAAACTGAAATCTATTTCTATGGGAAAATAACACTGAATACTCTACAGTGGAAAAAAGAGAAATTTCAGTATCCCAGCACAAAGGACAATGAATACATCACATAAACCACCAATATAAGTAAACAAGGGATACTGAGAAGCTTTTAACAAATGGAAATAACTGCTGAAATTACTAGTGGTTCTGGTTCGTGGCAAAGAGAAGAACTGCACTAAAATGGCCTTAGTGTAGGAACTCAGTTAAACAAGCAAGGGTTAAAAACCCAAAGAAACTCAGAACAAGCTTAAATTAAAACTGCATAAGCCTTGTACTGTACGAGAAATCACACTAAATGTGTGTGTGTACACACATACACACATTATATATATATATATATATATATTATAGTTTACAGAACACAAAAAGTAAGCATACACTATTCAAGCACTGATAGAAATAGGCAAGGGGAGGAAATAAAACCCAAAAGGAATTTCTTATCCTAGCCCTACAGATGATGTCACCCTGTGAGAGAAGTGTGTTAGGTTTAAGAAGACATTTTTTATGTAGTAATAGAACAGAAATTTATTTGATTATGGCATATGCAGATGATAGTCTTTTTACATTAAATGGTTAACAGAACAGTTAATGGGGAAAAAATATCTGGGATATATAGAACAGGAAATGTAGTAAAAAGTAAAGGTTTTGGGAAGTTAGAAAGTGGAGTAACTTATTTTCAATATCTGAGATCAAGATCCTAGGAGTTGCTTTTAGAACACGAAGTGATTAAGAAGTGCGACATTTACTGATTGAAAATTTAGACATGACAAAATTATGGTATTCTTTTAAGCCAAGTGCTTTTTGTGGGGGTATTAGACAGTAAATTCTGTGATTATATGGAAATTAAGTTACTTAGAACTTTTTTTCATGTCTCCAGCCCAACTAACTGTTGGATTAAATATTCAACTGTTGGATTAAATATTCAAGACTATTTGGGGATCCAAATTAAATAATGTTAAAAGGGGAGTGATATACAATAAAAGAGAGAAAGGGTGAATTCATTCAGTACACCCTGTTGTTCATTTAGCCTCTTTATATTTACTTTGGGTTATACATTTTATTAAACAGAAAAGTAATAAAGTGTTATCTGAACTGCTAACTTATAGACATAAGACATGGACAATGGCACATTCACTGCAAAATAATAGGGGACAAGAATCAGGAGAAGCGGGGGAATATATAAAGAAAATATATGAGTGGAAATTAAATTCTGGTACATTGGAAAAGGAAAGGAAATATTCTATGAGGTTATAATGCAATAACAGTATTATAAAGATCCATGGTCCAATTTAAAAGATAAGAAATTAGCTGTTAAAGACTTGAGAAGCTTTTCTAATTTAGTAGAAAGACAATACTGTACACGAGTATTACGTTTGAACAAATTACCCGTGTAAGCTAATGTGTAATTCAAGTAAAAAAAAAAAAAAGAAAAACTATATTAAATGTAACACAAAAAAACAACAGTGCACTTTTTTTTTTAAATCTTTAAGAGTTAGTAAATTATGGACAAAATTAGAAAAGGAAAACTTTATTTTATTTATTTATTTATTGCCATTTGTTTACCGGGAGTGTCAATCTGGGCTTAAGCTGGCCTGTTTTCAGCAGAGGCCTGGGGAGAAAAGCTCCACAAATACAATGTTCCAAAACTTCAATTTAGTACAGTTACAAAAGCAATTTAAGGAATAAAACAGTAACATAATACAGAAAAAAAACAGCAACATGAAAATGTTTACAAAATCTGAGGTTACATGAAAATTTTTTTTAATCTAAATTGTGCATAATAGTTGATAAAATGGGTAAATGCTTGTTTGATAAATACTTTGAATATACTGGATGCTAGAATAAAAGAGGTTTTTATACAAATTAACATGGAAAGGAAATTAGATTTTAAGGAAAAAAAAAAAAAAGAGTTACATGCTTACCATAACTTGGCATCTGTGTTGTTCTAGGTCTTTAATTTATCATCACAAGGTCTTGCATCAGACATCAGATCCGAGCCAGTAAAATACACGACAGATGGATCGAAGGCTCTGGCTCCTCTCTCTCCCATAATGCCCTGTTGCTCTCTAATCCCCAGATCGAGTTTGCCACCATACTCCTGAGCTATTCCTACCAGGGTAGAGAAAAACCCACTCCAACTTCCTCCACTAGTCCACCAGGAGGGGGATAGCAGGTGGGAAATGTGCGTGGCAACGCACGATGCATCGGAGACCATCCAGGTGCAATTAACCATAGGCAAGACTGCTCTGCAAATTGTAGCATGTTACAGGCCACCCTCACAAACTCAGGAACCTCACATGGCCTTCCTGAAAACACTAGAGGGGATAAATGTATCACCAAACACCATCATACTAGGTGACTTCAATTACCCTAATATAGACTGGGAACACTACTCAAGCCCAAACACCCTAGCCCAAAAGTTCCTGGAATTCATAAACTCAAATGCCATGGAACAACTAGTCACCATCCCCACAAGAGGAGATAACATACTTGATCTCATCATCACGAACATGGGAGCACAATGTTCAACACCGGAGGTGTACCCCTCACTGGTGAGATCAGACCACAACTAATCTCGCTGGAGGTCCTCATCCCACCCCACCTGAAATAAAAAAGACCACAGTAAAGAACTTCTCAAAAGCCGACTTCACACTTCTAAAGACTAGTGTGGTCTCCTTTAAGGCCCCCGAGCCGGCGGAAAACATTACTCAAGCCGCTGAATCACTTACAAATGCCTTCTACCAGCACCTGCAGGACTGCATGGATAAGGCAATCCCAAGCAAAACAAAGACTCTTTGTACCAAAGGCAAGCATCCAGTCTGGTGGACCCCAGCCATAAACAAACTCTACAACAAAAGGAGGAAGCTACTACAAGATAGAGCAAAATCCTTAAAAGGTAAGACACCCTTGATCACTATAAGTAAAAACTAAGAGCTCTCATAAAATCATCCAAAGCAAATTTCGAGAGAAAAATAGCTAATGACTCAAAAGACAATCATAAGGCCTTCTTTAGCTATGTTAGAAACCTGGGAGGAAACTCCCAGATATGCTCAGAGCTAGTTCAAAATGATGTGAAGATTACTGATCCTACAGACATTGCCAACATACTGGCTGACAGGTTCAGTGCAAACTTCTCCCTCCCCAAAAGGAGAGATATCTATACCAACGATTGCAGCCCCCAAACATCTCCAGCGCCCAAGTGAGAACTGCTCTCTCCAAAGCAAAAACACAGCATCCATGGGACCTGATGGTGTCCCGGCTGTGTGCTCCATGAACTCAATGAGGAATTAAACCCACAGCTAGGACAGCTGTTTAATCAAAGTCTTACCTCTGGATACGCACTCCAGGAGTGGCGACTGCAACTGTGGTACCACTTCACAAAGGCGGTGCCTCCACCGACCCTGGAAATTACCGCCCATTAGCTTGACAAGCCTTATCTGCAAAGCCATGGAGAGGATCATAATGGACCTCATAAATAAAGACATAGGAATTTGCAGACTTTGGATCCAACCCAGTTTGGCTTTGTCAAAGGCAGATCATGCCTTTTAAACTTGGTTGACTTTTCAAACAGTCACCAAAGCCATTGATGAGGGAAAGGCAGTCCATACAGCCTACCTCGATCTGGCTAAGGCCTTGATACAATACCCCATTCGGGTATCATTGAAAAACTCATCAGCTTAAATGTCAACCCATACATCACAAGATGGGTTGCAAACTGGCTGAGTGACAGAACCCACAGGGTCAGAGCTGCTGGCGCCATGTCAGACTCAAAGCCTGTCACAAGTGGTGTCCCACAGGGCTCAGTCCTGGGCCCACTCTTGTTTGGCATCTACTTTTCCAAGTACAAGCAAACACAGGAGGGTTATGGCTGACAAAGTTTGCAGATGACTGCAAACTGGGCACCATAGTAGAAAACACATCTGACACAGATATCCTTCAGAAGGGTCTCACAGAAACGGATAACTGGTGCCAGAGCCACGGCCTAAAGTTAAATGCCAAAAAATGCATAGTCATACCCTTCGGGAAAAACAAGGTTACCCCTAGCTACCAAATAGGTGGCAATCCACTGAGCACAGAAGAAGTTATCAGGGACCTGGGGACCCAGGTTGATAGTAGTCTGTCATTCGACACCCATGTAGCTAAAGTAGTTAGGAAGACCTTCTACATTGCCCACCTTATCATGAAGGGATTCTCATCTAGATCAAGGGAGGTCATAGTCTCCCTTTACTCATCACTCATCAGACCAATGATTGAGTACAATGCCCCATTCGGAATGTATCTGACCCGACACTTGCAGCAGCTGGAGAGGCCACAAAGTTCCTCACCAAAAGGATAAAGGGTCTCAAAAATCTGTCCTATGCTGCCCGACTGAAAGAACTCCAGCTCTATTCAGTCGCCACTTGCTCAGAGGTGACCTTTGCCTAACATACAAGGCCATGTCAAACTCAGATTTGATGAATATGCTTCACCTCAAAAATCTAGATCCATCAGAGCCACAAGGCGGAGACTTAAACCTTGACACGGCTATTAATAGGACGTGCTGGAGGGATAGATTCATCACCCAAAGACTCCCTATGCTGTGGAACAAAATCCCGGTACATGTGAGGCAGAGCACCTCGCTGGCCTTGTTCAAGAGAAATCTTGACCAATGGATGGGAGATCGCAGATATACCCCAGGGATTACCTCAGTGTCACTGCTCGACAGAGGCACAGAAAAATAATGGGTATAGTTCCCCATACTAAAGGGGTGGCCTAAGCCACAAAACGATGGGCTAGGCTTGTAAATGCCCTCGGGCAGATAGCCTAGTATGAACCTATGAACCTATGAACCTATGAATGAAGACATAGGACAACACAGATGCCAAGTTATGGTAAAGTACGTAACTCTTATCAAATGTTATCCATGTCTTCATTCATCACCACAGGGTCAGAGTCCCCAGCTACCAAACATCCTGGAAGGCCTCAAAGAAGAAGAAGCCCAGATGGGTGAGAAATCAAATCCTGCCTGGGATCCTGTATCCATGGTAGATACTTCAGATGAGACCTGATGAAGGGGAACCATGGCTGACGAGGCCAGAAAGGAGCAATGATGATCAGAGATGTCCTCAGGAGTTGAGCTTTCTACAGACCCTTGGGTATTAAGGGGACAGGAGCGTAAGAGAAGACCCAGAGGCCAATCATGGACTAGAGCTTTCCTTGGAGAATCCCCCAGAGGGGGGATCAGGGTGAAACACCTGCTGCACTTGTGGTTGATTGGAGGGGCACAAAGGTCAAAGCACGGCTGACCCCACAGGTCGAAAATCTGATTAATCACCGAAGGCTTGAAGGACCACTCATGAGGACTCAAGACAGATCTGCTGAGCCTGTCGGCTAATGCACTGGAATCCCTGGATATGTGCATTGCAATAAGGAAGTGGCTGGAGGACACAGCCCATATCCACACCCTCACGGCCTCGCTGTACAACAGGTAAGAGCGTGTTCCCCCTTGCTTGTTGACATACCAGACAACAAACGTGTCTGTCTGAAATGCAATCATCCCTCGAGGGAGGCAGTCCTGGAAGGCTTGCAATGATAGCAGAACTGCCCTCATCTCCAAGACATTTATATGCAACTTGGTCTCTATCGGGGACCACGTGCCTTGGATGGTCTTCCCCCTGAAAATGACTACCCCCCCCACCCCAGACAGTTATATTCAGCTGATGGAAGAAGTTAAGAAGATATTGAATCGCCAGAGTCAGTCAATGCCTTGAAGTTGCCATGAGGAGCCAATTGTTGAGGTACTGAAAGACCTGGAACCCCTACAGATGCAGGTGAGCCGCTACCACTACTATGCATTTGGTAAACACCTGGGGGGTTGTGGTGAGACCAAAAGGTAAGACTCTGAACTGATAATGATTGACCCCTAGCCAGAAGCGAAGATGTCTCCGGGAATGCCTGTCTATCTTGATGTGATAGTAGGCGTCCTGGAGATCTACTAAGCACATCCAATCGTTCCTGAGTAACAGTGGCAGAATGGACAGAGCGGTGACCATCCGGAACTTGGACTTCTTGACTGAAAGAAGATTGAGCTCTTCGAGATCCAAAATAGGATAAAAGGTCCCCCGTCCTTTTTGGCACTAAAAAGAATCGAGAGTAAGTACCGGATCCTCTGTCCTGCTGGGACCTCTTGAATGGTTCTTATTAGAAGAAGTTGTTGAAATTCTTTGAGGGCTAACTCCTGCTGACTGGCTGGAATGTCAGGGAGATAACTTCTCACTGGAGGGGATTCTGAAAAGGAAATGAAGTAGCCCCTGGAAACCATGTTTAACACCCACTGATCGGAAGTGATTTTTGTCCAGGCTAGTGGGTGTAGGAAAATGCGACCCCTGACTGCCTCCAGGGCAGAGCAGCCGGGCAACGATTCAGGAGCACTGAAAGGGCTGCACAGAGAAGGGTTTTCTGAGCCCTGATTTTGCAGACACCCCCCCCCCAAGTCACGAGGGTGCCAGTGTCCACTGAAATGTCTCCTCCAGCTTCTGGAAAAGGATTTGTCCAGAGCGTCTTGAAAGGAAGACTGCGCCCTATGGAAACACATCTTTCTGGTTCCTCACTAGGTCTTCAAGAAGGACCTTTGGGGGGGCAGAAAGCTTGATTCCTACTGCAGAGTCTTCCCTTCCTGCTCACTGTTAGTTAAAATGCCCTTCACGGAAGGTCCAAAGAGAGAGTGGAATCATTGGAGGCATTAGTAAATGACACCTTAAAGGATTCTTTGAATCCGCACAATTGTAGCCAGGCATGACACCGCAAGACTATGCGCCAGTGCCAGCCGTTCGAGAGGTAGCCTCCGTAGTATTGGAGATTAGCCTCATCGAGGAATTAGCCAGAGAAGTCAGAGTGGCAAGCTTGGGAGACACCTTCTTGAGGTTCTCTGCTGGCAATAACTCTTCAAGGGAGGTGGACAGCTCCTGAACCAAATCCCTTTGGAGGGGGATAAAAAGTGCCAAGTAGTTAATTGCCCTCAGTACAATAGCAGCTGAGGCGTACGCCTTCTTCCCAAAAAGGTCCATCTCCCGTGACTCCCTATTTGGGGGATAGACTGTGGAGCTCTGCTAGCTCCTTCTTTGTGGCGGCGGCAACAACTATGGCATCAACTGGTATGCCCTTACTCCAGAATAAATGGTTCACAGGGGGGGGCCAAGGAATTTATCGGCCCTCTTTGGAACAGGCTCCACTGTGTCTGGCTCCTTCCAGGCCCTGCTGGCAATCAGGTCCACTAACCCGTCAGTGGGGGGGATGACATCCAGGAGGTAGACGGGTCCGTCCTGAAGGTCTTCAGAAATACAGACACCTCCGAAGACAGGGGCTGGGGAGACCATCCACCCTTCTGCTTAAGAAGCTCAAGGATGTTTCCAAAGGAGACATCATCAGGCGGAGATCTGGGGGACCCATCTCCTTCCTCGAGGTCCGTATCCTCCGTGAGGGATGCCTCTTGTACTTTTCTCTTATGATGAACCTCCTCCATTGGGGGCTCCAAGGAGGACCCTGAAGAGACAGAGACTCCGAGAGGGGAGGAAAAGTACAGTTTTGTACCTACCATAAATGTAGATGTTCGAAGATCCACATTGCTGCAGTCCTTACACTTGGGTAGTCCGCTGTCCTCGGTCGGCCCGAATATCAAAGTATAAGGCTGACGTCGGTCATGGCGCATTAGACTGACATCAGGACGTCAGGGTACAAATGCGCATGACCGACGTCATATCCTCAGTCTTTTCTTGCCCCAGATGTCAGAAGGCCCTAAAAAGAAAGGCCAAAACCAAAAGACAGCAAACAACCAACCAACCACCCTTGCACTAATAATATATACAATATACACAATATTTACAACCCAACCCACACAACCGCCTCTAACTACAGAGGGGAAGGAGGGAGGGTAAATTGGACTGCAGCAATGTGGATCTTCGAACATCTACATTTATGGTAGGTACAAAACTGTACTATGTTCTTCATCTCACATTGCTGCAGTCCTTACACTTGGGTAGAATCCCAAAGCAGAGGTAAGGGAGGATGGCAAAACTATAAAGAAGCAGGAGCTGCCAAAATGCCCTGTAAAATAGCAGTGGCAAAACCAGCCCTAGATTTAGAGTAAAGTGGAAGGTGATAATGCTTAGAGAAAGTATGCACTGAACTCCAAGTAGCTGCCTCCAAAATATCTTTAGTTGCCACCCCTTAAAAAGCTGTCCAAGTGGCAGTAGCCCTAGTGGAATGAGGCCTAATCCCAGCTGGAATCTCCTTACCATGATGGGAATAACAGAAAGCAATGCAAAACCCAATCCACTTAGAAATAGTTTGTTTTGACACAGGCTTGCCCTGAGAACTCAAAGCAAAAGAAACAAATAACTGCTGAGACTGCCTGAACCCTTTAGTTCTGCTCAAATAATATCGCAACTGTCTGTGTACATCTAAAGTGTGCAAAATCTTTTCCCCTTTATTTTGGGGATTTGCATAAAAAGTAGGCAAATGAATAGTTTGGTTTAAAGCCACACTAGAAACCACTTTAGGCATAAAGGAAGCATTAGTACGCAAAGATACCCTATCCTTATGGAAAATTAAGAAAGGCTCAACCGCCATAAGGGCCTGCAATTCAGAAACCCTTCTTGCAGAGGTAATGGCCAACAAAAAAGCAGTCTTCCCTGATAAATATTTCAACTCGGTAGTAGCTGCAGGCTCAAAAGGTTGTAGAGTGAGTTTCTCCAACACAAAATTGAGATCCCAAGCAGGAGTAGGAGCTCTACGTGGGGGTCTTATATTCTTTGCCCCTCTAAGAAATTGCTTGAACAAAGGATGAGAAAACAATGGTGGGTCACAGTCATAGTGAGCAAATTGCTGCAGCATGAACCTTAATAGAAGACAAGGACAAACCTTTGTCCAGTAACTCAGTAAGATATTGAAGAGCCACACTTAAATTAGGCTCAGAAACATCAAAATCCTTTGCTGCACTCCAAAATAAAATCTCTTCCATTTATCTGCGTACACTTTCCTTGTACTAGGCCTTCTAGCTTCCAAAATAACATTCAAAACTTGCTGTGGAAGTTGAGACCCTCTATGGTTCAAAACAGAATATGCCAGGCTGTTAGGTGAAGAGAGTGAAGCTTGACATTGAGTAAATGACTGTTCTCCTGAGACAAGAGGTGTGGAATCAAGGCAAAGGCCATGGAGGCTCCTGCACCAGACTTCTCAGTAATGGGTACCAGTGCTGTCGAGGCCAATCTGGAGCTATTAAAATCATCTTTGGCTTGTCCTGTCTGACCTTTAGGAGTACCTTTGGGAGGAGAGGCAGAGGTGGAAAGGCATACACATGAAGATTGCTCCAATTGAAAGAAAGAGCATCCACTTTCCAAGCTGTGGGATGAAACCTTTTTGTGCAAAACTTTAGCAGCTGGTGGTTTAGTGGAGAAGCGAACAGATCTATGTCTGGAGTTCCCCATGACACTGTCAATTTCTGAAATACATGAGGATCCAATTTCCACTGTGGGGATCCATAATTGCCTGCTCAACACATCTGCTAAGGAGTTCTGTGCTCCCGCCAGAAACCTTGCCTGAAGATTTAGCTGTAAACTGAGAGCAGTCTCCCACAAAATCATTGCTTGCCTGCATAGAGGATAAGAATGTGTTCCCCGTTGCTTGTTGATGTACCACATGACAGTTGTGTTGTCTGTTAGAATCAACACCTGCCCTGGAAGAAGTAAATCCTTGAAAGCTATTAATGCAAACTGGACTGTTAACATCTCCTTCAAGTTGATATGTAGATGTTGTAGTCTGGCAGGCCACGTGTCTTGTATCCACTTTCCATTTAGATGAGCTCCCAAGCTTTGTCTGAGGCATCTGTCGTTAGAATCTGACTCGCCTCTGGCCGGGTCACAGAGAGTCCCTTGTTTAGGTGACATTCCTGAGCCCACCACAAAAATTCCTTTTGAATGCAAGGTATTATCTGAATGACAGTGTCCAGATCCTGGCAGTGCTGTGTCCATACATTTTGAGATACCATTGTAGCTTCCTCATATGCAGTTTGGCATTGGGAAGCACCAGAATACAAGATGCCATGAACCCCAAGGCTTGAAGGACTGTCCTTGCAGTCAGCCTGGACTGATGAGACAATTGATGAAAGTAAAGGGAAAGATTCTTTTGTTTGTCCGGGGTCAAAAGGCCATCTGGGATGCTGTATTCAGTCTTACACCCAGAAAGCACATGTCCTGAGAGGGTACTAGACTGGACTTTATTTCGTTCACAGAATACCCCAGGCATCTTAGCACTGCTATCACATATTGCAAATGATGAAGAAGCTCGTCCTTTCCTTGAGCCAGAATCAGGCAATCGTCCAAATAAGGATAGATCTGTATTCCTTTTAGCCTGAAGAAAGCTATCACTGGAGCCAGAACTTTCGTGAACACTCTGGGCGCAGTAGATAAGCCAAAGGGCAATGCAGAGAACTGATAATGAGAAGTCCCAGCCCGAAAACGCAGATACTTCCTGCAACTCAGTCTGATAGGAACATGAAGGTAAGCCTCCTTGAGATCCAAAGTTACCATCCAATGATCTTTGCCCAGCAGAGGTAAAAGCTGTTGTAACGTCAACATTTTGAACTTGGGAATGTCCAGATAAGTGTTGAGGATAGATAAATCCAAAATTGGTCTCCACGTGTTCCCCTTCTTTGGTACTAGGAACAGGCGAGAATAAAATCCTAGGCCCACTTCTGGCATAGGGACCGGCTGTATGGCCCCTATTTGAAGTAGCAGAGAAATTTGTTTGTGAGCCTCTATTCTTTGCTGAGGAGGAACGTCTGGCATGCCTTTGAAAGGAGGCAAGGTATGGAAATAAAACCTGTAACCTTGGTGTATGATATCAAATACCCATCTGTCTTGGGTAATTAAACTCCAATTTTCCTTGAAAAGTGCCAACCTTCCTCCCAAAGGTGCTGCCAGACGAGAAGGCCCTGGCAGCTGAAAAGGTAGGTCATTGGGTCTGTTTACGAAAGGACTGACCCCTGCCCTCACCCGAAGACTGTGCAGGTGAACTACCTGTTCTAGGCCTGAAAGAGCCCTGAGCTCTGCCCCTACCACGTCTAGATCTACCCCTAGACTGGGAATCATAAGAAGGATACGTCCACCCCTTGGTAGGCCAATTCCTACTAAACTTGGAGGCTGAACCTGCAAAAATCTTTAACAGTCTGCATAGACTTAGCCTTGTCTTCCATTTTCTTTAAGACTGCCTCAACAGGTGAACCAAACAACACATCAGACTGTAAAGGAGCATCTAAAATCCTTGTCTTAACATGGTCAGATAAATTCTGATCCCTCAGCCAGGCGTGCCTGCGAAGAACTGACCCAGTGGCAGCCACCCTAGACGAGGCCTGTACAGCATCAAAACCACATTGCAAAGAATGCTTACCCACCTGTTCAGAAACATGTACCAAATCTTGTAACTCTTTACACTCAATATCTTCCGCCAGAGCATCTACCTTAGACTTCAATTGAGAAAGTAGATAGTTTTGGTATTTCAACATGTGAAACTGGCAATTCAAAGCCCTCATAGCTAGGGTGGAAGAAGTATAGACTTTCTTTCCCCATCTATCCAAAGCCCTGGCCTCTTTATCTGGAGGAACCGGATTTTTAACAACAGAAGCCTTAACACCCTTAGGCCCCTGACTAACAGTTTCTGGGTCCGCCCTAGGACTCTTAAAAAGATATTTATGAGCTTCAGGCACCCTGTAATACCTATCCGGTTTAACAGGAGCAGGAGGCAAAGAATCAGGATTAAGAGAAGCCTCTGCAAACACATCTTCCACAACATCCAGAACAGGAGGTATAGCCAAAGGCCTATGCTGGGGTAAAACAAAATTCCCTAAGCCTTTTCCTGGAATCAGAGAAGTCCTGACCTTCCCACTTAAAATGCTCCCTCATGGAAAGAAGAGTCTCTGAAAAAGAAAAATCCTCAGGAGGAGAAGCAGAAGGAGTAGAATCATCCACATCAGAATCAGAATAAGGAGAATACTCCTGCAAGTCTTCAGCCGAAGACTCTGAAACATCCGAAGCCTGCTCAAAACTCCCCAACTCAGGTTCCACCCTAGGTCTCTTATCAGGAGGGCGCAAAGAACCTCTAATCAAAGTAATCAAATCTTCTGCCATTTTAAGCATATGCTTCTTGGGCACAGATCCAGAAGAACTAGGAGTGACACCAACTGAAGCTAAACCTGGCCTGCCTCTGGGAGAAGCCTTGGAAACAGAAGGAGAGGGCCTAACCACCCTAGGAAGGGAGGGGAGTACAGTAACCTGAGAAGCCCCTTCAGCCTGACCTGCCTCCTGAGAGGCCACATCCTGCAATAACAGAGTCTCCCCCTGGGACTCCAGAGAAACCTCCGGCGGAACCCCCGGCTCCACCGACACCTCTAAAGAACCGGCGTCCGTGCAGGCTCTCTTCTTGCCTGGGCTTAGCTGCTTTGTCCTTGCGCTTCTTCGAAGAAGCGGACGGAGCATCCGACGGCATATTATAATTGCACCGCTTCCCGAAGACTAACCTGGCACAATCTAACCTTCTCTTAATAGTGCGCTTATTGAACCTAGCACAAAAGCGACACCCAACAATGTCGTGCTCAGGCCCTAAACAAGGAATACACAAAGTATGATAATCTCTATGCGGTATCTGTTTCCCACAAGAAATACAGTTATTCACTTTTTCTGACATCCGGTAAACCACTGAGGCAAGAAAAACTAAAATATTCCCAACGGGTACTTAGCCAACTTTGACTCGGTCTGAAACTCCGACCAAAATTTCAGAACGGCACACTGCAACGCTGCTTCTGCATCGGACCACGCGGCAAAAAGACTGAGGATATGACGCCGGTCATGCGCATTTGTACCCTGACGTCCTGATGTCAGTCTAATGCGCCATGACCGCCGTCAGCCTTATACTTTGATATTCGGGCCGACCGAGGACAGCGGACTACCCAAGTGTAAGGACTGCAGCAATGTGAGATGAAGAACATCCCCATGAAGACTCTTATCGTGAGGGCTGACCTGGGACAGGATGAGAGGCCTCGCCAGCCACAGCAGAAAGGGGCCAGGAGGGACCTGGAGGTGTCACAGAGGAAACTCCAGACCTGGAGAAGGTCCTCTTCATCACCCGGAAGGCCAAAGGGCAGGAAGCGGGCCCGTCCCCCACATCAGAGGCTGAACTTCTCTGGAGGGAGGAACACGCCCGGAAACCACACCTGGACCCTCAGATGATACTGGTCCAGAACTATCAAAAGCCGAAGAGTTAGATGAAGGGATCGGTCTGGAAAGATGGTAAGAGATCCCCACAACCTGAGGAGCTGACATTGACTACTCAGGAACGGGGCTCACCCTAATCCGTGGGTGGAGGAACAGAATAAGCCAGGAACCCCGGTGGGGATGAGAAAGGAGGAATACTCAGCCTCATTCAAATTTGGCCACAAACTTCCTGGTCCCTGGAACCCAAACCCAAAGGTGTTGGATAAGGAGAATGAGAAGCTGGAGGGGAAGAGGGTCCCCTTGCCAGATGGGCAGGGGAAGCCAGGCGACCCAGCTCTATCTGGGCCTTGAGAAAACTCATCATCCTCTCCATGCCTGAAGGTAGAAGACTCCTAGATGACTTAAGAGAAGGCAGAAGAGTAAGTGGACTTGGAAGGAGACCTTCCTGACCTACTGCCAAGCTCTGTGGGAAATGATCTGATGCCTTGAAGTAGTCGGTGGTCTTTGCTTGGAGGTGGAAGGGACTGCAGGTTCCTCCAAGATAATGATGGGATCCGAAGTCCTAGATGGCTCAGTGTCTGGATCTGACGAATCGGTCGGATCAGAGGACCTCTGAAACACAGAGGACCCGGACCTGACCGAAAATAGCACAGCTCTTGGCTCCAAAGACCTCGGATCCAACAGCCACGATTTCTTGGCGGGAACCGGCAAGGAAGGGGTCTTCCTCTTCGGGTCTGAAGAGGAAACCTTAGAGGGAGAAACAGAGTCCCTCTTGCAACAGACCCTTAAAGAGCAACTTGATACGGCACTCCGTGGAAGCCCTGGGGTTAAACGCGGCACAAAGGTTGCACTCAACCTCCAAGTGCAGAGTGCCCAGGCAATAAATACACTCCTTGTGCGTATCGGAATATGGCATTTTCTGACCGCAAGAGGAGCACTTTTTAAATCCAGCAGGCCTATCAGACATAATACACACACACAAACACACACACAAAGACCCTCATTAACTAAACTACAACAATGTAAGTAAGCCCTAATGTCTAACGGAAGATAAAAGGAGTGAAAGCTCACATACACACAACTAAACTGAATAACTAAATAACTAAGGGGTGTGAGGTTCTACACTATAAAAGATAACTAACTAGTCTACCCTACACTAAACACTACCAACTAGAAAGAAATTTAAGAAAAAGACTTTAAATTTTTACTTAGCTAGTCAGTAGGAATGCGTTTGCACCATAAGCACGGCAAATCAGATCTAGGGATTAGAGAGCAGCAGATCATTATGGGAGTGAAAGGAGCCAGAGCCTTGGCTCCATCTGTTGTGCATTTTGCTGGCTTGGATCCGATGTCAGATCCAAGACACTGTGGTGATGATTGAAGACATGGATAACATCAGCTATACAGTTTTGATTGTGACAAAAATAATGAGGAATAGAAAGACAAATAATTTATATTTACTGTTTATATCTAAGGGAAAGGAAAGTGATCAGTGTGTAGACATCCAAGAATGTAAATATGCAAAAATGAACATATGTAAAGGGCACCTACCCTTTTTTTTTTTTTTCAAAAAATTTTTTATTTTATAAAACATTAATTAATCAACTTAACAGATCAAATAAGAGTGAAATGAATTAACTATTTACAGAATATACAATGGCCTCAAATCAGATAAAGACAAAAGGAGTACAATCATAGACATACAGACAGGCACCTACCCGTTTTGACAACTGCCATAGGACACTTTACGTCCACCTGACCTACCAGTGATTCAGGCCAATTCTTCCTTAGTTTAATGTCTGAAGGGCATAACGTTCAGAGTTCAGCCCCGACACCACACTGCACTGCAGGTAATGGAAAATGAATCCAATTACCTGGGGGTGGGGAAAAACTCACAGCTTTCTTATATTCCAGAAACAAAGGCAAGCATGTTAACTGATGAGCCACTTGACATTGGAGCATGTATGTAAAATACAGTAACTTTTTAATGTTAAGTTGTCCATCTCGCCTTCGTTCTTGCTGGTTGGGGAGCGGAGCCGATCCTCGGCTCCGACTCGGCCATCTTCTATAGCTCGAGAGCTGTTTACTGGCTCGAGGCTACCCCTTATCCCATGATGCCTAGCGATAGCTACCCAGATCTCGTTTGCTGCTTCAGCTGCAAGGTGTCGTTTTTCTGGCTCAGGCTCGTATAAAGTTTCTTTATAGAACTTTTTACTAAAAATAGTCTTTTTCCTAGGTGTTATTTGTTAACTTTTAGTCTTATTTTTGGTTGTGTTAGCTAGTGTGTATTTGTAGCTTCCTTCCCTTCCTTATCAAACTCGTTTAACTTGCAGAGTGCTCCCCTTCCCCCCTTCTTATCCTTTCTTGTCAGGTTAGCCATTTAGGTTAGAGGCTTTCCTTCTAATTTCTTTATAGGCTAGCCATTTGAGTTAGAGGCTTTCCTATCAAAAAAAAAAAAAAAAAAACTTTAGCTTTAGTCTGTTAGTATACTGTGTTTTTCTGTAGACTGTATTTTGATTTGTTAGCTATTGTTGTATTTCTCGTTACAGGATGTCAAAAGAATCCAAAGTGTCTGGAAGTGTGACTCATGCTGTCAGAAAATGTCTCTGACAGATGGGCACACTTCTTGCGTCTATTGTTTAGGCTCTGTGCACCTGCAGGACTCTTGTTCTATCTGCCATGCATTTAGTCCAAGAGTTCTGCAGGAGCATAAGAATAAGCTTATTCTTAGGGGTCTTTTAAAGCCCCAGGATTCACCGGCCAAGACTCAGCCTGTGAAATCCCCTAAATCTACCAAATCATCGGCTCCAAGTTCAGAGCAGTCTTTGGTTCAGACTCTACCTACTACTTCGGTTCCGGCTGGAACTGATAAGACTATCTCTCCATCGGCTCCATCAGAAACTTCGGAGCCTTCGCGGAGCCACAAGAGGCTGAGGTCCCCTTCTTTGGAATAGCTACATTCGGCTCCTCGGTCTCCCCTGCTTCAGAGCGAGCGCAGTCACAGATATTCTCACTCCTCTCAATCCTCTAGGCTGTTGGATCACGACGTGGAGAGAGTGGTCAGTAGGTTACTAAAGTCGCAGGCACTTGCCAAGATATTGTCCAGCCCTCCTCAACAGGTGTCGGCTCCGTCCACTTCTATCAATGTTCCTCCTCTGACTCCATTGAGCTTGAAGCCAGAGTTCATTGGGGTTCGAGGAGTGGAACCGTTGGCTCCGATAACTATGTCCTTCGGTTCCGTCGTCGGCTCTGAGGGGGCGAGTGACATCGGACCCTTGTCCGACCCAGTTCTCCCTCTCGGAGCTTCGGCGCAGGTGAGCTCAGCTCCTACATCGGCCTCGGAGCAGTCTCCCTCGGTGCGGAGAAGGATTCCGATTTCCTTGGAACTGGAGCCTTCTCTGCATCGTGGCAGGGATGCCTTCAATGTCATGAGGAGTGTGCTGGCCACTGAGTCAGCTCCACTATCGGCCCCATCGGCTCTGTCCCCTGCAGTGCTTGTGCCAACCTCTGCTCCTCCTCCAGACCCCAAGCGTGGGGAACCTGCGCTCCAGGGCACCCCATTACGTGTTTCCTCTTCTTCCGAGGCCTCCCCTGATCATTCAGGGGAGCCCCCTCATAAGAAGTAGTGCAAGAGGAAGCACAAAGACTCCCCTAAGTCTGTCACTTCTGATACAGACTTAGATGATTCAGAAGGGTCCCCTGAGATCCCCCTCTGAAGATGTTTCCTTTTCGGACATCTTAGAAATGCTTAAACAGAGGGGGAACTGGAATCCCCTAGCCCCTACTGAGGATGAGTCTGTATTCCTGGATGTGTTCGGTTCCCAACCTTCCACCTCCTGGGTTTCTCCACCTTTCGATCCACTTATGTCAGTGGTGGCTCGAAAGGCTTGGTCAGCCCCAGATACAGTGGACCCAACTCCGAGAAGACCTGGCAAGTTCATCACAGCACCCCACGATAAGCAGTTCCTTAGCAAAGGTGTTCCTGTTGATGCCATGGTGGTAGCAGCAGCTACCAAAAAAGAGTTAGCGGAAACCTCTTCATCTGTCCATTCTCCTAACAAGGAGTCTAGGACCATGGACAGATATGAGAAGCTAATGTTTGCTTCAGCAACCTTTTCTATGAGTTCGCTGAACTACTTATGCCATTTTACCCAGCTTCAGAGGGATCTCCTTTAAAGAGCTTAGAGATACCCTTCAAGATCCATCAGCTGAGGGGGCTCAAGCTAAAGTGGCTTCCGAGCTGGTGATGCTTAATTCTGTAGTCAACTCCTCCATGAGGCTCATTTCCTATGCAGCCAATGGTGCGAGTAAAGCCGCAGGTACGGGCGTGGCCCATAGGAGACATGCATGGATGCGGCTGTGTAATTTTGCAGAACCCTTTAGAGCGTCATTCACCAACACCCCCTTTGATGGTTCCTTTTTTTTTTGGACCACAGGTGAAAAGACACTTTGACTAGGTGTGAGCAAGAAGGCAAGACTCTCTCTGCTGTGGGAGTCCGTTTTTTCACTCCTTCCAGACCATACCCCAAGGGTCAGAAGAGTGGTAAAATGTGGTTCCGAAAATCCCAGGGAGCCTTGCCTGACGCATGTAACGATTTTTCCTCCAAGGGCGGAGGGGGAAACAACAACAACAGATGCCGTCCGCATGGCAGAGGGGGTCCGCAGAACCAGGGCAACAGAGAATCCTTCTCTGAGAAGCCCTTTCAGCATCCCTGAAGGGTTGCCCAGCATCCCGCCTCTGGAGGCAGTGGGGGAAAGACTTTCACTGTACCCTAAAACCTGGCAAAATTTAACACAAGACAAATGGGTACGGTCCATTATATCTGGAGGTTACAAATTTCCCTTCTCTCAACCCCCCTTACCGTCAAGCAAATCCCTTCCAGATATTCCACCCAATCTGAGGGACCAAGCAGTCATAGAAGTTTCAAAACTGCTAGAAAAAAAGAGTCATCCAGGAAGTCCCGGCAGACCAACACAGATCCGGAACTTACTCAAGGTTCTTTTTGGTACCAAAAAAGACGGGACTGGAGACCAATTCTGGATCTCAGCAGACTAAACAAGTCTGTTCAAAGAACAAAGTTTCGGATGGTCACGCTACAGTCCACTCTACCCTTTCTGCGTCAGGACAATTGGATGTGCTCCATAGATCTTCAAGATGTGTACTACCATATCAAAAAGGACAGGCGCTCCAGGAGATTCCTTCGCTTCCGGCTGGGAGCCAGTCATTACCAGTTCAGAGCTCTGCCCTTTGGTCTCACCACAGCCCCCAAGGTGTTCACCAAATGTATGGCAGTGGTCACAGCTCACCTGAGACGTCAAGAATTCCAGGTGTTTCCATATCTAGATGACTGGCTCCTCACTGCCACTACCAGGCATCAACTTCTGCAAGCCAGGGACTACACAATCACAATCTGCTCCCAGCTAGGCATTACAATAAACTTAGCTTGACAGGGCAACAAGGCAGATTTTTCTATCACCTACATTGGAGCAGACTTAGTCACAAGGAATATGTCCGCAAGGCTACCGCCAGAAAGAGTGTCTACAATTCGCCAGCAAGTACATATTCTAATGCAGAGCAAAAGAATCCTAGTCCGGTTCGTCCTTCAAACTCTGGGTTCCATGGCAGCGGCAGTTCTTCTAATCCCACTGGCCCACTTTCACATGAGGATCCTTCAGTGGCTTCTGTTCACACAGTGGTTTTTCCAACAGCTGCCCATGTCTCACATGATCAAGATTACAGAAGCATGCAAAAGGCACCTTTCCTGATGGATGGTCTCCCCACTAGTGACTCAGGGCAGACCCTTCATTCAGCCCCCTCCGGTTGCCACAGTGACCACAGACGCCTCCCTGATAGGGTGGGGGGCATTATCAGGGTAGGACAGTCCAAGGCACTTGGCAGCCTCACGAGTACCATCTGCATATAAACGTCCTAGAAATGAGAGTCGTGCTCCTAGCATTGCAAGCTCTTCAGGACTCTCTCCCTACCGGGACCATTGCAATTCAAACGGACATGTCAGTGGTGTGGTACATCAACAAGCAGGGAGGAAAGTACAGTTTTGTACCTACCATAAATGTAGATGTTTGAGTGCTAATACAGCTGCAGTCATAACAGATGGGTTCTCCTGCCATCAGGTGGGTCCTCGGTCGGCCGAATTCCAAAGTCTAGGTCCAGCGTCGGTTGTCGTCGCTTCTTCCCTGACGTCAGTGCGACAGGGGTATAAAAGAACCAGCCAACGCTATTTTCTTCAGTTTTTCTTGCCCCAGATGTCATGTGCCCCCAGAAGGAAGGCAATACATAAATTTATGTAATAATGCAGTGCAATATAATCAAAAAACAGTAGTTGCAAGCAAATACACCATAAATGAATACCCCAATCAAGTTGTATGAGGAGGTGTTAGCCAATAGGCCTGTCCCAAGAGGGGAAGGAGGGAGGGAAACCTGGACTGCAGCTGTATTAGCACTCGAACATCTACATTTATGGTAGGTACAAAACTGTACTATGTTCATCGTGCATACAGCTGCAGTCATAACAGATGGGTAGAATCCCAAAGCTAAAAAAGGGGTGGTAGGCACTAGGTGGAGCCAGGATGCCCTGCAAGACTGCAGTGGCAAAGCCTGCTCTAGTTTTGGAGTATAATGGTAGGTGGTAGTGCTTGGAGAAGGTATGCACAGAACTCCCAAGTGGCTGCTTCCAAAATATCTTTGGTAGGAACTCCTCTGAGGAAAGCTGCTGAGGTAGCTGTGGCCCTTGTGGAGTGAGATCTGATGCCTGCAGGCACAGTTTTACCATGAAAAGAGTAACAAAAGTGTATGCAGTGGGCTATCCATTTTGAGATTGTCTGTTTGGAAATTGGCTTCCCTTGAGCTCCTATAGCATAGGACACAAAAAGGCTTTGTTCTGTCCAAATAATAACGTAGCTGTTTGTGGATGTCCAAGGAATGTAGTAGTCTCTCCCCTTTGTTTTGAGGATTAGGGTAAAAGGTAGGTAAGTGAATAGCCTGATTCAAAGCTACCCTGGATACCACCTTTGGCATAAAGGACGGATTGGTTCATAAGGAAACTCTGTCCTGATGGAAAATGATGAAAGGCTGCACAGACATGAGGGCTTGTAGTTCCGATACCCTGCGAGTTGAGGTGATAGCCAGAAGGAAGGCGGTTTTCCAGGACAAATATTGCAAATCTGTTGAGGCAGCTGGCTCAAAAGGAGGCAAGGTCAGCTTTTCTAGAATGAAATTGAGGTCCCAAGCAGGTATTGGTTGTTTCCTTGGGGGTTTTATATTCTTAGCCCCTCTGAGGAACTGTCTTAAGAGGGGATGAGAGAATAAAGGAGGATCAGTGTTGTATTCTGCAGAAATGGCTGAGGCATGGATTTTGATGGAGGAGAATGAAAGTCAACTGCTTAGCAGCTCAGCTAGATACTGTAATATTTGAGGTAAATTCAGTATTCCAGGATTCTGGCCCTTTTTCTCATTCCAGGCACAAAATCGCTTCCATTTTGCGGAGTAAGCTTTCCTAGTAGAAGGCCTTCTGGCCTCCAAAATAACATCCTGCACCTCCTTGGAGAGTAGGGTCTGTTGTGAAGTTAAGGAATCTTCCATGCGGCCAGATTGAGTGTTTTCAGCTGACTGTGAAGAGTTTTGAAGCTGTGCTGAGTCAGAAGAAGAGGCATTAGAGGTAGGGTCCATGGTGGGGAATGCGTCAGGCTCCTCAGGAGTGGGTACCAGTGCTGTCTTGGCCAGTCTGGAGCAATGAGAATCATCTTTGGTCTGTCTGCTTTGGTTTTTAATAGAACTTTGGGCAGCAGAGGAAGAGGTGGAAAGGCATAAACTGTCATGGTTGTCCCAACTGAAAGAGAGAGCGTCCACTCTCCAGGCCTGTGGATGAAAAGTCCTTGAGCAGAATTATGTCAATTAGTGATTTTTGTGGGAGGCAAAGAGATCTATGTCTGGCCTTCCCCATGCTTGAATTATTTCTGTAAAAACTTGAGGGTGCAACTTCCATTCGTGTGGGTCTGTCATATTTCTGCTTAGGTTGTCTGCCAGCGTGTTTTCCTTGCCTGGCAAGTACTGTGCTTGAAGTTCGATTTGTAATTCCAGAGCCATGTTCCAAAGTGACATGGCCAGCCTGCATAGGGGGTATGAATGGGTTCCTCCCGGTTTGTTTATGTACCACATTACTGTGGTGTTGTCTGTCCTTATCAATAGTTGGCCTGGATGCAGAAGGTCTTTGAAAGCTATAATAGCATTTATTACTGCTAGCATTTCCTTTTGATTGATGTGTAGGTGCTTTTCTTTTTGGGACCATTTGCCCTGAATGCACCGATCTGTCATGTGCGCCCCCCAATCGTAGTCCGAGGCGTCTGTTGTGATGACTTGATTTGCTTGTGGCTTGCAGAATGGGAGACCTGTGTTTCTTTGGCATGCTTGAGCCCACCACAGAAATTCCTTTTGAAGACATGGAATCAGTGGTATTATTGTTTCCAAACTGTGGCTGTGTTGAGACCATAGGTTTTTCAGCTACCATTGAAGTTTCCTCATATGCAGCTTTGCACATGGGATTAGTAGGATGCAAGATGCCATGAATCCCAGAGCCTGCAGGATTTTCCTTGCAGTCAGCCTGGTGAAATTTGCTAGTTTTCTGAAGTATTGAGTTAGTTGCCCCTGTTTCTCTGGCGTGAGGTAGGCCATCTGGGTGTTTGTGTCCAAGTTGGCACCCAGGAAAATTATTTTTTGTGAGGGTATTAGCCTTGATTTCTTTTTGTTGACTGTGTACCCCAGAGAATTCAACAACATTATTACAAAAGCCAGATGTTTCAGAAGTATGTGCTTGCTGTCTGCTTGGATCAGGCAGTCGTCCAAATATGGGTATATTTGTATCCCTTGAAGTCTGCAGTAGGCAATTACTGATGCCAGGCATTTCGTGAATACTCTGGGCGCAGTAGATAAGCCAAAGTGCAATGCAGAGAATTGATAATGGGTTGAACCTGCAAGAAATCTGAGGTATCTTCTGCAATTTTGTCTGATTCGGACATGCAGGTATGCCTCCTTGAGGTCCAATGTTACCAGCCAAGACTCCTTGCCCAGCATGGGAAGAAGCTGCTGTAATGTGAGCATCTTGAATTTTGGCACGAGTAAAAATGTGTTTAGGATGGATAGGTCCAAAATAGGTCGCCAATCTTTTCCCTTCCTTGGTACCAGGAATAGTCTGGAATAAAAACCTTGACCTTGTTCTTGAGTAGGTACCTCTTGAATAGCTTTCATGTCCATGAGATCTGAAATTTGTCTTTGTGCCTCTGCCCTTTGATTGTGTGGCAGGTTTGGCATGCCTCTCTTTTGTGGAAGGATGTGAAAATGGAATCTGTAGCCTCTGTTTATAATGTCCAGGATCCATTTGTCTTTTGTGACAATATGCCAATTTTTCGAAAATAATGCCAGTTTTCCGCCTAAGGGTGCTGCCATTTGAGCCTTGCTTGGCATGCAAAGGGGAAAGTCATTGGGTTTGCTTTCTGAATGGCTGTGAACTATCCTCACCACCTCTTTGTGTAGGAGCTTGCCATTGTCTGCCTCTAAACGATCCTTGAGCTTGCCCTCTGCCCCTCGGGCGCCTGCATCTACCTCTTTGGGGTCTGTCCATGGCTGGAAAGGACCAATTTTTGGAAGGCCAATTTCTACTGAAATGTGGAGGTTGTACCTGTAGAAAATCTTTCACTGTTTGCATTGATTTAGCCTTTTCCTCCATTTTCTTTAATACCTCCTCAGCTTTAACACCAAATAATACATCTTTTTGTAGAGGGGCATCTAGTAATTTAGCTTTGACATGATCTGGTAAGGTTTGCTCCTTGAGCCAGGCATGTCTACGTATGACTGATCCTGTAACAGCAGCTCTACATGAGGCCTCTAGAGCATCAAAACCACATTGCAAGGTATGTTTACCCACTTGTTCTGCACTATGCATCAAATCCTGCAACTCCTTCAAGTCTGGTTGTTCAGGTTGTGACATTTTGCTTCTCAACTGTGATAACAGAAACTTTGGTACTTTAACATATGGAACTGGCAGTTTAATGCCCTCATGGTTAAGGTGGCCGAGGTGTATACCTTTTCCCCTCCACCTTTCTAAAGCTCTGGAATCTCTCTCTGAAGGTAATGGATTTTTAGCAGTGGAGGCCTTAATTCCCTTGGGGCCCTGTGAGATAGTTTCTGGGTCAGCCGCATGGCTTTTGTATAAGAATTGGTGTGAGTCAGGAACCCGGTAGTACCTGTCAGGCTTGACTGGGGCTGGAGGTAAAGAGTCTGGGTTAAGGCAGGCCTCCGGATACACATCATCTAGTATATCTAAGACAGGAGGTATAGCCAGAGGCCTGTGCTGAGGGAGCAAGAGAAAATCCCTAAGCCTTTTCTTGAGTAGTACTCTTGGCCTACCCAGTGGAAGTGTTCCCTCAAGGTATGCAAGGTTTCCCCAAAAGAGTAATACTCAGGGGGGGAGACGGAGGGAATGGACTCCTCTGCATCAGAATCTTCAAAAGGGGAGTATGAATGTTCCTGTTCATCAGAGTGCTCTGAAATAATGGAGGCCTGGTCAGGAGGGGATTCTTCCTCCACTCTGGGCCTTTGTCCGGGGTTTGAGAACCCCATGATAAGAGTAATTAAATCCTCAGCCATTTTAAGCATCTGTTTTTTAGGCATGGGGCCTGGAGAAGGGCCCTGTGTAGCTTGTCTCTTAGAATGCATGGCTGCTTTAGACTTAGTGAAAGCCTTGATGGAAAAAGAAGAGGAAGGACTGAAGACACCTTGAGAGGAGGCAGACCTGTCTACATTCTGAGTTTCACCGCCTAGAGTGGCTTCGTATCTGTAGTCAGGGTGTGGGCCGAGGAGCCTGCGACTCGGCACAGTAGACACCACCAATGAAGTGTCATCGGTAGGCAGGGCTGCGAAGGCGCCTCGCTGAGAACCGGACCACCTGTAGTCGGCTTTGGCGGTGTCGGTAGAGGCCGGACCTCGTGTCGGTCCTTATCTTTGCGTTTTTAGTCAAAACTGGAGTCGGAGTATCCGACGACATAATGTAGTTACATTTTTGCCAAAATAGTGCTGGGCGAACTCCGCCCGACGCTTAATGGAGCGTTTGTTGAATGTAGCACAAAAACGACAGACCGAGACGTCATGGTCTGGGCCTAAGCAAGAAATGCAGAGGGAATGAAAATCCTTATGCGGTATTTGCTTCCCACATGAAATACAATTATTAACTTTGTCTGACATCGGTCTGAGGCAAGAAAAGTTTCCCCAACGGGGTACTTAGCTTTCAAGAAGACTTCGGTTGCAAAATTTTCGTAATTTCAGGAGCTGGCCGACCGCCACTTGCGAACTGCTTCTGCTTCGGGCACCGCGCGGCAAGAAAGACTGATGAAAATGGCGTCGGCTGGTTCTTTTATACCCCAGTCGCACTGACGTCAGGGAAGAAGCAACGACAACCGACGCCGGACCTAGACTTTGGAATTCGGCCGACCGAGGACCCGCCTGACGGCAGGAGAACCCATCTGTTATGACTGCAGTTGTATGCACAATGAACATCCAGGTCCTACCTCCTATGTCGAGAAGCACTCAAACTCTGGCAGTGGGCGATTTCCTCCCAAAGATTTCTGATTGCGATGCACATCACTGGGAGGTCCAACGTCATAGCGGACAGGCTCAGCAGAGCTATTCTCATGCCTCACGAGTGGTATCTGAATTAGGTAGTTGCGGATCTGATCTCCCGCAAATGGGGACAGCCTTGCTGCAATCTTTTTTCCACCCCCTTAGCAAATGCAGCAACTACTTCGCCCTTCTTCTGCTTCCAGGTCACTCACCCAGAGACGCTCTAGTCCATGATTGGCCTCAGGGACTTCTTTATGCCTTTCCCCCATTTCCCCTGATTCCAAAACTCATACAGAAAGCAATATCATTGGGCTGCAAAATGATCCTCATTGCCCCCTACTGGCCTCAACAGATTTGATTTCCGTTCCTGCACCATTACCTTCTCGATCAGTCCTTGATCCGATTCCAGACCTACTGATTCATCAATCAGGCGAGCTGCATCAATCCCTCCAAACACCCCAGCTTGGTTGCTCCACTTCCAACCTTAGATAGGCTTCCCAGCATTTCCCCGGCCGTACGTGAGATTGTCTCCTCTCACAAGTCCACAACTAGAAAAACTTATGCTAGCAAATGGAAATGTTTTTCTTGTTGGGCAGAGGCTAGGAAAGTACAGTTTTGTACCCACCATAAATGTAGAAGTTAGAGTGTTCACACTGCTGCAGTCATCACACTTGAGTTATCCTGCCGTCAGACGGTCCCGCAGTCGGCCAGAGTTCCAAAGTCTTGGTCCGGCGTCGGTTGCTGTCGCTTCTTCCCTGACGTCAGTGTGCCAGGGGTATACAAGAGGCATCCAACGCCATTTTCTTCAGTTTTTCTTGCCCCAGATGTCAGGTGCCCCCAAGTAGGTAGGCAATACATATTGCTAATTAAACATGTAAAGGAAATAAAAGGAATACCTTTAGTTACAAGCAAATACACCACAAAGGTTGTTCAAGATAGAAAGGAATAGAAAAGTTCAGCTAGGTCAGAGGGGGTGGAGGGAGAGTTAACCTGGACTGCAGCAGTGTGAACACTCGAACATCTACATTTATGGTAGGTACAAAACTGTACTATGTTCATCGTGTTACAATGCTGCAGTCATCACACTTGGGTTGAATCCCAAAGCTAAGGATGGGCGGTGGAACTAAACAGGGTTTGAAGAAGCTAGTAGGCCCTGCAGGACTGCAGTGACAAAGCCAGCTCTGGTTTTAGAGTATAGAGGCAGGTAATAGTGCTTGGTGAAGGTGTGCACTGAACTCCAAGTTGCAGCCTCCAAAATATCCTTTGTAGGTACCCCTCTGAGAAATGCTGTTGATGTAGCTGCAGCCCTGGTGGAATGGGGCCTAATGCTAGCAGGTACAGGTTTCCTATAATGTGTGTAGCAGAAACGGATACAATGTCCTATCCATTTTGAAATGGTCCGTTTTGAGACAGCTTTTCCTTGTGATCCTTCAGCACAGGATACAAAGAGCTGGTCAGATTTTCTGAAAGCCTTAGTTTTATCCAAGTAGTAACGTAATTGCCTGTGAATGTTCAAAGAATGCAGGAGCCTTTCTCTTTGTTCTGGGGGTTTGGGAAAAAGGTGGGCAAATGAATGGTTTGGTTTAGGGCCACACTGGATACCACCTTTGGCATAAAGGAAGGGTTAGTTCGTAGAGCGACTCTGTCTTGATGAAAAATGATGAAAGGCTCCACTGCCATTAGGGCCTGTAGCTCTGACACTCTTCTTGCTGAAGTTATTGCTAGCAGCAGGGCAGTTTTCCATGATAAAAACTGTAAATCAGCTGTAAAAGCTGGTTCAAAGGGCGGCAGTGTAAGCTTTTCCAGGACAAAGTTGAGATCCCAAGTTGGTGTTGGTGCTCTCTGGGGCGGTCTTATGTTCTTAGCCCCTCTGAGGTACTGTCTTATCAGTGGATGTTAATATATAGGAGGATCCGTACTGTAGTGAGCTGAAATCGCTGAGGCGTGGATCTTAATAGATGAAAAAGAAAGTCCTTTGTGCAACATCTCGGTTAAAGATTGTAGAATCTGAGGAATATTTGGAACAAGGGGATTTTGGCCTTTAGCCTGCAAAATCTTTTCCATTTGTCTGAATAGGTTTTCCTGGTGCTGGGCCTCCTGGCCTCCAGAATGACATCCATAACGGTTTTAGAGAGAAGTGCTGACTGGTTGCTTAGGTAATTTGCCATGCAGCCAGATTTAAAAAGTCTTGAGCTGGCTGTGTAGAATCTGATTGTGTTGCAGAGTGAGCAGGTGAGGAATTTGAGGCAAAATCCATGGTGGGCCTTGAGCCATGTTCCTTACTATCGGATACCAGTGCTGGCGTGGCCAGTCTGGAGCAATGAGTATCATTTGTGGCCTTTGCTAGAAGAGGCAGTGGAGGAAAGGCATACACTGTTAATGTTTTCCAACTGATGAGAGGGCGTCCACTTTCCAAGCTAGTGGGTGGTATGTCCTTGTGCAAAATTTCCGAAGTTGGCAGTTTTGGGGGTTGGCAAACAGATCTATGTCTGGGCGGCCCCATTTTTGAGTTATCATTGCAAATACTTGTGGATCTAGTTGCCACTCGTGAGGATCCATGATGTTTCTGCTTAGATCGTCTGCCAATGTGTTTTTCTTTCCTGGCAGGAATTGTGCTTGTAGTTGAACTTGGTAGGTCAGTGCTGTGTTCCACAAGGTCATTGCTTGTCTGCATAGGGGGTAGGAGTGTGTGCCCCCTTGCTTGTTTATGTACCACATTACCGTGGTGTTGTCTGTCTTTACTAGGAGTTGTCCTGGATGTAGGAGGTCCTTGAAAGCTGTTAGGGAATTTTGTACAGCTAGCATTTCTTTTTGATTGATATGCAGATGCCTTTGATCTGTAGACCATTTGCCCTGAATGCACTGTCCTGCCATGTGTGCTCCCCAGGCATAGTCCGATGCATCTGTTGTTATAGTTTGCCTGGCTGTGGGTAAGATAAAAGGCTGACCCTTGTTGAGGTGACATGCCTGAGCCCACCATAGAAACTCCTGTTGAAGACAGGGAATGAGTGGTATCATTGTTTCCAAGCTGTGGCTGTGTTGAGTCCATACGCTTTTCAGGTACCATTGTAATTTCCTCATATGCAGTTTTCAAATGGTATTAGTAGTATGCAAGATGCCATGAATCCAAAGGCCTGCAGAATTTTTCTTGCAGGGAGTTGGGTCTTTGTTGCCATCCTTTTGAAGTATTGAGTCAGTTTTTCTTGCTCGTCTGACATGAGATAAGCCATCTGGGCCGTTGTATTTAAGCTGGCACCCAGGAATATTATGTCTTGTGAGGGCACTAGTTTTGATTTCTTTTCGTTTACTGTGTACCCTAGGCAACTTAAAAGGTGTCTGACAAACACCAGATGCTGTAAAAGAATGTCCTTGCTTTCTGCTTGAATAAGGCAGTCGTCCAGGTATGGATATATTTGAATTCCTCTGTCTGCAGTATGCAATTACTGATGCCAGGCATTTTGTGAAGACCCTGGGCGCAGTAGATAAGCCAAAGGGCAGTGCAGAGAATTGATAATGAGTTGAACCTGCAATAAATCGGAGGTATCTTCTGCAATTTTGTCTGATAGGGACATGCAGGTATGCCTCCTTGAGATCCAACGTTACTAGCCAAGCCTTCTTGCCCAGCATGGGAAGAAGTTGCTGTAGTGTTAGCATCTTGAATTTGGGTACTTGCAGATAGGTGTTTAGAATTGAGAGGTCCAGAATGGGTCTCCAGGCTTTGTCCTTTCTGGGGATTAGAAAGAGTCTTGAATAAAATCCTTGTCCTTGCTCCTGTGTAGGTACCTGATGAATGGCTCTCATGTCCATGAGAGCTGTAATTTGTTTTTGAGCCTCTGCCCATTGATTTGGTGTCAGGTTTGGCATTTCTTTTATCCTTGGTAAAGTGTGAAAGTGGAATCTGTATCCTTGAGAGACAATATTTAGGACCCATTTGTCTTTTGTGATGATGTGCCAGTTGTCTGCAAAAAGTGCTAATTTTCCTCCCAAGGGAGCTTCCAAGAGAGATTTGCTTGGCAGTCTGAGGGATAAGTCATTGTGTTTGTCTTCTAATAGCTTGAAACCGGTCTTCTCTTCCTTTCTGGGTTGTGGTACCCCATTGTCGAGGCTTGTAAGGGCCTTGTGATTGACCTCTGCCCCTTGGGCATCTGTATTTGCCCCTCTGAGGTCTGTCAGAAGCTGGAAAGGACCAGTTTTTTGTTGGCCAATTTCTGCTAAAACGAGGGGGTTGAACCTGTAAAAAATCCTTGACTGTCTGCATAGATTTTGCCTTATCCTCCATTTTCTTTAAAACCTCTTCTGCTTTCACACCAAATAAAACATCCTGCTGTAAAGGTGCATCCAATAACTTTGCTTTAACATGATCAGGTAGGGTTTGTTCTTTTAACCAAGCATGCCTATGAATGACAGACCCAGTCACTGCTGCTCTACAGGAAGCCTCCAATGAATCAAATCCACATTGCAAAGTATGTTTTCCCACTTGTTCAGCAGCATGCAACAAATCTTGCATTTCCTTAAAATCAGGCTGCTCTGAATGTGTGATAATTTTTTTGTTTTAACTGAGACATCAGGTATTACTGATATTTCAGCATGTGAAACTGGCAATTTAAGGCCCTCATGGCTAGAGTAACTGAGGTATATACTTTCTTTCCCCATCTGTCTAGTGCTCTGGAATCCCTTTCAGAGGGTACAGGATTTTTAGCAATAGAGGCCTTAACTCCTTTGGGACCCTGGGAAATGGTTTCTGGGTCAGCAACAGGGCTTTTATATAGGAATTTGTCCGAGTCAGGAACTCTGTAGTATCTGTCTGTTTTGGCTGGTGCAGGTGGTAGAGAGTCTGGGTTAAGGCTAGATTCTAAATAAACATCATTCACAATGTCTAACACGGGTGGAATAGCCAGTGGCCTGTGCTGGTGTAGTAAAAGAAATTCTCTGAACCTTTTCTTAGAATCAGAGTAATCCTAGCCTTCCCAGTGGAAATGTTTCCTCATGGTATGTAAAGTTTCCCCAAAAGAGTAGTCTTCTGGGGGAGATGCTGAGGAAATAGACTCTTCAGCATCAGAATCTTCATAAGGGGGAAAAGAGTATTCCTGTTCCTCAGAAGAATCTGAGGAAATTGAGACGTGGTCAGAGGAAGCGTAATCCTCCTCTTGTCTTGGCCTTTTATCAGGAGGGGGATGGGCACCCCTGATTAGGGTAATTAAATCTTCAGCCATCTTAAGCATCTGTTTCTTAGGCATGGGGCCTTGTACTGGAGACTGCTGTACAGTCCTTTTTGCCATAGGATTTAATGGTGAGTGTAGTCTGTCTGAAGACACCTTCTGCAACTGAAGGCGTTTCAACTGCACCGGAATCACCTTCTGCCCTGGAGTCGGAAGGGGCTAAAGATGAAGGCTGTGGAGGCCTAGTAATCTCCGCTTGGGAATCGGAAGCCGTCTGAGGTTCTAATTCAGCGGTCGTCAGGGGCTGCGTAGGCACCTCACTGAAAACCGGAGAACCGGTGACGGGCCCAGCAGAGGCCTCGGAGTCTGGTTTAGGTCTCGGCTGCCTGTCCTTATCCTTGTGTTATTTATGCATTCCAGTCGTCGGTTGCTCCGATGGTATGGTATAATTAAATTTCCTACCAAAATAATGTTGGGCGAAATCAAACTGACGTTTTATAGTTAGTTTATTAAACCTAGCTCAAAACCGACAACCTGTGATGTCGTGGTCTGGGCCTAGGCAAGGAATACAATAAGAATGAAAGTCCTTATGAGGTATTTGCTTCCCACAAGAAATGCAATCGTTAACTTTTTCTGACATTGGACTGAGGCAAGAAAAGGTTCCCCAATGGGGTACTTAGCTTTATTGAAGACTTCGGTCTGAAATTCGATTTGAAAATCTCAGGAGTCAGCCGACCGGCACTTGCGAACTGCTTCTGCTTCGGGCACCGTGCGGCAAGAAAGACTGAAGAAAATGGCGTTGGATGCCTCTTATATACCCCTGGCGCACTGACGTCAGGGAAGAAGCAACAGCAACCGACGCCGGACCAAGACTTTGGAACTCTGGCCGACTGCAGGACCGTCTGACGGCAGGATAACCCAAGTGTGATGACTGCAGCAGTGTAACACAATGAACATCGTAGATCCCTTTTCAGCCCCAGTCCACGAAATTTTGGAATTCCTAGCACAACTTTTTCATTCTGGGTCCGCTTCTGCTACAATCAGGGTTCAATTGGTGGCCATTTCTAAATTTCATGTTGGGTTGTCTAATTCAAACATTATGTCTCATAAACTCTGTAAAACCTTTTTAAGAGGGACTACTCTCCTCAGACCTCCAGTGAGAGATCACCCTCCTCCTTGGGACCTTAATTTGGTACTAACCTCTTTAATTATGCCCCCCTTTGAACCTGCAGCGTCTTGCTCCATTAAGTTTCTATCTTGGAAAACACACTTTCTGGTAGCTATTACCTCAGCCAGACACGTCTCTGAACTTCAGGCACTATGTGTTCGTCCTCCATACTTGCTTTTTCATACGGACAGGGTTGCTCTGAGGACTAATCCTTCGTCCCTTCCGAAAGTCTGCTCAGAAAATAATTTAAACCAATCTATAGACCTTCCTGTCTTTTTCCCTAACCACACCAACAAGGCAGAATACAAATTACACCAATTGGAAGTCCAGAGACAATTGCGTTTTTACTTGCATAGGACTAAGGATATAAGGAAGTCGGACCAACTATTCCTTTCCTACGCTCTAGGCAAACAAGGTCTCCCAGTTTCCAAAGTGACCTTATCCAAGTGGTTGTCTCACATTATTACTTTCCTTTATCAATTGAGAAACAAAGAGTTGCCTGTCAAACCAAAAGGTCATTCTACTAGGGCTTTGGCCACCTCTGTAGCCTTCCAATCTAGGTTGCCCATGGATTCTATCTGTGCAGCTGTTACGTGGGCAAAGCCTCATACCTTTATTTCTCATTGCAAGCTAGATAAGGTCTACAGGAGCAGAGCTGACTTTGGTTCCACTATTCTGAAGAATCTGTTCCAATGAGCCGCCCAGGATTGTAGGTGCTAGGGACGCTGTCCTAACCAGCAAGAACGAAGGCAAGATAGACAACTTAACATAAAGAAGTTATGTACCTACCATAACGTTCCATGTTAGTTGTCTTCATCTCGCCTTCTTTCTTGCGTCCCACCCTCCGTCCCCCTGTCCTACTGGATCGAGAGGAGTTCTGGTTTCACTGGCTGAGTGTTCTCTGGTTTGTTTCCTCTACTGACTTAGAGAGTATGACAGGTATGCTCAACCTGTTTGTTTGGACAGGTTGATTCTCTGGCTATGTCTGGGGTTAGCTATTCCAAACAAAATCTGGGTAGCTATCGCTAGGCATCATGGGATAAGGGGTAGCCTCGAGCCAGTAAACAGCTCTCGAGCTATAGAAGATGGCAGAGTCGGAGCTGAGGATCGGCTCCGATCCCAAACCAGCTACAAAGAAGGCGAGATGAAGACAACTAACTTGGAATGTTATGGTAGGTACATAACTTCTTTTTTGATGCCTTGGTAACAGTACACTGCCCTACATCTTGGGTTAAATGTGAGAAAAGATGCGTATGTATCTCACTGGCGAATCTATGATATTTCAATGTCACCCTTACTGTGCCTCCATACCACAACAATCAAAGACTGGAATAGTTACCCATCAGCAAAACGTGCGACTTCTATGTTATTTCAGTTTTAGAGTCCTCCTAAACATGTATGTTGCGTCTGACAGCATAATGCCACATAAACCACTACCTGCTTAGATCCTGCTAAAATTATTTCTGGTCCTTGAAATGTCCAACAGGCTTATAATAAACTAGTTAGTGTTGCAGCTCCTGATATGCAACACTATCACAAGCCTTATGCAGTGTCGATCAGAGACTAATCAAAATTTAACAAAATTAAATGAAGAACTACATCTGAACTTGTACTATTGTTTCTCAAAGTGCACTACATTATGAGACTAAAGCATATATCCATTAAGTATACAACAACATGAAATGTAATAATTTAATTCATTCCCTAAAGTACAACTCTTTTTTGAGCGAGTACCTTTAACTCCTAGTGGGTGTGGCCTGAGCCTTTGAAAAAATTAAGTTATCACTTTACATTTCAAACAAATATTCGTACCTCTGGAACCATAAGTTCCTATTCAGGATAAATTAATCTTAACAATGGTGGCATTCATTCAGTTCAATGCTTTAAAATGGATTTTATAAGCCAAAATAAAGGCAGTGAATATTAATTTTGTAATGTTGTATAAACAGCTTATGCTATCTCAATAACTATTCAAGCAAGACACATAGTGCCAGTAGGATTTTCTTCATACAGTTGTGAGCTCTCAAACGAGGCTATGCAATTCTGTCTGTGCTTTCTGATTGTTGAGATAGTTACAGAAATATGACAATTATTACAATACAAATAAACAATATATAAATGATATTCAATATCTCTTCAGCTGCATTAGACAGAGGTCAAATTTCAATAAAATTGTTTGCCATCATGTATGCTTTAAGATAAAATCTTCTGAAACCTTGTATGTAGAATGGTTTTGGGATTATAAAAGAACATATGAACAAGCAATATTAGACACCTAGAGGCGTCAGTAGGAGTTAACTGCAGAAACACCTGGAGGCACACACTGCTGTAATGAGTTAAAAGGAAGCAAACGATTCTTACCTGGAAATCAACAGCTCTTTTGTTTGCTAGATCAGCTTTGTTTCCCGATAAAGCTATTACTATATTAGGACTTGCTTGCCTCTGTAGTTCTTTGACCCAGTTTTTAGCTCTAGCAAAAGATTCCTGCAGAACAGAAACAAAGAATGTAAAAATACAACTTTAAAAATTAACATATCTCAAGTAAAGAACAGAATGTTTAAACAGACCAGTACTGACAAAATGTAGTAACAACAGATATGCCAGTTCTCGGCATATCAGCTGGTCTTTCAGAAGGACCTCTGCAGAAAGAAAAAACAAAGAACTTTCTGGAAGAGTCTTCTTGTAGCAATTCAAAGATGATTTTTTAATCAAAATCTTACACTACTGTTTCTTTAACCCGCTTTGCATTTAAAAATGTACACATCTGTCCAAATGTTGAGCCCAGTGTGTGTAATAAATGTAGCCATAATTATCATTTGCTCTCCCCTACAGCAACAACCAAGGTAGTTTTGAGAGAAGTATTTCTATCTCTAAACAAGTTAAGAACAAAGCTATAAGGCATATTTTACTTTAGACAGTTTTAGAAATATTTTAGCATTTGATGGCCACAATGTTTCTGAAAGACATTCAGAAAAGGAAAATAATGTACTCAGCTGATTATGAAGTGTATGTCCGGCTATACCCTTCTACCAACACAAGCTGTAATAACTTTGTGCAAATTCAAGACTCCTTGCCTGACACTTCCCAGCTCTGATCACTCATGGAACATGGGCAAGCAGCATCTATATGAAAAAGGGACTGTACAAGGACATATATTGATTCTTACAGCATTTCTGGTATAGGAGAGACATCTCTTGATTGGTCCTGTGGCTGGGTTCATAATTTTCACCATCAGAAGCTAAGAAGTTACCATGCTCAAGGATGGATGTATACCAACGATAAAGTACTGTGCAACGCAATGCACAAACTATACAGTTGCAATCATCCTCCTCTATCACTACAAGTTCGCCCTTACCCACTGGCAAACATGTTAAGAAAATGAGACCACTATTTGACACTCAACTGCCAACAAAGCAACATAAACATGCATCTCTCTCCCTAGACAGTTATACATGTTTTTTTTTTTTTTTTT
>NC_056732.1:555161432-555212152 GCF_019279795.1 Protopterus annectens
GGGCCTCTCTAATCTGACTTTCAGCAGTACCTTTGCTAGAAGAGGCAGTGGAGGAAAGGCATACACTGTTAATGTTTTCCAACTGAATGAGAGGGTGTCCACGTTCCAAGCTTGTGGATGGTATGTCCTTGTGCAAAAGTTTTGAAGTTAGTAGTTTTGGGAGCTTGCAAACAGATCTATGTCTGGGCGTCCCCATTTTTGAGCTATCATTGCAAGTACTTGTGGATCTAGTTTCCACTCGTGTGGATCCATGATGTTTCTGCTTAGGTCGTCTGCCAATGTGTTTTTCTTTCCTGGTAGGAATTGTGCTTGTAATTGAACCTGGTAAGACAGTGCGGTGTTCCACAAGGTCATTGCTTGCCTGCATAGAGGGTAGGAATGTGTGCCCCCTTGCTTGTTTATGTATCACATTACTGTGGTATTGTCTGTCTTTATTATTAGTTGTCCTGGGTGTAAGAGGTCCTTGAAAGCTGTTGGGGCATTCTGTACTGCTAGCATTTCTTTTTGATTGATATGCAGATGTCTCTGATCTGTAGTCCATTTCCCCTGAATGCACTGTCCTGCCATGTGTGCTCCCCAGGCATAGTCCGATGCATCTGTTGTCATAGTTTGCCTGGCTGTGGGTAAGGTGAAAGGCTGACCCTTGTTGAGGTGACATGCCTGTGCCCACCATAGAAACTCCTGTTGAAGGCAGGGAATGAGTGGTATCATTGTTTCCAAGCTGTGGCTGTGCTGAGGCCATACGCTTTTCAGATACCATTGTAATTTCCTCATATGCAGTTTTGCAAATGGTATTAGTAGTATGCAAGACGCCATGAATCCCAAGGCCTGCAGAATTTTTCTTGCAGGGAGTTGGGTTTTTGTTGCCATTATTTTGAAATATTGAGTCAGCTGTTGTTGCTTGTCTGGCATGAGATAAGCCATCTGGGCCGTTGTATTCAAGCTGGCACCCAGGAATATTATGTTTTGTGAGGGCACTAGTTTTGATTTCTTTTCATTTACTGTGTACCCTAGGCAACTTAGAAGGTGTTTGACAAATGCCAGATGCTTTAAAAAAATGTCCTTGCTTTCTGCTTGAATAAGGCAGTCGTCCAGGTATGGGTATATTTGAATTCCTCTTTGTCTGCAGTATGCAATTACTGGTGCCAGGCATTTGTGACCTTCCCTGGGCGCAGTAGATAAGCCAAAGGGCAGTGCGGAGAATTGATAATGCGTTGAACCTGCAATTAAGCGGAGGTATCTTCTGCAATTTTGTCTGATAGGGAAATGCAGGTATGCCTCCTTGAGGTCCAACGTAACTAGCCAAGCATTCTTGCCCAGCATGGGAAGAAGCTGCTGTAGTGTTAGCATCTTGAATTTTGGTACTTGCAGATAGGTGTTCAGAATTGAAAGATCCAGAATGGGTCTCCATGCTTTGTCCTTTCTTGGGACTAGAAAGAGTCTTGAGTAAAATCCTTGTCCTTGCTCCTGTGTAGGTACCTGTTGAATGGCTCTCATGTCCATGAGAGCTATAATTTGTTTTTTTGCCTCTGCCCATTGATTTGGTGGCAGGTTTGGCATTCCTTTTATCCTTGGTAAGGTATGAAAATGGAATCTGTATCCTTGAGAGACAATGTTTAGGACCCATTTGCCTTTTGTGATGATGTGCCAATTGTCTGCAAAAAATGCTAATTTTCCTCCCAAGGGAGCTGCCAGGAGAGATTTGCTTGGTAGTTTGAGGACTGAGTAATGGTATTTGTCTTCTACTAGCTTGGAGGCCTGTTTTCTCTTCCTTTCTGGGTAGCAGTACCTCATTGGCGAGGTTTGTAAGGGCCTTGTGACTGACCTCTGCCCCTTGGGCATCTGTATTTGCCCCTCTGTGATCTGTCAGAAGTTGGAAAGGACCAGTTTTTTGTTGGCCAATTTCTGCTGAAACGAGGGGGTTGTACCTGCAAAAAATCCTTGACCGTCTGCATAGACTTTGCCTTATCCTCCATTTTCTTTAAAACCTCTTCTGCTTTGACACCAAATAATACATCCTGCTGTAAAGGTGCATCCAATAATTTTGCTTTAACATGATCCGGAAGGGTTTATTCTTTTAACCAAGCATGTCTACGTATGACAGAGCCAGTAACAGCTGCTCTACAGGAAGCTTCTAATGAATCAAATCCGCATTGTGAAGTATGTTTGCCCACCTGTTCAGCTGCATGCAACAGATCCTGCATTTCCTTGAATTCAGACTGTTCAGTATGTATGCTCATTTTTTGTTTTAAATGAGACATTAGGAATTGCTGATATTTCAGCATGTGAAACTGACAATTTAATGCTCTCATAGCCAGAGTTACTGAGGTGTATATTTTCTTTCCCCATCTGCTCTGGAATCCCTTTCAGAGGGCACAGGATTTTTAGCCATAGAAGCTTTAGCTCCCTTAGGACCCTGGGAAATTGTTTCTGGGTCAGCCACAGGGCTTCTATAAAGGAATTTGTGTGAGTCAGGTACTCTGTAGTATCTGTCTGGTTTGGCTGGAGCAGGAGGTAGACAGTCTGGTTTTAGACTAGACTCCAAGTAAACCTCATCCACAATATCTAAAACTGGAGGGATAGCAAGAGATCTGTGCTGGGGTAGTAAAAGGAAATCTCTGAGCCTTTTCTTAGAATCAGAGTAGTCCTGGCCATCCCAGTGGAAATGTTCCCTCATGGTATGTAAAGTTTCCCCAAAGGAGTAGTCTTCAGGCGGAGATGCTGAGGGAATAGAGTCTTCAGCATCAGAATCTTCATAAGGTGGAAAAGTGTAATCCTGTTCCTCAGGGGAATCTGAGGAAAGTGAAACCTGGTCAGAGGAAGCATAATCCTCCTCTTGTCTTGGTCTTTTATCAAGAGGGGGATGGGAACCCCTGATTAGGGTAATCAAATCTTCAGCCATCTTAAGCATCTGTTTCTTAGCATGGGGCCTTGAACTGTAGACTGATGTACAGTCTTCTTTGGTTTTAAAGGAGTTTTAAGCTTAGCATAAGATTTAATGGTGAGTGTAGTCGGTCTGAAGACACCTTCTGCAACCGAAGGTGTTTCCACTGCACCGGGGTCTACTTCTGGTCCGGTGTCGGAAGGGCCTAATGAAGATGGCTGCGTCGGCCTAGTAGACTCCGCTTGAGAATCCGCAGCTGTCTGGGGTTCCAGTTCTGCGGTCGTCAGGGGCTGCGTAGGCGCCTCACTGAAAACCAGAGAACCGGCAACAGGCCCAGCAGAGGCCTCGGAATCTGGCTTGTTCATAGGCTGCCTGTCCTTATCCTTGTGTTTTTTATGCATGCCGGTCGTCGGCTGTTCCGACGGCATGATATAATTAAATTTCCTACCAAAGTAATGTCGTGCGAAGTCAAAACGCCATTTGATAGTTCGTTTATTAAACCTAGCACAAAAACAACAACCTGTGACGTCGTGGTCTGGGCCTAGGCAAGGAATACAACAGGAATGGAAGTCCTTATGAGGTATTTGCTTCCCACAAGAAATGCAATTGTTAACTTTTCTGCCATGAATGAGGCAAGAAAAGGTTCCCCACGGGTACGTGTACTTTAGCTTTATTGAAGATTTGGTTTAAATTCAATCGAAAATCTCAGGTGTCGGCCGACCGGCACTTGTGAACTGCTTCTGCCGGGCACCGCGGCAAGAAAGACTGAAGAAAATGGCGTTGGATGCCTCTTATATACCCCTGGCGCACTGACGTCAGGGAAGAAGCGACAGCAACCGACGCCGGACCAAGACTTTGGAATTCGGGCCGACTGCGGGACCGCCTGACGGCAGGATAACCCAAGTGTGATGACTGCAGCAGGGTAACACGATGAACATGATAAGATACTAACTATGAGCCTGTTATCAGTTTGCCATCCATTTCCTATTGCAATATTACTAGGTTATCATTTTTAATGTAATATAGGCAATTTATTCCTCAGGGGCATCAGACACTATTTTTCGATGAAACCATGAAATATAAAGGTGTTTGCTTGCAGCAACCTCTTCATTAGTCACAGATTTATTTAATGTGGAATTATTTAGATGACTTTTTTACTTCTTCAGAGATTGTGCATATTTACTGATAATGGTGGACTGTAGAATTGTGCATATTTACTGATAATGGTGGACTGTAGAATTGTGCATATTTACTGATAATGGTGGACTGTAGAAGTTTGAATTGACTTTTATGATGGAAATGTTCTGAACTGGGCAGTTTTGTCATTATGGGTGCATGCATTTTGTTTCATTGTTTACTGGAAAGATGTTCTGAATTGGGCAGTTTTGTCATTATTGGTGCATGCGTTTTGTTTCATAGTTTACTGGAAAAATGTTCAAAACAATAGGAATGTGTATCAAAGAGCATATTAAGAGTTTCATATGCAAGGGGCCTATGATTTGAAAACAGCCCAGAATTAATCTTCATCTGCCACTGGTAAAATGTATTTTCTTTGAATGTGGGTTTCAATGCTGTTTCAATGAATGTGAGTTTTAATGGCAGAGAAGTTTTAATGCTAAGTTTGTTTAGCAGATGTCTTAGTGTTTGTGCTGTAAAATGCAAAATAAAACTTTCAAATAAAGTCCAAATCATCATAGAAGTAAATCAGTATGCACATTAGTGTTTATGGTAAATGGAGTGAAATAGCCAAGTAATGGATCATTGGAATGGCTGCAGGGGGAGGCTCCATTCGACCATGATTTTGTGAGGGGGGAAGGGCGGCAAACTTAAAGACAGCCCCAGCTGAACTATACTTCCCAACTGTCCAGATTTTCAAAGAATGAATAGATTTTTGCTTCTTATTTTTGGTTTGTTCCTCATAAAATTTGTGGTTTTCTGGCAAATCATTTAGGAATTAAGTCACTAAATAATGACACACTGAGTTTCAGACTTCATAACCTTAAGACCTGTTGTTCTATCAACTGTCTCAGTTTATACAAGAGCAATTTTTAGTACTGTTTATATGTTCCCCCAATATATTTGGCCTTGTCCAGATTTATTGCATTAAAAGGTTCAGAGGTACATGCAAATAAATTGCTTTACAGAATTAGGCATAGCCAAACATCTCAACTGTCCCTGATTTTGGCTCAAAATGTTGCTCTTCCCCCTAATAATCCCTCCGCAAAATAGAAATTTTGGAAGAAAACATGGAGGGTTTACAATTAAGAAATAACTGTAATAATCAGAGTTATAGAATACTTTTATTTCAGAAATGCATGTAGATTCTTTTATTTTGTCAGCTGCTCAAGTTAGCAGTACTAATATTAAAGTGTCCCTTCTTTGACAGGTTCCCAGCTGTATTGTGTGGCTATTTTATATTTTACATCACATTTTGGTCCATTTTCATATAATGGTGTTTTTGGCAAATTAGTGACAAATCATTAAAGACTGAAGTTAGAAAATAATGACAGACATTTGAGTTTCAGATTTCATACCATTCAGAAAATTCATACTAATGCAAGACCTATTCTATTAGTTTTCTAAGTTTATAAGAGCAATATTTAAAAATTGTCCTTATTTTTGGGCCTTTGTCCCACTTCTTTGTATGGCTTTGTCCAGATTTCTTGCTCTGAGGTTGAGAGGTATGACAAATGTGTCAGGGCCATAACAGTCAGCCAGAGACATTTCAAATTGTGACATACTTGTTACACCCCACTCCCCCATGTAGTGACTCTGGATGTGTTGAAGCAAGGCAAGGAGTAGTTATGCAGTGTAAATGTGCAGAGTATCCCCCCCCATCCAAGGTAGACACAAGTACTAGAGTGGCTTTTCATCTGTCCTTGATTTTTGCAGAATGGTCTGGTTTCTGTCATATTTTTGTACTGTTGATTTATGCTTATTACTCAAAGTGCCTGTTGCTCTGTGTTTAAGTAGCAATACTTTAATGATCATCAGGTAAGCTTGGCTGAGATCGTAAGATGCAAGTAAGCTTTAATAAGCATACTGTTAAAGAACTGCCAACATTGAATGCCTTTCTGTTGTTGCCATGTAGAGAATACTTAACTAGATAATGTATAAGCCTTGGGTATTGAAATGCATATGACAGTATTTGTAATAAAGGACAGGATTACATTATTTTAAGAAGCTCATTACACTTGGAGACTTCCAGGCATCTCTGCAGGCTTTACCAGTAAACTAAACAGAATGCCAATCTTATGGTCCATAACCTGTAGAGTAATCCTTTTAAGCAATGTATCTTGAGCTTATTTCTTGTTTGCTTTTCATTTTTTACTTTGATCATGTTTTCCTCATGAAACAAGTAGATAGTTGTCAGGCAGCATGTCTTTTTTTGGATAATAAACATTTTTACAAGTGGGGGCATCAGAGATTTCTACTTTCAGCATGTTACTTGGTACTTTAATAAAGCTGAATATAAATTATAATTAGAACTGCAATGCAAGAAGTGGTTTGAGTTGAGTGCTGCTTGTTTTTCTTATACTTGATTTTGACTGGCATTCCATTAATGTATTTAAAAAGTAATTTATTTTTTCATGCCTCACAACCTTTTTGTTTCCATCTAGATATTAAGTAAGCTGTCATGCAGCCAATGCATTGAAATATTTTTATTCTTCTACACTTCATTTTGTCTTGACTGGACTCTCATAATGACGGTTTGGCACCCAGGGCAGTGTATTTAGTTAGTTTTTGTGGTTTTGAGCATAGCTCCTCCCCTTTCTAGTTGGCCACACCCCTTCCCATTGACCCTAACCATTCAGCTGTCTCCTGCAGCCCCCCTTTGATTTGAAGTCACCAGCCGCCACTGCTACATACATATATATATATATATATCGTTATATCTATACAGGTCTATATTAGTAAGCCGAAATGCCATTTCGGCGAAGACCTAATCAGAGACACTAATTCAGCAAAAATCATTTCAGAGATTCTCTGAATTTACCAAGGGCAAGAAAATACTTGCCCTATAGCACAACGGACTGACATTTAAGCAAATCGAAGCCACCAATGTGTGGGGCTGCCCCAAACTATATATACAAACTCTGAGATCGCCCTACAGTAGAGAAAAGAGCAAAGTTGTGTAGTTGGCCAGCTACTACTTTGCCCTTGGTAAATTCAGGGAATCGCTGAAACGATTTTCGATGAATTGGTGTTGCTGACTAGGTTTTTGCTGAAATGGCATTTTGGCAAACTAATATAGATCCATACACACGTGTGTGTATATATGCATATTACACACACACACACACACACACACACACACACACACACACACACACACACACACACGTGAGTGAGTGTTTTCATGTATACAGACACATTACTACACACACAAAATACGCACTTCACAAAATACACACCATACACACGTACGTAAGTGGTTAAGTATAGCTGCATGGAGACATGTGCGTGCGCACGCACACACATTACAGATAAGCATACATAGACCCATATAAACACATATGACATATAGATATATCTGTATATTTATTTTATGTAAAACCACTAATGCACAAAGAATCACACAACTGTAGCGACGCATCAAAATCATACGATAAAAAATCTAGTTTATTGAGTGGATTACATCAAACGGGAAGCAAAAAAAAAACTAGGTGTAAAAAAAATTTCAGCAAAAAGCTTTCTTCAGTGAAATCTACAACAAAGCAGATCACAGTAACTCAAATACGATTTAAACAGGTGCACTGCCTTTTGTTGACACTGTGGCCCACATCTGGTCAGCTTTGCAGACTTGTTTCACAGGTGTGTGAAACTGCACGACTTCAGGAATTGAAGTATATTCCCTTTCTTCTATTTGGTATAATCTCATGGTTACTATATACAATTAAGCAGGGTTTGTGGGGGGGGGGGGGTGCACCCTCCTGCCAAAAAAATGTTTTTTGACGTTTTTCTTTTAGTCTGCATGTGCAAAGATAGTTTCTCACTGCATGTTTAGTAGCGAGTCGAAGTTCCTGTTGTCTATTTTTTGTGGTCAATGTCTGCAATGTCGATTTTTTTTTTTGTGTTTTGAAGATAGGGAGTATAACGGATTTAAAGAAATCAGCTGATGGGGGTCAACCAATGAATCCTTTTTTTTTTGTGAAAACAAATACATACACAGTATTTTATTTATCATAAAATGAAACATAATAATCTTGCTGTTGCCCATAAATATTTCTGAAAATACAAAACCTTTACAACAGATGTTCCTCAACAGATAAGGTCTAGGATCAGACTTTGGCCACTTTTAGACTCGTGGCTCCTCAACTCAGGCTCCTCTTCTTACCCACAATCGCCTCTTGTTCCCAAGATTACCACAGATTTTGCTTGCCGCTCGTTCCGCTCAGCTCAAGCCTGCCCCAGCAAAGTTAGCTCTTTTACTACTTTGGACTCCTTTTCACTACAGCCATAAACCAAAGGACAAGGAATCTGGGAAGAATAAGACAATGACCCTTCATCAGATTCCAAACCCTCGTCCGAGGAATCAGGTTCACTGGGCCTTTTGAAAGGGGTTGAAGTCCACGGGTGGTAGGCACAAAACCCCCTTCGGGAGGTTTCAGGGCCATTAAGGCATTAAACACCCACTGAGTAAACACTTGTCATTCCCTTTGAGGGTCCTTATGATGTACAGAAGAATGTTTAGTCTTCTATTTTTTCTTGGTAGGGACGTAAGCCCTAAAAAGTGGAGGCTCTGAACTCTGACAGGATTCAGTAACAGTACTTGGAAACTCTTCCCTGACCAGAATCTGTGGAATCCCCTCCGAGATCCTCTGCGATAATCAACTGCAGTTCCCACTCTGCATCTGGAACAGATGCCTGCAAAGCCTCAGAGGATGTGCAAAAGGAAGGATGCATCCTGGCCTCCAATGGGGTAGTGGTAGAGGAATCCAAAGCCAACACTGGATGGTCTACAGAGCTATCACCCGCGTCTAGAGATGTGCAGTCGAAGTTGGACAGCCAAAGAATCTGGCTGAAATTTCTTGGCCTTGAAGTACCTTGGGGTTAATTGATTCTGCCATGCTACCCTTGGCTAACTGTTTAAGTTTCTGGTTCTTGGGATAGTGCCCAGGGAAGATGACTAGCTTCTAAAAGTTTTAGGCACAAGAGGCATGGTCATGGAAAGCACCCAAACAAAAAAGACACTGTGATGATCCTTATTGGGAATCTGCTTCCCACACTGAGATTTTCTCTTCTTGGATGACATGAACATCAGATAACCAGAGTAAAAAGAAATAAGACCCCAGTGGGGCACTTATCTGATGGCTGGGTATTCAGCACAACAAAGGTCGTTCAGACTGATGAGCAATGATGGTGTTCAGACTGGTGGCAAAAACGTTCAGGGTAAAGTACAGTTGTGTACACTTAACATAAATGTAGATGTTCCGAGTGTATTCACTGTTGCAGTCATTACATTTGGGTAATCCTGCTGGCAGGTTGCCCTCATCCGGCCTGAATTCCAAAGTCTTGGGTCCTCTGTTGGCTGCTGTTGCCCCCTCCCTGACATCAGGTCGTCAGGGGTATAAAAGCAGCAGCTGACGCCATTTTGTCCCCAAAAAGGGTAGCCAGACTTTATACAAATACGCCAATATAAATTTTACCTTCATCTATAAGCAAATACACCACATAGGTAGTATAAATCAGAGAAGGAAATAAGAAGTTATGTCTTACCAGAAGAATCTCTCTTAAATGTGTAAAAAAAAACATGAACAAACACTACAAAAATTGTGGAAACCCTACCGCAGGTAGAGGGATAAAAGATGCCACTGATGTTAATAACATGTCAACCATACCTAGAAAAGGCTGAAAAGGAATCTAATCAACTGTTAATGTGAATGTGTTCAATCGCTTGTTGTTCACAAGCAAAAAGGCCGCCCCTAGCTCCTTTTACCGGGTGGCTCAAGGGAGAACATTCTGAGTACAGTGAAACCAAAGCGCTTCTGTCCCTGGAGCTCTTGTCTTGGTAGCTTGTGGTGTAGGTATGTGTGGTTTTGCAAGCTGCTGCTGCACAAATGGTATCTAATAAAGGCAAACGAGAGTATGATGGGCGAGCAATCGCCCCGCTTTTTAGAATGAGCTCTGGGTTTGAAAGGAAAGTTGTTGTTTGATTCAGCATATATTAAATGTATGCAAAAATGAGAGAGCCATTTATAAGGTAACCTCATACTTCCCTGTCTTTTTTTTTTTGGTCGCATATGGACAAAATAGTTTGATCCGACTTTCTGTACTCTTTTGTCCTGTAAGTAAAATCTTAGCTCTCAGAACGTCCAACTTGTGCAATGTGTATTCCAGGAACAAACCTTCGAAGAAAGGATGGATTGGTGCGCAAGGTTACTCTATCCGGATGAAAATAGTGTTTTCCACGTAAACAATTTTAACGGAGAGAGTTGTTGTTCAAAAGGGGGCAACATGAGTTGTGACAATTTGTTGTACTAGAGAGATAGTAACTGACCTGCTAAAAGATGGAAGGAGAGAGCAGCAGCTGTCAGTTTGAGGGACTGAGGAAGGTGTGAGGAACTCCCGATGAGTGTGTCAACAGATCTGGCTCGGGTCCAGAATCCATGGTTCAAGTTCTTAACAGAGAAAAAAAGTTTAAGGCCCCTACTATAAATTTTAAAGGTACAAACTACCTAAACTAGTTCACACAACTACTACATATATGCAACTATTTAGCATGGGATATTACTGTGCCTCGAGCTTTCGAGCCAAGATCGAGCTGTGATGTGGCCGACTTCGGCCGAGGATCGGCTCCGAACCCGTGTGTAAGAACAAACGGCGAGATTGAACAATTTCACATGGTAAGATTCAAAGGAAAAATGGGGGAAGGTGGGTAACCTGGACTGCAACAGTGAATACACTCGAACATCTACATTTATGGTAAGTGTACACAACTGTACTATGTTCTTCATGTTTCACTGTTGCAGTCATTACATTTGGGTAGAGTCCCAAAGCTATGGTTGGGGGGCTGGTACGAGACAGCAGTAGGAGCGGCTAAGAGGCCCTGCAGAAGTGCAGTGGCAAAGCCTGCCCTGGATTTGGAGAAGAGTGGCAGATGACCGTGCTTTGTAAAGGTGTGCACTGAACTCCAAGTAGCTGCCTCTAAAATGTCTCTGGTTGGTACTCCCCCAGAGAAAGGCTGCTGAGGTGGCTGCAGCTCTGGTGGAATGAGGCCCAATTCCCTTAGGCACTGGTTTGCCATGGTGTAAGTAGCAAAAACGAATGCAGTCTCCTAAACACTTAGAAATAGTCTGTTTGAGATGGGCTTTCCTTGTGATCCTGCAGCATATGTCACTATTAATTGCTCTGTCTTCCTGAATGCTTTGGTTCTGTCCAAGTAGAATCTAAGCTGTCTGTGTATTTCCAAAGAATGCAGAATTCTCTTCCCCTTGTTCTGTGGATTTGGGTAAAAGGTAGGCAGACGGATGGCTTGGTTAAGCGCCACACTGGACACTACTTTAGGCATAAATGTTGGGTTTGTCCTCAGGGAGACCCTGTCTGGATGAAAAATGATGAAAAGTTCCACAGCCATGAGCGCCTGTAGCTCTGAAACTCGTCTGGCTGAAGTAATTGCTAAGAGCAGCGCTGTTTTCCAAGATAAAAACTTCATGTCAGCAGTAGCCGCTGGCTCAAAAGGAGGTAGGGTGAGTTTTTCCAAGACAAAGTTGAGGTCCCATGCAGGTACTGGTAGTCTCCTTGGGGGCCTTACATTTTTGGCTCCTCTGAGGTACTGCCTTAATAATGGATGAGAAAAAAGTGGTGGCTCTGTATTGCAATGAGCCGAAATGGCCGAGGCATGATTTTTAATTGATGAAAAGGATAGGCCTTTGTCCAGCATTTCCGTTAAGTATTGCAAAATCTGAGGAATATTTGGTACCGTTGTATCAGTTCCTTGTGCCTGGTTCCAGGCACAGAATCTCTTCCATTTTCCAGCATAAGACTTTCTAGTGCTAGGCCTTCTGGCTTCCAGAATGACATCCATCACAGCTTTACTGAGAGGTGTTTTATGTATGACTACATTATCCGCCATGCTGCCAAGTTTAATGTCCTGAGCTGGTTGTGCATGATCTGATTGTTTTGCTGGGACAGTAGTCGAGGTATTTGAGTTAAGGGCCAAGCTGGGCAGAGATATATGTTCCTTAGTATTGGATACCAGTACTGGTGTGGCCAGTCTGGGGCAATCAGTATCATCTTTGGCTTCTCCTGCCTGACCTTTAGGAGCACCTTGGGGAGTAGAGGCAGTGGAGGAAAGGCATATACTGATAGGTTTTTTCCAGCTGAAAGATAGGGCACCCACTTTCCATGCTTGTCTGTGATAAGTCCTTGTGCAGAATCTTTTTAATTGGTAATTGAGAGGAGAGGCAAATAGATCTATGTCGGGGCATCCCCATTTCCTTGTTATCATGCTGAAGACTTGTGGATCCAGTTTCCACTCGTGGGGATCCATGAGATTTCTGCTTAGTTCGTCTGCCAGAGTATTTTTCTTTCATGGCAGGAATTGTGCCTGCAGATGTACTTGGTAAGTCAAAGCTGTGTCCTACAAGGTCATGGCTAGTCTGCAAAGGGGGTAAGAATGTGTGCCCCCTGTTTGTTTTTGTACCACATGACCGTGGTGTTATCGTCTTTATCGGTAGTTGTCCCGGATTAAGTTGGTCCTTGAAGGCGGTCAGGGCATTCTGCACAGCTAAAATCTCTTTTTGATTGATATGTAGATGCATTTGGTTTGAGGACCATGTGCCCTGAATGCCTCTTCCTGCCATGTGGGCTCCCCAGGCATAGTCTGATGCATCTGTTATTAGTGTCTGCCTGACTGGAGGTAATGTGAATGGTTGTCCCTTGTTCTGGTGACAAGCCTTTGCCCACCATCGAAACTCCTGTTGCAGGCAGGGGATGAGAGTAATGACTGCTTCCAGGCTGTGTGAATGTTGAGTCCAAACACTTTTTCCTCATATACAGTCTTGCATATGGAATTAGTAGGATGCAGGATGCCATGAAGCCCAAAGCCTGCAGAATTTTTCTTGCAGATAACTGGGTCTTTGTTGCCAGCATTTTGAAATAGGTAGTCAGTTGCCTTTGTCTGGCGTGAGATAAGCCATCTGGGCAGTTGTATTCAAGCTTGCACCCAGGAATGTAATCTCTTGTGAGGGTACCAGTTTTGATTTCATTTTGTTGACTGTATACCCTAGGCATGTTAGAAGTCTTTTCACGAATGCCAGATGTTGAATAAGAATGTCCTTGTTCTCTGCTTGAATGAGGCAGTCGTCCATGTAAGGGTATATCTGTATTCCTCTTTGTCTGCAGAATTCAATTACTGGTGCCAGGCACTTTGTAAAGACACTGGGCACAGTAGATAAGCCAAAGGGCAGTGCAGAGAATTGGTAATGCATTGAACCTGCCTTGAATCTGAGGTATCTTCTGCATGGTTGTCTGATTGGAACATGCAGGTATGCCTCTCTTAGGTCCAAAGTCACAAGCCAAGCATTCTTGCCCAGCATGGGCAGAAGCTGTAGCAAGGTCAACATTTTGAATTTTGGAATAGCCAGGAAAGTATTCAGAATAGATAGGTCCAGTATCGGCCTCCAGGCCTTGTCCTTTCTGGGTACCAAGAACAGTCGAGTAAAAACCTTGTCCCTGTTCTTGCTCTGGTACTTGTTGAATGGCCCCAATGTCCATGAGGGATGAGACTTGTTTTTGAGCCTCTGCCCATTGATTTTTTGGCAGATCTGGCCAGCCGTTTGCCTTTGGCAGGGTATGGAAATGGAACTTGTAGCCTTGTGACACTATGTTTAAAACCCACTTGTCCTGGGTAATGATGTGCCAATTTTGAGCAAAAAGTGCTAATTTTCCCCCAAGGGAGCTGCCAGAAAATAAGTGCTTGGTGCAGGCAGGGAGAAGTCATTGAGGCTGTTTTCTGTATGTTTGTGATCTATCGTCTCCAGCTTTGGAGGTAGTAGCACCCCATTGCTTGGGTCTGTAAGAACCTTGCGCTTGGGATCTGCCCCTAGGGTGTCTGGGTCTGCCCCTTTGAGGTCCGTCTGACACAGGAAAGGACCAATTTGTTGTAGGCCAGTGTCTACTAAACCTAGGTGGCTGTACTTGTAAAAAATCTTTGACAGTTTGCATTGATTTAGCTTTGTCCTCCATTTTCTTTAACACCTCTTCTGCCTTAACACCAAACAAAGTATCATGCTGTAAAGGTGCATCTAGTAATTTAACTTTAACATGATCAGGCAGATTTTGTTCCTTTAGCCAAGCATGCCTCTTAAGCATATGAAATTGACAGTTTAAGGCCCTTATAGCCAAAGTTGCAGATGTGTAAACCTTTTTTCCCCCCATCTATCCAGTGCCCTTGAATCTCTGTCAGAGGGGGTTGGGTTTTTTACCATGGAAGCCTTAACTCCCTTTGGACCCTGTAAATTGACAGTTTAAGGCCCTTACAGCCAAAGTTGCAGACGTGTAAACCTTTTTTCCCCATCTATCCACTGTCCTTGAATCTCTGTCAGAGGGGGTTGGGCTTTTTGCCATGGAAGCCTCAACTCCCTTTCGACCCTGTAAAATAGTTTCTGGAGATCCCGCGGTAGTGGTGCTACGGTAGCGTTGTCGCGTTCTATTCTCAGCTAGAGCGTCTTCTGTGTGAAGGCATGCGTGAATGGGCGTGCCTTCATTGAAGGTTGTGCGTCAGGGCTGGTAACTCGGCACGTAAAAATCCACTACCAAACATTAGCGGACTGGAGTTCTGCTGTGGCAACCCCTAACCGGGATAAGCCGAAAGACACAACAACAAAAAAAAAATAGTTTCTGGGTCAGCAATGGGTTTTTAAAAATAAATTTGTGTGAGTCAGGAACCAAGTAGTATCTGTCAGGCTTAACAGGGGCTGGGGGTAAGGAGTCAGGTGTCAGACTAGACTCCGAACACACACAATCTACAATGTCTAACACAGGTGGAATGGCTAGAGGCCTGTGCTGAGGTAGTAAAAGAAAATCCCTGAGCTTCTTTCTAGATTCTGAGAAATCTTGGCTCTCCCAGTGGAAATGCTCCCTCATGGTATGCAAGGTTTCCCCACAGGAATAGTCCTCAGGAGGAGATGCTGAAGGAATAGATTCTTCAGCATCAGAATCCTCATGGGGGGAAGAGAATATTCCTCATCAGAAGAGAAATCAGAAGAAAAAGAAATCCGATCTGAAGATTCATAATCAGTGTCTTGCCTAGGCCTCTTATCAGGTGGGGGATGGGAACCCCTGATGAAGGTAATTAAGTCTTCGGCCATCTTCAGCATCTGTTTTTTGGGCATAGACGCCTGTCCACATGGCTCTTGAGTTTGTTTCTTTGCTTTAGAAGGTGCTTTAGCCTTTGTCTTTGCAGCTGAAGTTGCTTTAATGTAAAGATGTTTAGGCCTGAATACACCCTCAGAAGCCAGTACCTGCTCAGCGGCTCTGGACCCATCTGAGGGATTAGCATCCGAGGCTCCAATATCTTGAGTATCCAGCAGCATGGCCGACTCCACGTGGGAGTCGGTAGCGGCCTGCGACTCTAAAGTAGTGGGCGTCATGGCCTGCGAAAGCACCTCACTGAGAACTGGCGACTGGCTTAGGAAAAGTTTTGTCGTCGGTTTTGGGCCTTGGTTGTTTTTCTCTATCCTTTTCTTTACGTTTTTTGTAAACTCTGCTAGTCGGATGGCTATCAGACGACATTTCAGGGTAATTAAACTGGCGTCCAAAGTAGTTTAAAGCAAAATCATAATGACGCTTAATAGTGCGTTGGTTAAATCTAGCACAAAACCGACAACCATTAACGTTGTGATCAGGGCCTAGGCAAGGAATACAGTAAGAATGAAAATCCTTATGAGGTATTTGCTTACCACAAGAAATACAATTATTAACTTTTTCTGACATCGGTCTGGAGCAAGAAAAAAGTTTCCCCAATGGGGTACTTAGCTTTATTGAAGACTTCGGAAACTCAAACACGAAAATCTCAGGAGTCGGCTGACCGGCACTTGCGAACTGCTTCTGCTTCGGGCACCGCACGGCAAGAAAGACTGAAGAAAATGGCGTCGGATGCTGCTTTATACCCCTGATGACCTGACGTCAGGGAGGGGGTGACAGCAGCCGACGCAGGACCCAAGTCTTTGGAATTCAGGCTGGCTGAGGGTAACCTGCCAGCAGGATTACCTAAATGTAATGACTGCAACAGTGAAACATGAAGAACATCTGTACATCACATTTATGCCCTACATCCTCTGCCGGGAGTATATGTGTAATGTAAGGTGCATACAAAATCTAAAGGCTTTGTTATTCTGGCTATAATGTTGGGCTAGCCTTGGCAGGAGATCAATAAAGTTAAGAATACCACAACAGTGATACAGAAGGACATCTGTTGCGACTATTGAATTTGCTTGGGAGGGGGTCAATGATTCTGTGGTGATGCTGAAAGGTGGATTTGATGATGAACTGAACTCCTCCTACCTACCCATAATGCCCCGCTCTCGCACAGCACCTCAGATAGAGTTTGCCAATAAGAACAGTGTCCATTAACTATATTACAACAGCATGAAAAATCAAATGTATATTCAAAGTATCATACAGCAGAAAAAAACATCAGGAACTCAACCAAAAGAATAAGATTCCTTGTGACTTCTACTAGGCTTCCTGAAAACTTTCTGGATGGAGAAGGAGGGGGGGCAGGAAGGTTAATGGAATGAAGTTGGATAACACAGATGGAATATTATGGTAAAAAAGTACAGTTGTGTACACGTACCATAAATGTAGATGTTCAAGTGTATTCATTGTTGCAGTCATCACATTTGGGTTATCTGCCTGTAGGTAGCCCTCAGTCGGCCTGAATACCAGAGTCTTGGGATTTCTGCTTCGGATGCTGTCACTTCTTCCATGACGTCAGGACATCATGGGTATAAAACATGCAGCCGATGCCATTACATTTCTTGTCCCAGATGTCAGGAGCCCCTAAATAGGAAGCAATTACATGGTGTGGAACACCCCCAGCAAAAAGCAAATACCAATGATATAAGGTATGCCAAACAAAGAGGATAGGTAGAAGTAAAGTCAAGTCAGGGGGCTGGAGGGAGGGTAACCAGGACTGCAGCAGTGAATACACTCTAACATCTACATTTATGGTAAGTGTACACAACTGTACTATGTTCTTCATGTTTCACTGTTGCAGTCATCACATTTGGGTTGATTCCCAAAGCTGAGGATGGGTGGAGGCAGTCGAGAAGAATTAGGGCTGGCAAGCAGGCCCTGTAAGACTGCTGTAGCAAATCCAGCTCTGGATTTAGAAAATATAGGTAAGTGGTAATGCTTGGTGAAGGTGTGTACAGAGCTCCAAGTTGCATCTTCCAGGAAGTCCCTGGCAGGGACTCCCCTGAGAAATGATGTAGAGGTTGACGTAGCCCTAGTGGTATGTGTTCTGATCCCCTGTGGGGCAGGTTTCCCAAGATGTTTGCAGCAGAAATGGATGCAGTGTGCTATCCATGTAGAAATGGTTTGCCCTCTGCCCCTGTAGCAAAACTGACTAGCAGCTGATGATATTTTCAGAAATGTTTAGTCCTGTCCAGATAGAACCTAAGCTGCCTGTGCACGTCCGGGGGGGGTGCAGGATCCTTTCCCCTGTATTCTGAGGATAAGGGAAAAAGGTTGGCAAATGAATGGAATGGTTTAAAGCCACACTAGATACCACCTTTGGCATAAATGATGGGTTAGTCCTGAGGGAACCCTGTCCGCATGGAAGATAATGAAGGGTTCCATGGCCATAAGGGCCTGCAATACAGACACTCTTCTTGCTGAAGTGATGGCTAGAAGTAAAGCTGTTTTCCAGGAGAGGAATTTTAACTCTGCTGAAGCAGCAGATTCAAAGGGTGGAAGCGTGAGTTTTTCCAATATAAAGTTAAGGTCTCTGGCTGGAGTGGGAGCTCTCCTGGGGGGTCTTAAATTTTGGCTCCTCTCAAGAACTATTTGACCAGAGGATGAGAGAAGAGGGGTGGCTCAGTATTATAATGAGCTGAGATGGCAGAGGTAGGAATCTTAATTGAAGAGAAGGATAGGCCTTTGTGGAACATTTCTGTTAGGTAATCTAGTAAATGAGGTAAGCTGGGCACATCTGTGTCCATTCCTTGAGACTGGCTCCAAAAACAGTTATCTTTTCCACTTTCCTGAATAGGATTTTCTAGTAGTAGGCCTTTTTGCCTCCAGGATGACATCCAGCACCCATTTACTGAGGGTTCAGCAGATGAACCAGGCTGCTAGGTTCAGGGTTTGTAACTGAGGATGCAAAATCTGGCCCTCCTGCTGAGACAGCAGGGAGGGGGTCTGAGGCAGGTGCCAAGGTGGGAGTACTGTCAGGCTGCACAAAGGTGGGTACCAGTGCTGGTGTGGCTAGTCTGGTGCAATCAGGATTGTCCTTGGCTTGTCCTGTTTGATCTTTAGTAGAACCTTCGAGAGAAGGGGCAGAGGGGGAAGGCAAAGATTGAGAGGTTTTCCCATGTAAAGGACAGAGCATCCACTTTCCATGCTTGGCTGTGGGGAGTTCTGGTGCAATATTTGCTCAGTTGAAAGTTCTGAGGGGAAGCGAAGAGGTCCACCTCTGGTGGCCCCACCTGTGGATCAGCAGCTTGAATGATTTGGGTTCCAGTTTCCACTCATGCGGGTCCATTAGATTTCTGCTTAAGTCGTCTGCCAGTGAATTTAGTTTGCCTGGCAGGAATTGAGCTTGCAGGTGCACTTGGTTGCTCAAGGCTGTGTCCCACAGAGCCATGGCTAACCTGCAGAATGGGTAGGAATGGGTTCCCCCCTGCTGTTTATGTACCACATAACTGTGGTGTTGTCTGTCTTTATCAATAGTTGTCCTGGAAGAATAAGGTGTTTGAAGGCTGTCAGAGCATTCTGTACAGATAACATTTCTTTTTGATTGATATGCAGATGCATTTGCCTTAAATACCTTGTCCTGCCATGTGAGCCCCCCATGCCTAGTCTCATGCGTCTCTTGTAAGGGCTTGGGCGGCAGGGGGTAGAGTGAAAGGGAGTCCTTTGTTGTGGTAGCAGGCCTCTGCCCACCAAAGAAACTCTGCCCTTAGGCAAGGAAAGATAGGAATCATTGTTTCCAGGTCCTGAGAAAGTTGACACCAGATATTTTTTTTAAGTACCACTGAAGTTTCCTCATATGCAGTCTTGCATATGGAATTAGTAGAATGCAAGAGGCCATGAAACCTAGGGCTTGCAGTATTTTTCTTGCAGATAGCTGGATTTTGGTGGCCAGTAGACTGAAGTAGTTTGTCAAATACATTTGTTTTTCTGGAGTGAGGAATGCCATCTGGGAAGTTTTGTTCAAGCTTGCTCCCAGGAATACAATCTGTTGGCTGGGTACCTGATATGATTTATTTTCGTTGATGGTGTACCCCAGTGAAGTTAGAAGTCTCTTTACAAATGTCAGGTGATGGAGTAGCCATTCCTGACTGTCCGCCTGAATCAGGGGGGGTCTACTTCACGATGTCGAAAGCAGACAATATCGAAGCTGATATTGTCGGCACCACAACATCGAAAGTGCAGAACATCGTGCAGGTAAATGGAAATCTCCATAGGGGGAGATTTCCATTTACCTCAATATAGTGCGGTCTCGGAGTTGGAATATTTAAGTAGGGGGTGCAGGGGGGCTTTCCCCCCTGCCTACGCTAGTTAGTTTTTATTTTTGTTTTTTAAGCGTTATTCGATGTTTTACTACATCGATCACTAGAGGGTGACCTTTAGTGATTCGATGTAGTAATATTTCAATAACGTGATATAGACGCGAATCAGGCAATCGTGCAAGTATGTGTAAATTTGAATTTTTCTCTGCCTGCAATATGCAATAGCTGGAGCTAGGCATTTTGTGAATACCCTGGGCGCAGTAGATAAGCCAAAGGGAAGTGTAGAGAACTGATAATGCATAGAGCCTGCTCTGAAACGTAGGTATTTCCTGCAAGATTCCCTTATGGGGATGTGCAGATAAGCTTCTTTTAAGTCTAGGGTGGCTAGCCAGGAGTCCTTGGCTAGCATAGGAAGCAGCTGTTGGAGAGTAAGCATCCTGAACCTTGGAACCACCAGGAAGGTATCAAGAATAGACAGCTCCAGGATAGGGCGCCAAGAGTTTTCTTTCCTGGGTACCAGAAACAGTCTGGAGTAAAAACCTTGTCCCCTATGCTCAGCTGGGACAGATCGAATAGCCTTGACACTGAGAAGAGAAAGTACTTGCTTTTGGGCCTCTGCCCACTGGTTTGGGGGGAGGTCTGGCCATCCGCTTGAGGTTGGCAGTGAATGGAAGTAGAATCTGTATCCCTGGGATACAATGTTCAAGACCCATCTGTCCTGGGTGATGTACTCCCAGTTTTTTGCATGTAGGGCAAGTTTCCTCATGGATCAGGGCGCAAGTACTTGAAAGAATTAAGGATAAGTCATTGTGAGATTTTACCATAGGGTGTTGGCTTACTACTCCCTGTTTTAGAGGTGGGAGCAGTCCACTGCTTAGATCTGTGCATACTGAGACTGTAATCGTGGTGGTATGCTGCCCCTGGGTTAGGACTGAGAAGGCCTGGGAGGGACTGGAAAGGACCAGTTTTTTTAGAAGGCCAATGCCTACTGAATCTAGGTGACTGTACCTGTAGGAAATACTTAACAGTTTGCATAGATTTAGCTTTTTCCTCCATCTTTTTGAAGACTTCTTCTGCTTTATTGCCAAACAGGCATCCCTGATTTAGTGGTGCATCAATAATTTTGCTTTGACAGTCTGGCAAGATATGTTCCTTAAGCCAAGCATGCCTTCTAAGAATAGATCCATTGACAGCAGCCCTGCAAGATGCTTCTAAGGCATCAAAACCACACTGCAAAGCATGTTTTCCAACTTGGTTAGCAGAATGCATTAACTCTTGTAAACCTTTATGCTCTGCACAATCAGGAATCAACATAATTTTCTGTTTAATTAGCTCCATAATATGCTGCTGATACTTTAACATATGAAATTGGCAATTTAAAGCCCTGATGACAAGAGTAGCAGAGGTGTATATCTTCTTACCCCATCTGTCTAAAGCCCTAGACTCCCTGGCTGAAGGGGTAGGGCTTTTGGCTATTGTAGCCTTAATGCCTTTAGGTCCCTGGGAAATGGTCTCTGGATCCGCAGAAGGATTCTTAAAGAAAAACTTGTGGGAGTCAAGTACTCTGTAGTACTGGCCGCTGGAGGCGAATTATCAGGGGTAAGGTTGGATTCCAAGAAGACATCATCTACAATCTCCAGAACAGGGGGTATAGCTAGAGGCCTGTGCTGAGGCAAGTCTAAAAATTTTCTGAGTCTCTTTTTGGACTGTGGGTAGTCCTGGCATTCCCAACGAAAATGCTCTCTTAAGGTATGCAAGGTTTCACCAAAAGAAAAGTCCTCTGGAGGGGAGGCTGAGGGGATGGAATCCTCTGCATCTGAATCCTCAAAGGTAGATAAGGGAACGTCCTGGTAATCAGAGGGATCAGAGACATCAGGCTCATGGTCTGTAGAATCAGAAGGCAAATCAATCTTTTGTCTTATAGAGGGGGAAGGTTGGCTTTCCCTAATTAAAGTTATAACGTCTTCAGCCATTCTAAGCATTTGTTTCCGTGGCATTGCAGCTTGAGCATGCGCTTTGGTTGTCAGTTTCCTAGGTGAAGTGTGAACTCTGGGCCTGAGAAACAAGGTAGTTTTAGTCAAAAACGAAGATGTCGGTTTAATACGAACATCAGAAGGTTGGAATACACACGCAGAAGCCGGTGCCTGCACAGTGGCTCCGGACCCATCCAAGGTAGAGACATCCGCAGGTTCCATAGTCGAAGAAGCAACTCGCGGCATACCGGACTCCGAAAGGGTCTCAGCCGAGGCCAGTGAATCTGTAGAAGCGGGTATCAGGGCCTGCGAAGGCGCCTCACTGAGTACCGGCCTATGCGGTCTGTCTCTGTCTTTATCCTTACATTTTTTTCTGAAGATCGGTATTTGGATGGCTTATTGAAGCCATTTCGGAATACGGAGAATGAGAGCGAAAGAATTTAGCGACAAAAATAGCCAGACGACGAATAGTTCGGGCATTGAACAAGGCACAAAACCGACAGCGATGAACATCCTGGTCTGGGCCTAAACAGATGACACAGTAAGAATGAAAATCTCCGTGAGATATTTGCTTTCCACAGGCAAGACAATTATTAACTTTTTCTGACATCGGTTAGAGCAAGAAAAAAGGATCCCCAACGGGGTACTTATCTTTTAGAGGACTTCAGGTCTGAAACTCGAGAAACGAAAATTTCAGGAGGCGGCCGACCGGCACTTGCGAACTGCTTCTGCTTCAGACACTGCACGTCAAGAATGACTGATGTAATGGCGTCGGCTGCATGTTTTATATCCATGACGTCCTGACGTCATGGAAGAAGAGACAGCATCCGATGGAGAAATCCCAAGACTCTGGTATTCATGCCGACTGAGGGCTACCTGCAGGCAGATAACCCAAATGTGATGACTGCAACAGTGAATCACGAAGAACACCATAACTTCTTTTTCTGATAATGTCCACTTCATTCCATTAACCTGCGGGACAGAGTACCCAGCTACTATAACCCAGGGTGGCCATCAAGGAAGGATATTCTGGAGTACAGCAAAACCAAACACAGTTCTACTCCTGGATATGTCTAATTTGTAATGCGTAAAGAAAGTATGGGGGTTTGACCAAGTAGCAGCAGTGCAAATATCTTCAATGTAAACTCTACATCAAAAAGCCTGAGACATGGCCATGGACCTTGTAGAGTGCACCCTAACCACGCCAGCTAAAGGAAAAACATTGGAAGAATAAATAAATGTAATACAGTCTTTCAACCATCTGGCCAATGTAACCTTGGTCACTACCTTACCTTTCTTGGTGTCTGAAAAGGAAAAAACTGCTGATCACACTTCCTGAAGGATTTGGTGCTATGGGTGTAAAAATGAAGCTGTCTGTGAAAGTACAGTTGTGTACACTTCCCATAAATGCAGATGTTCCAGTGTATTTACTGTTGCAGTCATTACATATGGGTAATCTGCTGGCAGGTTGCCCTCAGTCTGCCTGAATTCCAAAGTCTTGGGCCTGCGTCGGTTGCAATCTCCTCTTCCATGACGTCAGGTCGTCAGGGGTATAAAAACATGCAGCAGATGCCATTTTCTTTAGTTTTTCTTGCCCCCGATGTCAGGTGCCCCCCAAAAAGGTAGCAATATTATATACATATAAATATATACATATATATATATATATATATATGCATCAATATAAACTTTACCCTCATCTACAAGCAAATACATCACATAGGTTGTAGAAGATAGAGAAGGAAAGATAAACTGTAGAATGACAGGGGGATGGCGGGAGGGTAACCTGGACTGCAACAGTGAATACACTCGAACATCTACATTTATGGTAAGTGTACACAACTGTACTATGTTCTTTGTGTTTCACAGTTGCAGTCATTACATTTGGGTAGAATCCCAAAGCTATGGTTGGGAGGCTGGAGCTAAACAGCATTAGGTGTGGCTATAAGGCCCTGCAGCACTACAGTGGCAAAGCCTGCCCTGGACTTAGAGTAGAGAGGCAAATGGTAATGCTTTGTAAAGGTGTGAACAGAACTCCAAGTAGCAGCCTCTAGAATGTCTTTGGTTGGTATCCCCCTTAGAAAGGCTGTCGAAGTAGCTGCAGCTCTGGTGGAATGAGACCCAATGCCCTTGGGCACAGGTTTACCATGGTGTGAGTAGCAGAAACGGATGCAGTGGCTTATCCACTTTGAAATTGTCTGCTTTGAGACGGCCTTTCCTTCTGATCCTGCAGCATATGACACTAGTAATTGCTCAGTTTTTCTTAGAGCTTTTGTTCTGCTCAAGTAGAATCTTAGCTGTCTGTGTACGTCCAAGGAATGCAGAATTCTCTCCCCTTTGTTCTGCGGATTTGGATAAAAAGTTCGCAGATTAATTGTTTGGTTAAGAGCCACATTGGAAACCACCTTAGGCATAAAAGTAGGATTTGTCCTCAGAGACACCCTGTTTGGGTAAAATATGATAAAAGGTTCTACAGCTATGAGGGCCTGTAGTTCTGAAACCCTTCTTGCTGAAGTAATTGCTAGTAGCAGGGCTGTCTTCCATGATAAGAACTTTATATCAGCGGTAGCGGCTGGTTCAAATGGAGGCAGGGTGAGCTTTTCCAACACATAATTGAGGTCCCATGCAGGTAATGGTGATCTTCTAGGAGGCCTTAAGCTTTTGGCTCCTCTAAGATACTGCTTTAGTAAGGGATGAGAAAAAGATTGGTGGCTCTGTACTGTAATGAGCCAAAATGGCAGAGGCATGGATTTTGATTGATGAGAAAGATAGGCCTTTGTTAAGCATCTCAGTTAAGCATTGTAATATCTGAGGAATATGTGGCTCTGCTGTATCAGTTCCTTGTGCTCGATTCCAAGCACAAAATCTCTTCCATTTGTCAGCATAAGATTTTCTAGTACTAGGACTTCTGGCTTCCAAAATGACATCCATCACAACTTTACTGAGAGGTGTCGTTGGTATGATTACATGATTAGCCATGCTGCCAGGTTTAGAGTCTGTAGTTGATTGTGCAGGATCTGATTGTTTTGCTGGGACAGTAGTTGTGGTCTTTGAGGCAAGGTCCAAGCTGGGTATTGAGACAAGTTCCTTAGGATTGGGTACCAGTACTGGCGGGGTCAGTCTGGGGCAATTAATATCATCTTTGGCTTCTCTTGTCTGACTTTTAGGAGGACCTTGGGTAGAAGAGGCAGAGGAGGAAAGGCAAACGGACAGGTTTTTCCAACTGAAAGATAGGGCGTCCACTTTCCATGCTTGTCTGTGATAAGTCCTTGTGCAGAATCTTTTCAGTTGATAATTTTGAGGAGAGGCAACTAGATCTATGTCTGGGCACCCCCATTTCTCTGTTATCATGCTGAATACTTGTGGATTTAGTTTCCACTCGTGAGGATCCATAAGGTTTCTGCTTAAATAGTCTGCCAGAGTGTTCTGTTTTCCTGGCAGGAATTGAGCTTGAAGATTTATCTGAAAGGTCAAAGCTGTGTCCCACAGTGCCATGGCTAAACTGCAAAGGGGGTATGAGTACATGCCCCCTTGCTTGTTTATATACCACATGACTGTGGTGTTGTCCGTCTATCAGTAGTTGTCCTGGATGAAGTAAGTCCTTGAATGCTGTTAGGGCATTTTGAACGGCTAGCATCTCTTTCTGGTTGATATGTAGATGCATTTGATTTGGTGCCCATATGCCCTGAATGCATCTTCCTGCCATGTGGGCCCCCCAGGCATAATCTGATGCATCTGTTGTTAAGTTTTGGCTGGCAGGGGGGTAGAGCAAAGGGCCGTCCCATGTTTTGGTGACAGGCCTTTGCCCACCATAGAAACTCCTGTTGCAGGACAGGGATGAGAGGAATCATTGTTTCCAGACTGTGTGAATGCTGACTCCATAAACTTTTTAGGTACTATTGAAGTTTTCTCATATGCAGTCTTGCATATGGAATTAGTAGGATGCAGGATGCCATGAAGCCCAGAGCCTGCAGAATTTGTCTTGCAGAAGACTGGGTTTTTGTTGCCATCAGTTTGAAGTAAGTAGTCAGTTGCCTTTGTTTGTCTGGCGTGAGGTAAGCCATCTGGGCAGTTGTACGCAAGCTTGCACCCAGGAATGTTATCTTTTGAGAGGGTACCAGTTGCAACTTCTTTTTGTTTATTGTGTACCCTAGGCACGCTAGAAGCCTTTTCACAAACGCCAGGTGTCATAGAAGAGTGTCCTTGTTCTCTGCTTGAATGAGACAGTCGTCCAAGTAAGGATATATTTGAATACTTCTTTGTCTGCAAAATGCAATTACTGGTGCCAGGCACTTTGTAAAGACCCTGGGTGCAGTAGATAAGCCAAAGGGCAGTGCAGAGAATTGGTACTGCAGTAAGCCAGCCTTGAATCTGAGGTATCTTCTGCACGATTGTCTTATTGGTACATGCAGATATGCCTCTTTTAAGTCTAAAGTCACCAGCCAAGCATTCTTGCCCAGCATGGGCAGAAGCTGTTGCAAAGTGAACATTCTGAATCTTGGAATGTCCAGGTGTGTGTTCAAAATCGATAAATCCAGTATTGGCCGCTGGGCCTTGTCCTTTCTGGGTACCAAGAACAGTCGAGTAAAAACCTTGTCCTTTTTCCTGTTCTGGTACCATCTGAATGGCCCCCATATCCATGAGGGACGTAACCTGTTTCTGTGCCTCTGCCCATTGTTTTTTTGGCAGGTCTGGCCAACCATCTGTCATTGGCAGAGTGTGGAAATGGAATCTGTATCCCTGTGATAAGATGTTCAGTACCCACTTGTCCTGGGTTACTAACTGCCGATTTTGAGCAAAAAGTGCTAATTTTCCCCCTATGGGTGCTGCCAAAAGATAAGTGCTTGGTGTAAGTAGAGGGAAGTCATTGGGATTGCTTTCTGTAGGTTTGCGCTTCATCTCCTCCAGATTTGGAGGTGGATGTGCCCCAATGCTTTGACCTGTATGAGTCTTGAGCCTGGTACCTGGAAAGTACAGTTTTGTACCTACCATAAATGTAGATGTTCGAGTGTTCACCCTCCTACAGTCATCACACTTGGGTTATCCTGTCATCAGGTAGTCCCGCTGTTGGCCAGATTTCCAAAGTCTTGGTCCGACGTCGGTTGCTGTCGCCTCATCCCGGACGTCAGTGCGCCAGGGGTATATATATTGCAACCAACACCATTTTCTTCAGTTTTTCTTGCCCCAGATGTCAGGTGCCCCCAAAAAGGTGATCCAAATTAGTACCAAAAGGTGTGAACACTGTACAAACACAAAATCCCTTCAGCTATAAGCAAATACATCAGAAAGGCATAGCAAAGATTTAGCCAGTAGATCAGAGGGGTTGGAGGGAGGGTAACCTGGACTGCAGCAGGGTGAACACTCGAACATCTACATTTATGGTAGGTACAAAACTGTACTATGTTCATCGTGTTACCCTGCTGCAGTCATCACACTTGGGTTGAGTCCCAAAGCTAAGGTAGGGTGGAGGCATCATAGAGGGTTAGTGGAGGCAATGAGGCCCTGCAGAACTGCAGTGGCGAAGCCTGCCCTGGACTTAGAATAAAGAGGTAAGTGATAGTGTTTGGTGAAGGTGTGTACAGAACTCCAAGTTGCAGCTTCTAAAATTTCCTTGGTAGGAACCCCCCTGAGAAAGGCTGTAGAGGTGGCTGTTGCCATGGTAGAGTGGGATCTAATGGTAGGAGGTACTGGTTTCCCATGATGGGTATAGCAGAATCGTATGCAATGGCCTATCCATTTAGAAATGGTTTGCTTGGATATGGCCCTCCCTTGAGAAGCTGTAGCATAGGAAACAAAGAGCTGGTCAGTTTTTCTGAAAGCCTTAGTTTTATCCAAGTAGTAACGAAGCTGCCTGTGAATGTCCAAGGAATGCAGGAGTCTCTCACCTTTGTTCTGTGGATTGGGGAAGAAAGTGGGTAGGTGGATGATTTGATTTAAAGCTACACTGGAAACCACCTTAGGCATGAAGGATTAGTTCATAGGGAAACTCTGTCTTGATGAAAAATGAGGAAAGGTTCCACTGCCATAAGTGCCTGTAATTCTGAGACTCTCCTAGCAGAAGTTATTGCCAGGAGCAGGGCAGTCTTCCAGGATAGGAACTGAAGGTCTGCAGAAAAAGCTGGTTCAAAGGGAGGTAGCGTTAGTTTTTTTCAGAACAAAGTTGAGGTCCCATGTTGGTGTAGGGGCTCTTCTAGGTGGTCTAATGTTTTTTGCCCCTCTGAGGAACTGCCTTAGAAGAGGATTTGAAAATAAAGGTGGATTTGTGTCGTAGTGAGCTGAAATAGCTGAAGCATGGATTTTAATAGAGGAGAAGAAAAGTCCTTTATGCAACATCTCAGCTAAATACTGCAGAATGTGAGGCATATGAGGCTGAGTTGTGTCTTGGCCTTTAGCTTGGTTCCAAGCACAAAACCTTTTCCATTTGTCCGAGTAAGCCTTCCTGGTGCTTGGCCTCCTGGCCTCTAGAATAACATCCAGTACTGCTTGTGAAAGAGTGGCTGGTTGGATGCTTAATTGATTTGCCATGCGGCCAGGTTTAAGGTTTTGATCTGGCTGTGTAGAATCTGCTTGTCTTGCTGTGTGAGCAAATGAGGTATTTGAGGCAATATCCATGGTGGACTGTGAGCCATATTCTTCAATAGCGGGTACCAGTGCTGGCGTGGCCAGTCTGGGGCTATGAGAGAATCAGTCGAGGTTTCTCCTTTTTGACCTTCAAAAGAACCTTTGTGAGTAGAGGTAATGGAGGAAAGGCATATGCTGTCAGGTTTTTCCAACTGAAGGAGAGAGTGTCCACTTTCCAAGCTTGATGGTGGAATGTCCTTGTACAAAATTTTGTCAGCTGGAAGTTTTGAGGACTGGCAAACAGGTCTATATTTGGTAGACCCCATCTTTGAGTCATCATTGTAAATATTTGTGGGTCTAGCTTCCACTCGTGGGGATCTTTGATGTTTCTGCTTAGGTCGTCTGCCAATGTGTTTTTCTGTCCTGGCAGGAATTGATCTTGTAACTGGACTTGGTAGGCCAGAGCTGTGTTCCATAAGATTATTGCTTGCCTGCAAAGAGGGTAGGAGTGTGTGCCGCCTTGTTTGTTTATGTATCACATTACTGTGGTGTTGTCTGTCTTTATTGCAAGTTGTCCTGGCTGTAGTAGATCCTTGAAGGCTGTCAGAGCTTTCTGTACAGCTAGCATCTGTTTTTGGTTTATGTGCAGTTTTCTTTGTTCTGCAGTCCATAGGCCTTGAATGCATTGCCCTGCCATGTGTGCCCCCCAGGCATAGTCTGAAGCATCTGTTGTGATAGTTTGCCTGGGTGGGGGCAAGGTGAAAGCTGACCCTTGTTGAGGTGACATGCCTGTGCCCACCATAGAAATTCCTGTTGAAGGCAGGGAATGAGAGATATCACTGTGTCCAAGCTGTGGCTGTGTTGAGACCATACGCTTTTTAGGTACCACTGTAATTTCCTCATATGCAGTTTTGCAAATGGTATTATCAGAATGCAAGATGCCATGAAGCCCAAAGCCTGCAGAATTTTTCTTGCAGTTAATTGGGTCTTTGTTGCCATTGTCTTGAAATATTGAGTCAGTTGTAATTGCTTGTCAGGTATAAGATAAGCCTTCTGGGCCACTGTGTCCAAGCTGGCACCCAGGAATGTCATTTTTTGTGAGGGTACTAGTTTTGACTTCTTTTCGTTTACTGTGTACCCCAGACAATTTAGTAGATGCTTCACAAAAGCCAGATGTTGTAAGAGAATGTCTTTTCTTTCTGCCTGGATGAGGCAGTCGTCCAGATATGGATATATTTGAATTCCTCTTTGTCGGCAGTATGCAATTACTGGTGCCAGGCATTTTGTGAATACTCTGGGCGCAGTAGATAAGCCAAAGGGCAGTGCAGAGAATTGATAATGGGTTGAACCTGCAATGAAACGGAGGTATCTTCTGCAACTTTGTTTGATAGGGACATGCAGGTATGCCTCCTTGAGGTCCAACGTTACCAGCCATGCTTCCTTGCCCAACATGGGAAGTAGCTGCTGTAGTGTTAGCATCTTGAATTTGGGAACTTGTAAGTAAGTGTTTAGAATTGAAAGGTCCAGAATTGGTCTCCAAGCATTTTCTTTTCTGGGTACTAGGAAGAGTCTTGAGTAAAATCCTTGGCCTTGCTCTTGAGTTGGTACCCTTTGAATGGCTCTCATGGCCATGAGAGCTGTAATTTCTTTTTGAGCCTCTGCCCTTTGATTTTGTGGCAGGTTTGACATTCCTCTTTTTATTGGCAAGGTGTGAAAGTGTAATCTGTATCCTCGTAAAATTATGTCTAGGACCCATTTGTCCTTTGTGACCATGCGCCAGTTGTCTGCAAATAGTGCTAATTTCCCCCCCAAGGGGGCTGACAAAAGAGCTTTGTTTGGCCAGCTGAGGTGCAAGTCATTGAGTTTGCCTTCTGGTGGGTTGAGACCTGTCTTCTCCTCCCTTCTGGGTTGGAGTGCCCCATTGGCGAGGCTTATACTGAGCTTGTGGTTGTCCTCTGCCCCTTGAGCGCCTGTATTTACCCCTCTGAGGCCTGTCAGTGGCTGGAAAGGACCAATTTTTTATTGGTCAGTTTCTGCTGAAGCGAGGGGGTTGTACTTGTAGGAAATCTTTGACTGCCTGCATTGATTTCACCTTATCTTCCATTTTCTTTAAAACTTCTGCTTTAACACCAAAAAGAACATCCTGCTGTAAGGGAGCATCTAGTAGTTTTGCTTTAACATGATCAGGCAGACTTTGTTCTTTTAACCAGGCATGCCTACGTATAACTGATCCAGTGACTGCTGCTCTGCAGGAGGCCTCTAAAGAATCAAACCCACATTGTAAGGTATGTTTGCCCACCTGCTCGGTGGCATGCAACAAATCCTGTACTTCTTTCATTTCAGATTGTTGAGGTAGGGTGGTTATCTTTAGTTTTAGCTGAGAGATCAGAAATTGCTGATACTTAAGCATGTGGAATTGACAGTTTAGTGCTCTCATAGCTAAAGTGGCTGAGGTGTAATCCTTTTTCCCCCATCTGTCTAGTGCTCCTGAATCCCTTTCAGAGGGTACTGGATTTTTAGCCATGGAAGCCTTAGCCCCCTTGGGACCCTGGGAGATAGTCTCTGGGTCAGCTACTGGGCTTTAGTAAAGGAATTTGTGGGAATCAGGTACTCTGTAGTATCTGTCAGGCTTGGCCGGGGCAGGAGGTAGAGAGTCAGGGTTGAAACTGGATTCTAAGTAGACATCATCCACAATGTCCAAAACAGGAGGGATGGCTAGAGGTCTGTGTTGGGGGAGTAAAAGAAACTCTCTGAGCCTTTTCTTGGAATCAGATGACCTTCCCAGTGAAAATGTTCCCTCATAGTGTGTAAAGTTTCCCCAAAAGAGTAATCTTCTGGTGGGGAAGCTGAGGGAATTGAGTCCTCAGCATCAGAATCTTCATAAGGAGAGAAGGAATAGTCTTGGTCCTCAGAGGAATCCGAAGAAATAAGACAATTGTTCAGAGGAAGCAGAATCTTCCTCTTGTCTAGGCCTTTTGTCAGGAGGAGGCTGTGAACCCCTGATAAGAGAAATCAAATCTTCAGCCATTTTGAGCATCTGTTTCTTAGGCATAGGGCCTTGAACAGGAGACTGAAGTGAAGCCTTTTTCGATTTAGAAGGAGTCTTCGACTTGGAAAACGTTTTGACTGTAAGAGTTGTCGGTCTGAAAACGCCGTCAGAAACCGATGGCGTTTCAGAAGTACCGGCGTCCTTGGAAGGTAAATTGTCGGAAGGGCCTGAAGTAAAAGGCTGCGTCGGCCTAGTATATTCCGTCAAAATATCTGTAGCAGTCTCGGGTTCCAGAACTGCGGTAGTCAGAGGCTGCGTCAGGGCCTCACTGATAACCGGAGAACCGGAGACCGGATCAACCGAGGCCTCGGAATCGGGCTTAGTCCTGGGCTGTCGGTCCTTGTCCCTGCGCTTTTTGTGCACGCCGGTAGTCGGTAGCTCCAACGGCATGTTATAGTTAAATTTTTTACCAAAAAAGTGTTGTACAAAATCAAATCGTCTTTTAATAGTACGTTTATTAAATCTAGCACAAAAACGACAAGAAGTGACGTCGTGATCAGGGCCTAGGCAAGGTATGCAATAAGAATGGAAATCCTTATGAGGTATTTGCTTCCCACAAGAAATACAATTGTTAACTTTTTCTGACATTGGTCTGAGGCAAGAAAAGTTTCCCCAACGGGGTACTTAGCTTTATAGAAGACTTCGGTCTGAAACTCGAATTCGAAAATCTCAGGAGTCAGCCGACCGGCACTTGCGAACTGTTTCTGCTTCGGGCACCGCGCGGCAAGAAAGACTGAAGAAAATGGCGTCGGTTGCAATATATATACCCCTGGTGCACTGACGTCAGGGATGAGGCGACAGCAACCAACGTTGGACCAAGACTTTGGAAATCCGGCTGACTGCGGGACCGCCTGACGACAGGATAACCCAAGTGTGATGACTGCAGCAGGGTAACACGATGAACATCCCTTAGGGCATCTGGATTTGCCCCTTTGAGCTCTGTCTGACACAGGAAAGGACCAATTTTTGTAGGCCAGTGTCTACTGAATCTAGGTGGCTGCATTTGTAAGAAATCTTTAACAGTTTGCATAGACTTCGCTTTGTCTTCCATTTTCTTTAAAACCTCTTCTGCCTTAATACCAAACAGAGAATCATGCTGTAAAGGTGCATCTAGTAATTTAGCTTTAACATGATCAGGCAGATTTTGTTCCTTTAACCAGGCATGCCTCCTAATCACAGATCCAGTAACTGCGGCCCTGCAGGAGGCCTCTAAAGAATCAAAACCACATTGCAAAGTATGCTTTCCAACTTGTTCAGCTGCATGCAATAATTCCTGCAATTCCTTATTTTCTGCACATTCTGAAATCAACATCATTTTCTGTTTCAGCAATCCCATAACATGTTGTTGGTACTTAAGCATATGAAATTGACAGTTTAAGGCCCTGATTGCCAAGGTTGCAGATGTATAAACCTTTTTTCCCCATCTGTCCAGCGCCCTGGAATCTCTGTCGTAGGGGGTAGGGTTTTTTGCTGTTGAGGCCTTAACTCTCTTAGGACCCTGTGAAATAGTTTCAGGATCAGCAGCAGGGTTTCTAAATAAAAAATTATGAGAGTCAGGGACCCTGTAATACCTGTCAGACTTACTGGGAGCCGGAGGTAGAGAGTCGGGGGTTAGGCTTGACTCCGAAAAAACATCATCCACAATGTCTAACACAGGGGGAATGGCTAAAGGCTTGTGCTGAGGGAGGAGGAAATCCCTGAGCCTCTTTTTTGATTCTGAGAAGTCTTCACTCTCCCAGTGAAAATGCTCCCTCAAAGTATGCAAGGTTTCCCCAAATGAATAATCTTCAGGAGGAGATGCAGAAGGAACAGACTCCTCAGCATAAGAATCCTCATAGGGAGGTAAAGATAATTCCTGATCAGAAGAGGAATCAGAAGAAATAGAAACCTGATCTGAAGATTAAGTCAGTGTCTTGCCTAGGCCTCTTATCTGGAGGGGGATGGGTACCCCTGATCAAGGTAATAAGGTCTTCAGCCATTTTGATCATCTGTTTTTAGGCATAGAGGCCTGTGCAAGTGGCTCAGGCATCGGTTTTTTAGTTTTAGTAGGTGTCTTTGCCTTTGGTTTTGCAGCTTTCGTCGGTTTGATGTAAAAATGTTCAGGTCTGAATACACCCTCAGAAGCCGGTGCCTGCTCAGCGGCTCCGGACCCATCTGAGGGAGATACATCCATCGGTCCAATACCCTGAGTATCTTGCGGCATGCCTGACTCCACATGGGTGTCGGTAGAGGCCTGCGGCTCAAAGGTAGCGGGTATCAGGGGCTGCGAATGCGCCTCACTGAGTACCGGTGAACCGGCGGACTGGCTTAGGAGAAGCTTCGTCGTCTGCTTTGGATCTTGTCTGGCTTTCTCTGTTCTTTTCTTTGAGTTTATGTACTCCGGTAGTCGGCTTTGAGTTTATGTACTCCGGTAGTCGGATTGCTATCCGACAACATTTCTGGGTAGTTAAATCGGTTTCAAAAATACGTAGATGCAAAAATATACCGATGCTTAACAGTGCGTTGGTTAAATCTAGCATGAAACCAATAGCCAGGCACGTTATGGTCAGGGCCTAGGCAAGGAATACAGTATAAATGGAAATCCTTATGAGGTATTTGCTTCCCACAAGTAATACAATTATTAACTTTTTCTGACATCAGTAAAAAGTTTCCCCAACGAGGTACTTAGCTTTATTGAAGACTTTGGTTCTGAAACTCAAACACGAATATTTCAGTAGTCGGCCGACCGGCACTTGCGAAATGCTTCTGCTTCGGGTACCGCGCGGCAAGAAAGACTAAAGAAAATGGCGTCGGTTGCATGTTTTATACCCCTGATGACTTGACGTCATGGAAGAGAAGACAGCACCCGACGCAGGCCCAAGACTTTGGAATTCAAGCCGACTGAGAGCAACCTGCCAGCAGATTACCCAAATGTAATGACTGCAACAGTGAAACACGAAGAACATCATCAAGCATGTGTAAGGTGTACTCCCCTTTGGTTTGATATTGAGGAAAGAATACTGGAAGATTGGCTGACTGATTAATGTTAATCTCTTTGGCCACCTTGAGTACGAAGGAAGGATTCATACACAGAGCCACTTTGTCTTTATGAAAAACTAAATATGAAAATATTGCATTATGAGCCTGAAGTTCACTCTCCTAGCTGAAGAAAATTGCTACTAGAAGATAGTTTTCCAGGAGAAAAATTTTAGATCTACAGTGGCTGACGGTTCGAACAGGGGATGAAGTAAGACTTGCAAGATCCCAAGGAGGGTAGGGTCCTTGATTGGTGGCCAAAGCAGAAATGTGCCCCCCTAAGAAAGACCTTGCACAACTTTGAAGAGGCCAGAGACATTCAGTCAAAAGGAAAGTGGAAGTTGAAAATGGCGGCAAGTTGAACTTTGACTGTAGAATAATGAGCACTATCTTTGAAAGGGGAAGCCAGAAATTCTAGTACTACTGAAATCAGTGCTGTACAGGGATCTGTTTCTGTTCAGCCCAAAAAGAGTATCTTTTCCACTTACTTTTGTAAATTTTTCGAGTGGACGCTCTATGGGAAGAAATCAAAATGTCTCAAACTGAGGAAGACGGCCTGGAAGATCGGCCATCATTGGAAGTGGAGAAACCATACAGGTCAGTTTCAGGCCCTGAATGTTGAGATGGGGATGCCCCAATGGATAAGTAGATCTGGACTCTGATCCAACATCATCGGGGGTAAACCAGATGAGACCAAGGAAAGGTGAACTAGGTTTGTAGAGACCAAAAGGGAGCAACGAGGATCACTCTGCTTTGCAACCCGAGAGCTTTCTGCAGGAACTTGGGAATCATTAGAAGAGGGAGAAAGGCATAGAGTAGATTGGAGAGTCAAAACAGCGTCCCTGGGGGACTTGTTCCTGAGGAGGGATCAAAGCAAAATACTTGCTACATTTGTTGTTCAGAGGGGACACAAAGAAGTCACAGCAAGGACAACCCTATTTCTGGAAGATCGCATCTGGCATGGACTGATTCAGGAACCACTTGTGAGGCATCAGTAGCACTCAGCTGAGCCGGTCGATTAGAATGTTGGATTCCCCCGGAATATGTATTGCTACCAGAAAGCAGTTGGAAGAAATCACCCACTGCCAGACTCTCATAGCTTCTCGACGTAGGGGATAAGACCTGGTTCCTCTCTGTTTGCTGATGTACTTACTAAACCACTTACATGTTGTGTTTTTGGTTTGCAATAGTCCCCTGAGGAAGAAGGCTGTCTAGTTCCTGTAATGCTAGAAGAACAGTTTTCATCTTGAGAACACTGATATGCAATTTGGTCTCCTGAGGCATCCACGTACCTTGGTCCGGCAGGCTCAGACAATGCCCTCCCCATCTGAACTGGGAGGTGTCCATGGTCAACGTGGCAATGGGGATGGAAAGATGAACGGGCATCCTTGTGTGATCTCTGGTGAATGGAGCCACCAAAAAAGAGAGTCCTTGCAAACATGAGACAGGCTGATGGGAAGGTTCAAGGGATTCCTGAGAAGAGACCACTGTACCGTCAAGGTCCACTGAATAATTCGCATATGGAAGCGTGCCACTGGAAGAAGAGTTACGGTTGCTGCCATGGAGCCTAAGGCTCGGACAACTAGAGAGAGGCTGGGGGTTTTGAAGCAGTCAAGATCTGGCCGATGTGGAATTTCAGACTTGATACCCTGCCCGATGTAAGGTAAATGGAAGATGTCCTTGTGTCCAGGCATGCCCTTATGAAGTCTATGGATTGTACTGGATCCAAGTGTGACAGTTATCCCCAGTGTAGAGCCTAAGCTGAGGAAGTAATCCCTGGCCTGGAGGAGTAGATGCCTGGTTGGGGCGATCAGGAGCCAGTCGCCCAGATATGGAAATATCTGATAGCCTTGCAGTCAGAGATGAGGTGCAACTACTGCTAGATATTTGGTGAACACCCTGGGGGCTAGTTGGTGAGAACAGATGGAAGCACTCAAAACTGATTGTGACTGGTTCCCAGCCTGAAACGTGGGAAAGGCCTGGAGCTTCTCTCCAATTTGATATGGTAGTACGCATCCCTGAGTTATGTACAGCACATCCAATCACCCATCTTTGGGAGAGATAAGATGGAATGAATTGTGACCATCCTGAACTTCGTGTATTTTACCGACTTGTTCAGGGAGATCAGATACAAGAAAGGCCGCAGGTCTCCTGTCTTTTTGGGTACCAAAACGAATCTGGAGTAAATGCCAGATCTGACTTGATCGGGTGGAACTTCTTGGATGACTCTTTTTTGCAGTAACTTTCTTACATCTTGGGCCGCGTCATCCCTCTGACTGGATGGAACATCGGGGAGGCAAAGTTTTTGTTTGGGGATGTTAGAAATGGAATGGAATGTCTTCTGGATACGATCCTTGGCACCCATTTGTCGTTTGTAATGGCTTCCCAGGCTTCTGGGTGCAAGGAGAAACGTCCCTTGACTGCTTCTAGAGGACAGCAGTCGGGCAACAGTTCAGGATATCTGGAAAGGCTTGCTTGGAGCAGGTCCTGTGACCCTTGATTTTGTGGACCCTCTCAGCCATGTGGGAGGAGTCTACCATTCTGACCATATTTCACTACTACTCAAGGGAGGGGGGGTCTCCCTGAGTGTCCTGGAAAGGACCCTTTGACTTCCGAAAGCACATTTTCTTACTTCCATGCTGGTTCCTGGAGAAGGTCTGTTGTGGAGTAGAAAAACGGATCCCGACTGCAGACAGGGTCTTACCATCTTTCTCACTCTGGGTTAAAGTATCAAGTACCGTGGGCCCAAACAAGGTATAGCTATCAAAAGGGGCATTAATAAAGGTCTGTTTGAAAGGCTCTGCAAAATCGCACAGCCTCATCCGGGCATGGTACTGTATGGCAATGCCGGAACCAGCCACCCTTGAGGTACCCTCTGCAGCATGACAAATTAGCCTCATGGACACACTGGCTAGGGAATATATGGTGGCTAGCCTAGGCAGGCATGGACCCAGGGACCAAGCTAGAAAATTCCTTAACTAAGTCCCTTTGTAGTCAGGTAAAACAGTATAAGTAGTTCCAATGCCCAAAGCGCAAAGGTAGATAAGGCACAGACTACTTTTCCAAATCTGTCCAACAGCCGGGATGATTCTCTATTCTGAGGGTGGACAGAGTAACTTTCCTGAGCCATCTCCTTCTTGGTGGCTGCCGCCACAACCAAGGCATCTACCTGGATTCCTTTGGTGCAAAAAACTTCGTCAGCTGGAGCACTTAAAATTTTGTTCAGCGCATTTTGGAATCTGGTCCACTGTATCTAGCTCCTACCAGGTCCTCGATGACACCAGCTGGATGAGTGGGTTGGCCGGCGGGACACCCAGGTAGTAAATGGGCTGGCCCTGAAAGCCTCCCACAACAACGATTCCTCCAGGGAAGGGGTCTGGAAGGACCATCCACCCTTCTGGTGAGGGATTTCAAGAATGTCACGGAAGGAGACCTCATTGGGTTGTGATTTGGAAAACTCTTCACCTTCCTCAAAATCAGTTTCTGTAGTGAGGGATTCTATAAGGGAATCCATGTGCCTCCTTTTACATGGTCTCTTCGAAGGGATCTCCTTTGGGAGATGCTCAGGGGAGGTGTCGATGAAGCTTGGGGATCCACTGACGGAATGGTGGGGAGGTTTTTCAGTACTGGCTGTCCACTTTGTAGCTTAAAGGTCTCAGGCACAGTTCCAAAGTGAGGCGGGGGAGTTTCTTTGTGTTAAGTGCCGAGGATCTCCAATAAATGGAGTGTACCCTCTCCACATCCAAACCACCTGGAGCAGTCTTGCCAGAGCCAAACCCAACAGAGCAGACACCTCCCTGAGAGAATGGGTCTTGCTCTGAGGGGGAGTTGGAGATGAGCTGGCAAACACCACGACCCCAAGGGTAAGAGATGGCTCCGAAAGGTTCGGAGTCAAAGTCAACCACCCAGAACTGATCTCTACACTACAGCTCCAAGACACATTTGGAACTGAAGCAGCCAGAGTCAAGCAAGTCGGGGAGAATGTCTGAAGTGAAGAAGAGATCTCTATCAACTCTAATACTCTGGCACTGGAACCCAACAGAACTGAAAACTCTGAAACCAAGGGTCGAATCAGAGAAGGAGCTACTGGTTGGAACGGGGAGTGCCTCACACATCTGGAAACAGACAGGGTGGACACCAGCACCATCTGGATCTGTGTCTCGAGGAACTGCCTCATAAGTTACTGACATCCTTAGAGGACAAGCTTTAGGAAGATCTAGATGAAGCAGAGGAAGGAGGTCAGGGAGATCTCCGTGGGGAATGGGATGGAGACCTCCTAGGCACCGGTAAAGATGACCCTGGTGCCAACAGTGCCAGAGCCGATGCAGAGGGGTCACCACTTGGTCCCATAGCAACTTAGGAAGAATGAAGGGGAGGAGAGGTCGAGGTCAGAGAGCTGAATGAGTCAGTTCCAACGGTCTAGATTTCTTCCTGGGTGTTTCTAAGGAAGACCATGAGGGAGATAGCCTCCTAGACTGCAGGAATCTTTCGCCTTCATTGACGGGGGTTGAGCTCCTGATGTAAAAGGAATCCTAAGGTGGCAGAAGGAGGAAGCAGTCCTTTTAAAATGAGTTTACTTCTCCTATCCGCCAGAGCCTGGGGATGAAAAGTCCTGCAAATGTCACAAGAGGCATCCAAATGGAGATGCCCCAAACAGTACACACGCACCCCATGGGCTTCTGATAAGGGAATCTTCCGCCCACAGGAAGTGAGCTTTTGAAAGCCTAACCGCTTCTGCTCAGCCATGAGAAAAAAAAAGGAAGAAGAAAGTCAGAAGGAAGTTTCTTTTTTAAATAGCCTAACAGATATAACCTTGAGAAACTAGAAAGGGACGAAAATGGAAGAAGTCAAGAAGACAAGTAGGAAAGGCAATAAAGAGAAAAAAGACTCACCAAAAAACAATGACTGAAAAGCTCAAGCCAGAATCCGATGCCAACACTAAGTGCGACAAATGAGATCTGAGGTACTGTGGGGAGTGGGGCATTATGGGTAGGTAGATAGGTAGGAGGAGCTCAAGTCAGGAGTCTTGAGCTGAAAGGCGGCCAATCGGCTCCAAGCACTGGAACCGTATCCCACAGGTTAACGGAATGAAGTTGGACATCTTCAGACAAAACAGCTAAATACCATGAACAAATGAAGTCTTTTTTTCCTGTGGAGAAACATCTCACTTAAAACATGACTGCATAAACAGGAGATATTCCAAACGAGGCAAATAAAGACATTCTATAAAAGACTAGCACTGCATATAGAAAGAAAGGCATTTAGGGTTTGAATGCTCTTTCTTACAAGATTTAGTACGGGAAGAAACATGAAAACGTAGAAAAAGAAGATAACACAGAGAATACGAGTAAAAGTATATACACAGACTGATGTTATGCATGACAAAAATATTCAAATTATGTTTTAGGGCAAAATGGAGTGGAAAAAGTAAGAATGTTGTGATCTTGGTGGGGGGGGGGATTTAATATAAAAACACTAGTATGCTTACAAGTTAATGATGAAGAGGAAAGTACAGTTGTGTACCTACCATAAATGTAGATGTTCGAGTGTATTCACTGTTGCAGTCATTACACTTGGGTTATCCTGCTGGCAGGCTACCCGCAGTCAGCCTGAATTCCAAAGTCTTGGTCCGGCGTCGATTGCTGTCGCCTCTTCCCTGACGTCAGTGCGCCAGGGATATAAAAGATGCAGCTGACGCCATTTTCTTCAGTTTTTCTTGCCCCAGATGTCAAGTGCCCCCAAAAGGGTAGGCTAAAAATTATGCCAATAAAAAAGCATGCACTAAAATATAACATTACCTTCATCTACAAGCAAATACACCACATAGGTTGTAAAGAATAGAGAAGTACAGATAAGTCCCAGCAAAGAAAGGGGGATGGTGGGTGGGTAACCTGGACTGCAACAGTGAATACACTCGAACATCTACATTTATGGTAGGTACACAACTGTACTATGTTCATCGTGTTTCACTGTTGCAGTCATTACACTTGAGTTGAATCCCAAAGCTGAGGTTGGGTGGCTGGGCCGAAATAGAATTAGGAGTGGCTATGAGGCCCTGCAGAACTGCAGTGGCAAAGCCTGCTCTGGATTTAGAGTAGAGAGGTAAGTGGTAGTGCTTGGTAAAAGTGTGCACTGAACTCCAAGTTGCAGCCTCTAAAATGTCTTTGGTAGGTACTCCTCTGAGGAAGGCTGCTGAAGTGGCTGCTGCTCTGGTTGAATGTGGCCTAATGCCCTTAGGCACTGATTTGCCATGTTGTGCATAGCAGAAACGAATGCAGTGACCAATCCATTTTGAAATAGTCTGCTTAGAGATAGCTTTTCCTTGTGATCCTGCAGCATATGCCACTAAGAGCTGCTCAGTCTTTCTGAAAGCTTTAGTTCTGTCCAAGTAGAAGCGCAGCTGCCTGTGTATGTCCAAAGAATGTAGGAGTCTCTCACCCTTACTCTGTGGGTTTGGATAAAAGGTAGGCAAATGAATGGTTTGGTTAAGGGCCACACTGGACACTACCTTAGGCATAAATGTCGGGTTCGTCCTCAGAGAAAAGTACAGTTTTGTACCTACCATAAATGTAGATGTTCAAAGATCCACATTGCTGCAGTCATAACCTGTGGGTAGTCCGCTGTCCTCGGTCGGCCCGAATACCAAAGTGTTAGGCTGGCGTCGGTCATGGTCGCTCAGATCTGACGTCAGTACGCCGTGGTACTAAAGCGCATGACCGACGCCATATCCTCAGTCTTTCTTGCCCCAGATGTCAGAAGGCCTTAAAAAGAAAAGGCCATAGCCAAAAATGGAAAAACACCCAATCACCCACGTAGAAACAATATTTACAACACAAACCACACAACCACCCCAAACTACAGAGGGGAAGGAGGGAGGGTAAATTGGACTGCAGCAATGTGGATCTTTGAACATCTACATTTATGGTAGGTACAAAACTGTACTATGTTCTTCATCTCACATTGCTGCAGTCATAACCTGTGGGTAGAATCCCAAAGCAAAGGAAAAGGGAGGTTGGCTAAATCATAAAGCATTGGGAGATGCTAACATGCCCTGTAAAACTGCAGTGGCAAACCCAGCCCTAGATTTGGAATAAAGAGGGAGATGGTAATGTTTAGAAAAAGTGTGCACTGAACTCCAAGTAGCTGCCTCCAAAATATCTTTAGTAGCTACTCCCCTTAAAAAAGCAGTAGAAGTAGCAGTCACCCTAGTGGAATGAGGTCTGATTCCAGCCGGAACCTCCTTACCATGATGAGAATAACAAAAAGCAATACAATGGCCAATCCACTTAGAAATAGTTTGTTTTTCCCTTGAGAACCCAAAGCAAAAGAAATAAACAACTGTTGAGACTGCCTGAACTCCTTGGTTCTGCTCAAATAATAACGCAACTGCCTGTGAATATCCAAAGAGTGCAAAATTTTTTCCCCCTTATTTTGGGGATCAGCATAAAATGTAGGCAAATGAATAGATTGGTTTAATGCCACATTAGAAACAACCTTAGGCATAAAAGTAGGGTTAGTACGCAGGGAGACCCTATCCTTATGAAATATCAGGAAGGGTTCAACTGCCATTAGAGCCTGTAATTCAGATGCCCTTCTAGCAGACGTAATGGCCAACAAAAGCCGTCTTCCAAGGCAAAACTTCAACTCCGTAGTAGCTGCAGGTTCAAAAGGAGGTAAAGTGAGCTTTTCCAACACAAAATTGAGATCCCAGGAAGGAGTAGGAGCTCTACGTGGGGGTCTTATGTTTTTTGCCCCCCTAAGAAATTGCTTAAACAAAGGGTGAGAGAATAAAGGAGGGTCACAGTCATAGTGAGCAGAAATGGCTGCAGCATGGACTTTTACAGAGGAGAAAGACAAACCCTTGTCTAATAATTCTGTAAGATACTGAAGTGAAACACTCAAATTAGGCACAGAGACATCAAAGCTCTTTGTTTTGCTGAAAAGAAAAAATCTCCTCCATTTATCAGCATAAACTTTCCTGGTACTAGGCCGTCTGGCCTCCAAAATGACATTCAAAACTTGTTGAGGAAGCTGCGACCCCCCAGGGTCTAAAACAGAATATGCCAAGCTGTCAGATGCAAGGACTGGATCCTGACATTGCGGAAATGATTGCTTGCCTGGGACAAAAGGTGTGGAACTGATGGCAAAGGCCAAGGAGGCTCCTGTACTAAACTCCTCAGCAGAGGGTACCAGTGCTGACGTGGCCAATCTGGAGCTATTAGAATCATGCAAGGCTTGTCCTGTCTGACCTTCAAGAGCACCTTGGGAAGAGGAGGCAGAGGAGGAAAGGCATAGACGTGAAGGTTGTTCCAACTGAATGAGAGAGCATCCACTTTCCAAGCTTTTGGGTGAAACAGCTTTGTGCAAAACTTTGGCAGTTGGAAATTTAGTGGAGAAGCGAACAGATCTATGTCTGGAGTTCCCCAAGCCACCGTCAACTGTTGAAATACATGAGGATCCAATTTCCATTCGTGGGGATCCACCATCTGTCTGCTCAAAACATCTGCTAAGGAGTTCTGTGCTCCCGGCAGAAACCTTGCCTGAAGAGTGAGGTGCAAACTGAGAGCAGTCTCCCACAAAATCATAGCTGGTCTGCAAAGAGGGTACGAATGGGTTCCCCCTTGCTTGTTGATGTACCACATGACTGTTGTGTTGTCTGTTTGAATCAACACCTGTCCTGGTTGAAGTAGATCCTTGAAGGCCATCAGGGCAAATTGGACCGCTAACATCTCCTTCATGTTGATATGCAAATGTTGTAGTCTGGGAGGCCACGTGTCTTGTACCCATTTCCCATTGAAGTGTGCTCCCCAAGCCATGTCTGAAGCATCTGTCGTTAAGATCTGACTCGCCTCTGGTCGGGTCACAGAGAGTCCCTTGTTTAGGTGACATTCCTGAGCCCACCACAAGAATTCCCTTTGGATGCAAGGTATTATCTGAATGACAGTGTCCAAATCGTGGCAGTGTTGAGTCCATACACTTTTGAGATACCACTGTAGCTTCCTCATATGCAGTTTGGCATTGGGAAGCACCAGAATACAAGATGCCATGAACCCCAAGGCCTGAAGGACTGTCCTTGCAGTCAGCCTGGACCGTAGAGATAATTGCTGGAAGTAAAGGGCAATATTTCTTTGTTTGTCCGGGGTCAAAAACGCCATCTGAGAGGCTGTGTTCAGTCTCACACCCAGAAAGCACATGTCCTGAGAGGGTACTAGACTGGACTTTGTTTCGTTCACAGAATACCCTAGGCACCTTAACACTGTCATAACATACTGAAGATGGTGAAGTAACTTGACTTTGTCTTGAGCAAGAATCAGGCAATCGTCCAAATAAGGATAAATTTGTATTCCCCTTAGTCTTAAGAAGGCTATCACCGGAGCCAGGACTTTTGTGAACACCCTGGGCGTAGTAGATAAGCCAAAGGGCAATGCAGAGAACTGATAATGAAAAGTGCCAGTCCGAAAACGCAGGAACCTCCTGCAGCTGGGCCTGATAGGAATGTGAAGATAAGCCTCTTTGAGATCCAGAGTTACCATCCAGTGATCTTTGCCTAGCAGAGGCAGGAGCTGTTGCAAAGTTAACATCTTGAATTTGGGAATGTCCAGGTATGTGTTGAGAACAGACAAATCCAGAATTGGCCTCCAAGTGTTCCCTTTCTTTGGTACCAAAAACAGGCGAGAATAAAATCCTAGGCCCACTTCTGACGGAGGGACCCCCTGGATAGCCCCCATGTTTAAAAGTAAAGAAATCTGTTTGTGAGCCTCCAACTTTTGCTGAGGAGGAACGTCTGGCATGCCTTTGAAAGGAGGCAAGGTGTGAAAATAAAACTTGTAGCCTCGGTCTATAATGTCCAACACCCACTTGTCCTGGGTGACTAAAAGCCAATTTTGCCTGAAAAGTGCCAACCTTCCTCCCAGAGGAGCTGCCAGACAGGAGGGATCTGGCAGCTGGAGATACAGGTCATTGGGTCTGTTTACGAAAAGGCTGACCCCTGCCCTCACCTGAAGATTGTGCAGGGGAACTCCACGTCCTAGGCCTGAAAGAACCCTGAGCATGAGCTCTGCCCCTACCACGTCTAGATCTGCCCCTAGACTGTAAATCAGAAGAAGGATAAGCCCATCCCTTAGTAGGCCAATTTCTGCTAAACTTAGGGGGCTGCACCTGTATAAAATCCTTAACTGTCTGCATAGACTTAGCTTTGTCTTCCATTTTCTTCAAAACTGACTCCACAGGAGAACCAAACAGAACTTCAGATTGAAGGGGAGCATCCAAAATGCGAGCTTTAACATGCTCTGATAAGTTCTGATCCTTAAGCCAGGCGTGCCTACGAATAACTGATCCAGTGGCAGCCACCCTGGAAGAAGCCTGAAGAGCATCAAAACCACACTGCAAAGAATGCTTACCCACCTGATCAGAGGCATGAAATAAATCCTGCAATTCCTTACACTCTATGCCCTCTGCCAAAGCATCTACCTTAGATTTTAACTGACGTAGGAGAAAATTCTGGTACTTCAGCATATGAAACTGGCAATTCAAAGCCCTCATTGCTAGAGTGGAGGAGGTATACACTTTCTTACCCCACCTATCCAAAGCTCTACAATCTTTATACATAGGAACTGGATTCTTTACAACAGAAGCCCTGACACCCTTAGGTCCCTGGCTAATAGTTTCCGGGTCAGCCCTTGGGCTCTTATACAAATATTTATGAGCCTCTGGAACTCTGTAATACCTGTCTGGTCTTGACCGGGGCAGGAGGCAAAGAATCAGGATTAAGGGAAGCTTCAGAGAAAACATCTTGAACAACATCCAAAACAGGGGGTATAGCCAAGGGCCTATGCTGTGGTAAAAACAAAAATTCCCCAAGTCTCTTTCGAGAATCTGAGAAATCCTGAACTTCCCACTTAAAATGCTCCCTCATGGAATGCAGGGTTTCAGAAAAAGAGAAATCCTCTGGAGGGGAAGCAGAAGGACTAGAATCCTCTGCATCTGAATCAGAATAAGGAGGAAAATCCTGAATGTCTTCAGCCAAAGACTCCGAGTAATCTGAGGAATGCTCCAATCCTTCCACCTCTGGCTCCACCCTAGGCCTCTTATCTGGAGGGGGCATAGAACCCCTGATTAAGGTAATCAAATCCTCTGCCATTTTCAGCATATGCTTTTTAGGTACAGAACCTGCAGAACTAGGGCTGATGCCAGAGGAAGACAAACCAGGCCTGACCTTGGAAGGTACCTTAGAGACAGAAGTAGAAGGCCTAACCACCTTATGCAAAGAAGGGACTACAGAGACCTGAGAGGCCCCCTCAGCCTGACCAGACTCCTGAGAGGCCACATCCTGCAAAATTAAAGGCTCCCTGAGACTCAGCTGAAACCTCGGCTGGATCCACAGATTCCACCGTAGTTTCTAAAGAACCGGCGTCCGTAACGGACGACTCATCCTGCTTGGACTTTAACTTGATTTTTCCTTACGCTTAGCGTAGCGGCCGGAGGATCCAACGGCATATTGTAATTACACCACTTAAAGACAAGCCTAGCACAATCTACCCCGCGTCTAATGGTGCGCTTATTAAATCTAGCACAAAAGCGACACCCGACTACGTCGTGCCTAGGCCCCAAGCAAGGAATACAGAGAGAGTGGTAATCCCTATGAGGTATCTGTTTCCCACAAGAAATACAATTATTCACTTTTTCTGACATCCGGATTTAACTGAGGCAAGAAAAGACAAAAATATTCCCAACGGGTACTTAGCCCAACTTGGTCTTCGGTCTGAAACTCAGAATACGAAAATTTCAGGACGCCGAACGGCACTTGCAAACGCTGCTTCTGCTTCGGACCATGTGGCAAGAAAGACTGAGGATATGGCGTCGGTCATGCGCTTTAGTACCACGGCGTACTGACGTCAGATCTGAGCGACCATGACCGACGCCAGCCTAACACTTTGGTATTCGGGCCGACCGAGGACAGCGGACTACCCCCACAGGTTATGACTGCAGCAATGTGAGGTGAAGAACATCCCTGTCTGGATGGAAAATGAAAAAATGCTCCACAGCCATGAGTGCCTGTAACTCTGAGACTCGTCTTGCAGAGGTTATTGCTAGGAGCAGAGCTGTTTTCCATGACAAAAACTTTATCTCAGCTGTACTGGCTGGCTCAAATGGCGGCAGTGTGAGTTTTTCCAAGACACAGTTGAGGTCCCATGCAGGTATTGATGCTCTCCTTGGGGGTCTTAAATTTTGGCCCCTCTGAGGTACTGCCTTAGCAATGGATGAGAAAAAATAGGTGGTTCCGTATTGTAATGAGCTGAAATGGCAGAGGCATGGATTTTAATTGATGAAAAGCATAGGCCTTTGTCCAGCATCTCAGTTGGGTATTGCAAAATCTGAGGAATATTTGGTACAACCGTGTTAATTCCTTGTGCCTGGTTCCAAACACAGAATCTCTTCCATTTTTCTGCATAAGATTTTCTGGTACTGGGCCTCCTGGCCTCCAAAATAACATCCATCACTGCTTTAGAGAGAGGTGTGTTAGGAATGGCTACATTATCCGCCATGCTGCCAGATTTAGGGTCCTGAGTTGGCTGTGCAGGATCCGATTGTTTTGCTGGGTCAGTAAGTGAGGAATTAGAGGTAATGTCCAGGCTGGGCCTTGAGACAAGCTCTTAAGGATTGGGTGCCAGTGCTGGCGGGGCCAGTCTGGGGCAATCAGAATCATTTTTGGCTTCTCTTGTCTGACCTTTAGGAGTACCTTGGGGAGGAGAGCAGAGGAGGAAAGGCATAAACTGTTAGGGTTTCCCAGCTGAATGATAGAGCATCCACTTTCCATGCTTGCTTGTAATAAGTCCTTGTGCAGAACCTCTGCAGTTGGCAGTTGTGGGGGGAGGCAAATAGATCTATGTCTGGGCATCCCCATTCCTTTGTTATCATGCTGAAGACTTGTGGATCCAGTTTCCACTTGTGGGGATCCGTGAGGTTTCTGCTTAATTCGTCTGCCAGAGTATTTATCTTTCCTGGCAGGAATTGTGCTTGCAGGTGTACTTGAAAAATCAATGCTGTGTCCCACAAAGTCATGGCTTGTCTACAGAGGGGGTAGGAATGTGTGCCTCCCTGCTTGTTTATGTACCACATGACTGTAGTACTGTCCGTCCTTATCAGTAGTTGTCCTGGATGAGGCAGATCCTTGAATGCTGTCAGGGCATTCTGAACAGCTAGCATCTCTTTTTGATTGATATGAAGATGCCTTTGGCTTGTGGGCCATGTGCCCTGAATACATTTGCCTGCCATGTGGGCCCCCCAGGCATAATCTGATGCATCTGTTGTTATTGACTGTCTGGCTGTGGGTTGGTTCAATGGCTGTCCCTTGTTGTGGTGACAGGCCTGTGCCCACCATCGAAACTCTTGTTGCAGGCAAGGAAGGAGGGTAATTAATGTTTCCAGGCTGTGGTAATGTTGAGTCCAAACACTTTTTAGATACCATTGTAGTTTCCTCATATGCAGTCTGGCATATGGAATTAGTAGAATGCAGGATGCCATGAAGCCCAAAGCCTGCAGAATTTTTCTTGCAGATAACTGGGTCTTTGTTGCCAACATTTTGAAGTAAGAAGTCAGTTGCCTTTCTTTGTCTGGCATGAGATAAGCCATCTGGGCAATTGTATTTAAGCTTGCACCCAGGAATATTATCTCTTGAGAGGGTACTAGTTTTGATTTCTTTTCGTTTACTGTGTACCCTAGGCAAATTAATAATCTTTTTACAAACGCCAGATGTTTTAGTAAAATGTCCTTGTTCTCTGCTTGAATAAGGCAGTCGTCCAAATAAGGATATATTTGAATTCCTCTGTCTGCAAAAATAAAATTACTGGTGCCAGGCATTTTGTGAAGACCCCGGGCGCTGTAGGTAAGCCAAAGGGCAGTGCAGAGAATTGGTAGTGCATTGAGCCAGCTATGAATCTGAGGTATCTTCTGCAAGATTGTCTGATTGGTACATGCAGGTATGCCTCTTTTAGGTCCAAAGTTACAAGCCAAGCCTTCTTGCCCAGCATGGGCAGAAGCTGCTGCAGAGTCAACATTTTGAATTTTGGAACGTCCAGAAAAGTATTTAGAATAGACAGGTCCAGCATTGGTCTCCAGGCTTTGTCCTTTCTGGGTACAAAGAAAAGTCTCGAGTAAAATCCTTGTCCCTGCTCTTGCCGTGGTACATGCTGAATGGCCCTAATGTCCATGAGGGATGAAACTTGTTTTTGTGCCTCTGCCCATTGATTGTGTGGCAGGTCTGGCATACCTTTTGCCCTTGGCAGGGTGTGAAAGTGGAACCTGTAGCCCTGGGACACTATATTCAAGACCCATTTGTCCTGGGTGATCCTGTGCCAATTCTGAGAAAAAAGTGCTAGTTTTCCCCCCAAAGGGGCTGCCAAAGAAAAAGTGCTTGGTGTTGGCAGAGGAAACTCATTGGGACTGTTTCCTGTATGGCTGTGATTTGTCTTCTTCACTTTTGGAGGTAGAAGCGCCCCACTGTTTAGGCCTGTATGAGCTCTGGGGCATCTGTACCTGCCTCTCTGTAGCCTGTCTGACACTGGAAAGGACCAATTCTTTGTAGGCCAGTTCCTGCTAAATCTGGGTGGCTGTACCTGTAAGAAATCCTTTACTGTTTGCATAGATTTCGCTTTGTCCACCATTTTCTTCAACACCTCCTCTGCTTTAACACCAAATAAAGTAACATGCTGTAATGGAGCATCTAATAATTTTGCTTTAACATGATCAGCCAGATTCTGTTCCTTTAACCAAGCATGCCTCCTAATGACAGAACCTGTAACTCCGGCCCTGCAAGAGGCCTCCAGAGAATCAAAACCACATTGCAAGGTATGCTTTCCCACTTGTTCAGCTGCATGCAATAAATCCTGCATTTCCTTATTTTCTGCACAATCAGAATTGGTCAACATTTTCTGTTTAAGTAGTGACATTAAGTATTGCTGATACTTAAGCATATGAAATTGACAGTTTAATGCCCTGACAGCTAAAGTAGCAGATGTGTAAACCTTTTTCCCCCATCTGTCTAGTGCCCTTGAATCCCTATCGGAGGGAATAGGATTTTTTGCAGTGGAGGCCTTGATCCCTTTGGGACCCTGAGAAATGGTTTCTGGGTCAGCAGCAGGGTTTTTATAAAGAAATTTATGTGAATCCGGAACCCTGTAGTATCTGCCTGGTTTAACAGGGGCAGGGGGTAAAGAGTCAGGAGAAAGGCCGGACTCTGAAAATACATCATCCACAATGTCCAACACAGGGGGAATAGCAAGAGGCCTGTGTTGAGGTAGTAAAAGGAAATCTCTAAGCCTTTTCTTTGATTCTGAGTAGTCTTGGCTCTCCCAGTGGAAGTGCTCCCACATGGAATGCAGGGCTTCCCCAAAAGAATAATCCTCAGGAGGAGAGGCTGACGGGATAGATTCTTCAGCATCAGAATCCTCATAGGGAAGAAGAGAGTATTTCTGCTCAAAGGAGGAGTCAGAGGAAATGGAAACCTGATCTGAAGATTCATATTCTGTCTCTTGCCTAGGCCTCTTATCAGGAGGGAGATGGGAACCCCTGATCAAGGTAATTAGGTCTTCAGCCATTTTGAGCATCTATTTTTAGGCATGGAAGTCTGTCCAGGAGAATGCTGTACTTGTTTCTTTGTCTTTAGAGCTGCTTTAGTCTTTGCCTTTGAATCTGTGGTTGGCTTAACATATAACAGTGTAGGTCTGAAAACACCTTCAGAAGCTGATGCCTGCTCAGCGGCTCCGGACCCATCTGAGGGGATAGTTTCCGAGTGTCCAATACCTTGAGTATCCAGAGGCCTAGCTGGCTCCACGTGGGAGTCGGCAACGGCCTGTGGCTCTGAGGCAGCAGGCGTCAGGGGCTGCGAAAGCACCTCACTGAGAACCGGCGACTGGCTTAGCGGTAGCCTCGTCGTCGGTTTTGGACCTCGGATGCCTGTCCTTTTCTTTTTCCTTGTGCTTTTTGTATACTCCGGTCGTCGGCTGTTCCGACAGCATTATATAATTGAATCTTTGGCCAAAGTAATGAAAGGCAAAATCGTACCGATGCTTAATAGTGCGTTGGTTAAATCTAGCGCAAAACCGACAGCTAGCAATGTTGTGATCAGGGCCTAGGCAAGGAATACAGTAAGAATGAAAATCCTTATGAGGTATTTGCTTCCCAGAAGAAATACAATTGTTAACTTTTTCTGACATCGGTCTGCAGCAAAAAAAAAGTTTCCCCAACGGGGTACTTAGCTTTAATGAAGACTTCGGATGTGAAATTAGTCTTTGAAAATCTCAGGAGTCGGCCGACCGGCACTTGCGAACTGCTTTTGCTTTGGGCACCGCGCGGCAAGAAAGACTGAAGAAAATGGTGTCGGCTGCATCTTTTATACCCCTGGCGCACTGACGTCAGGGAAGAGGCGACAGCAACCGACCCCGGATCAAGACTTTGGAATTCAGGCTGACTGCGGGTAGCCTGCCAGCAGGATAACACAAATGTAATGACTGCAACAGTGAAACACTATGAACATAAATATGTTAGAGTGATTCACT